>NC_083447.1:8064034-8381534 GCF_020745735.1 Hemiscyllium ocellatum | reverse complement strand
GCTGTTTTTGCTGGAGCGTAGGAGATTGAGGGGTGACCTTTTAGAGGTTTGAAAGATCGTGAGGGACACGGATAAGGTGAATGGCAAGTGTCTTTTCCCTGAGGTGGGGGATTTCTAGGCATTTGGATGGGTATATGAATAGGAAGGGTTTGGAGGGATATGGGCCGGATGCTGGCAGGTGGGACTAGATTGGGTTGGGATATCTGGTCAGAGTGGACAGGTTGGACCAAAGGATCTGTTTCCGTGCTGTACATCTCTAATACCACATATATTTTTTTAAGGAGAGAGAAGGAAGATTGCCCCTCATGTCTTTTTTTAACAATCTTTTTACACAGAGTGGTTTGAGCTTCTAGAGGAAGTGGTGGGTATGGGTACAGTTACAACATTGAAGAGATATCCGGATAGGAACAAGAAACGTTTGAAGGGACACGGGCCAAGTTTAGTTTGGGGTTATGGTCAGCATGGACTGGGTGGACCGAAGGGTCTGTTTCCGTGCTAGGTAATGCTCATAACTCACTATCTGGGGATGTGGGCAGTTTTATCACACAGACAGCAACGGCCTCACAAGCTGATGCAGGGAGAAAGGAAGAGGGATGGTTTATCAGTGAGTCAGAGGCTGACAGCATGTCATCATGGGCTGACAGAGCTTAAATTGGAAGCAATTAACTTCAGTAACTTTTATCTCCATTCAGAAAAACAAAACACAGCAGAGAGGTCAAATATTTCCATTTTTGGAGATAGTGTTGAAGGGTTGGAGAGTTCTCCCCTGATATTTGGCGCTCTCTCTCTCTCTCTCTTCCCTGATATCATCAGCAAAAAAAAATTCAGAAGCTCAGGAGGAGGAGAGGTTGTGAACATGTCAACTTCTGAACGCTGTGCAAATTCAGCTTAAGGTGCTTTACAGGGACAACACGAGAAAATAATTTTAAAACTAAAAATTAGACATCAGGCCACAGGGGGAATGACACAGTCCACCATTTCTAAGAGCTACTGCTGTTGATCCCCCACTGCTACCTCACACCTCCAAATAAATCCCATCTCTAACGTTGGGGCAGACTGCAAGGTAGGAAACACAAAAATGGGCCACTCAGCCCCTCGAGGCTGCTCCACTAATCTACCCCAAGATGGCTGACCTTCTACCCCAAACACCATTTCCCTGCACCATCCACTGACCAAGGACTGTTTTCCCTGGAGCGTCAGAGGCTGAGGGGTGACTTTCTAGAGGTTTACAAAATTATGAGGGGCATGGATAGGATAAATAGACAAAGTCTTTTCCCTGGGGTGGGGGAGTCCAGAACTAGAGGGGCATAGGTTTAGGATGAGAGGGGAAAGATATAAAAGGGACCTAAGGGGCAACATTTTCACACAGAGGGTGGTGCGTGTATGGAATGAGCTGCAAGAGGAAGTGGTGGAGGCTGGTACAATTGCAATATTTAAGAGGCATCTGGATGGGTATATGAACAGGAAGTGTTTGGAGGGATATGGGCAGGGTGCTGGCAGGTGGGACTAGATTGGGTTGAGATATCTGGTTGGCATGGACGGGTTTGACCGAAGGGTCTGTTCCCATGCGGTACATCTTTATGACTCTATGACCCCTTCAGTGGCTCAGTGGTTAGCACTGCTGCCTCACAGAACCAGGGACCTGGGTTCGATTCCACCCTCGGGTGACTGTGTGGACTTTGCATGTTCTCCCAGTGTCTGCGTGGGTTTCCTCCCGCAGTCTAGAGATGTGCAGGTTAGTGTGGGATTGGCTGTGGGAAATTGCCTCATATAGTGTCCAGGAATGTGCAGGTTAGTCTTGGGAAATGCAGGGTTACAGGGATAGGGTGGGGGTGTGGAATGCTCTTCGGAGGGTCAGTTTGAACTTGATGGGCCAAATGGCCTGCTTCCCCACTGTAGAGTGTGTCTCGAATCTAAAAGTTTACAACCTCTGTCTCAAACCAAGTAGTATCGTTCAAAGTGACAGGCTGTGTGTAGCACCTGACAGAGGTTTATAAAATCATGAGGGGCATGGATACAGAATGCCTTTTCCCTGGGGTAGGGGAGTCCAGAACTAGAGGGCATAGTTTAGGGTGAGAGGGGAAAGATATAAAAGAGACCTAAGGGACAACTTTTTCACACAGAGGGTGGTACGTGTATGGAATGAGCTGCCAGAGGAAGTGGTGGAGGCTGGTACAATTACAACATTTAAAAGGCATCAGGATGGGTATATGGATAGGAAAGGGTTCGGAGGGATATGGGCCAAGTGCTGGCAAATGGGACTAGATCAGTTTAGGATATCTGGTCAGCATGGACGAGTTGGGTCGAAGGGTCTGTTTGTATGAGAGGTGGACATCCCTACGTGGCAAAATTACCATAGGTATGGGGACAACTTGGAATCTAAAATGAGCATCATAAGAGGGAAATACAGTAAACCAAATCATAAATCAAAGGAAAAAAAAAATCAGTGATTGAATCAGAAAGACTCTACAAGGGCGAAAAGAAAACAAAACAACCAATGAACAGAATAAAATATAAACAGATCGTTTATATAAAGAAAACGTTGTTTTTATTTCCTCCAAAGTCTTCGGTACTGTCTGAACCACAGGTAAGCTGTATGGGGGGGGGTGGAGGGAGTCTGACCGAATGGTTCAGGGTCATTGTTCCATCCTCTGGAATGAGAGGAATGCTCGCTAAATAAACCAACGTCATGGAGGAACTTTGGTTGAACCACAAGCTTGAATCTTCACTTTGCAATAAAATCCAGGAAGCAGAAGAAACCAGCAAGAGAGGAGAGTGTATCACGGGGAGAGAAAGGGAGCCTAATAAACTGACACGGGACTGGCAGTGAAAAGCTTTCGTTCGTGAGAATATTTCATGGCATCATGCTCTGCCTAATCTACCCCCCCACCTCACTGGGATTAAATACCAAGAGTGGGGGAACCTTAGTGATTTACAGTGCCCAAGGAATGGTGGGTATATTCAGCTTTCCAACCCAGGCTGGGGTAGAGTCAGAGAGCCGTGGGTTTGAGGCCTACTCCAAGGTTTGAGTCAACACTTCCCTTGGTGCAGCATTGTCTGAGGTACCACAAAACCAAGCAGACATCAACCTGCACTCCTGAATAGCCTCCGGCGTGGCAAATATTCCACATTTGGAAACTACAAATATCCCAACCCCAACCTAGTCCCACCTGCCAGCACTTGGCCCATATCCCTTCAAACCCTTCCTATTCATATACCCATCCAAACGACTCTTAAATGTGCAATTGTACCAGCCTCCACCACTTCCTCTGGCAGCTCATTCCATACACGTACCACCCTCTGCGTGAAAAATTTGCCCCTTGGGTCTCTATTTTTCCCCTCTCACCCTAAACCTATGCCCTCTAGATCTGGATCTGGAAAAAAAAAAGCTTTGTCCATTTACCCTATCCATGCCCCTCATGATTTTGTAAACCTCTGTAAGGTCACCCCTCAGTCTCCAATGCTCCAGGGAAAACAGCCCCAGCCTGTTCAGCCTCTCCCTGTAGCTCACACCCTCCAACCCTGGCAACATCCTTGTAAATCTTTTCTGAACATTTTCAAGTTTCACAACATCTTTCCGATAGGAAGGAGACCAGAATTGTACGCAATATTCCAACAGTGGCCTAACCAATGTCCTGTCCAGCCGCAACATGACCTCCCAACTCCTGTACTCAATACTCTGACCAATAAAGGAAAGCATACCAAACGCCTTCTTCACTATCCCATCTACCTGCGACTCCACTTTCAAGGAGCTATGAACCTGCACTCCAAGGTCTCTTTGTTCAGCAACACTCCCTAGGACCTTACCATTCAGTGTATAGGTCCTGCTAAGATTTGCTTTCCCAAAATGCAGCACCTCACAGTATATTTTTTACCTCTGTAGTCGCTCTGGTTTACTGTGCTGTCAGAGTCACACCACACAGAATCAGGCCCTTTGGTCCATCATGTCCATGCTGACCAACAAACCCCAATCTACCTAATCCCTCAATTTTGGGCACCTCAATCCAACTCCCCTCCCCCCAACGAACCACCTCCTCAGGGGAAACAAACCCAGTCTATGCATTCACTCCTTTTTTTTTGCTAGTTATAAAATGTATCAAATCAAACACAAATGAAGAGGTACAGAAACAAAAGCCGACTAATTTATCTTTACAGAACACTAGGAGGACGAATGCCATTTCATCATCAGTTCATAGAATCCCTACAGTGTGGAAGCAGGCCATTCAGCCCATCAAGACAACACCAATCCTCTGAACAGCATCCCACCCAGACCCACCATGTCCCTGTAACTCAACATCTCCCATGGCCAATCCACCCTAACCTGCCCATCTTTGGACTGTGGGAGGAAACCGGAGCACCTGGAGGAAACCCACACAGACATTCACCCGAGGGTGGAATCGAACCTAGGTCCCTGGCACTGCGAGGCAGCAGTGCCAACCACTGAGCCACCGTGCCGTGTAGTCTGTCACACCTATGCTGGATCTTTGAAAACACAGAGTGTTCAATCCCAGAACACTGCAAATTCCTCTTTCCCAAGCCTTTACCCAACTCCCTTCGGAAACTTTCAATTCAATCCACTTCCCGCTGGCCCCTTCAGGTGACGCATTCCAGACTGCGATGCCTCACGTTGCCGAATTGCTGACTGAAGCTTTGCACTATTCTTTTTGTTTGTACGATTCCGGTCACCGAACGGCAGAGCAGGCGTCTGTACAATTCAGGCCACGCCAGAGCTTAACAGCAATTTCTGGAGCATCAACAAAGACTTTGATGGAGAGCTTTGTTGACCGCCCAGAGAGATCAGGAACATCCCCCCGCCTCCCCATTCCCAGAGGGAATACTCTGCACTTCACGACTACCCAACACACCCCAGCAGATGCAGCATGGATGGGAAGGAATGAAGCTGAAACAGAGGACAACATCTCCAGCCTGGAACATTGAGATCCACCCCGGAAAAATAAAAGACTGAGGGTGGTGAGGCACTAGAAATTGACTTTGCAAATCCTTCAGAAGGAGGGGGTGGACTGTGGCAAATTGGGAAAATATCAGACAGATCTTCAAGACCAAGAGCTGGTCAGACAGGATGGAATGGCGAATGCTGGGAAGTGCTCCCAGCCACGTACACTAACCAGCATCTTCGATTGGAGGAATCCAGTAACATCAGTCAACACACTTGGAGCAGAGATACTGGACTGTATTAACGTACAGCTCTCTCTACTCCTTCCAAACTGACAGTAAAGCTTCTTCTACACTGTCCCCATCAAACACTCCCAGAACAGGGACAGCATGGGGTTAGATACAGAGTAAAGCTCCCTCTACACTGTCCCCATCAAACACTCCCAGGGCAGGGACAGCATGGGGTTAAATCGAGAACTGTTCCCTCAGAGAGCCATTTTCTCATTCCCCACCTCCGCCTCTAACTGCCATCACGTTAATTATGGATCATTTATACTGACACACAGACTACGACACCTTCCACGTAACTCATTGAGAGCCCTTCCAGCCAACGGGAACTTGCCTTCCCTCAGCTGGGGAGGAATTGGAAGAAGATTCCAGAAGATAAAGAGGTGAAAACACACATGGAATTCCCTCCCTAAGGGTATCGTGGGTAAACCCACAGCGGGGGCACTACAGTGGTTCAAGATAGCGGCTCACCCCCACCTTGAGGGGCAATTAGGGACAGGCAATAAACACTGGGCCTATCCAGTATCCCATTAATGAAGAATTTATTTTAAAATGTAGCTTAAAAAAACATTTGATTTTCCACATTTATTTTAAAAAGCGCATTGATTTTAATGTTTGTCCGCTTCAGTAAATAAAAGGTTCAGATCCTGACCCCAATAGTTCCAGTCATAAGCAGCCCTTGGGTGTTATTTTGACTCTGTGATGATCTCCTGACCTTCCATCTGCAGCACTGTCAAGTCCAGCTATTGCCAGTTCCTCACTTTGTCTGGCTAACACCAACACCCTCCCCCCCCCCCCCACCCCGCTGCTACTGAATCGTAAATTCACGCCCCACAGCCGGAATATTCTGGTACACTCTTGGCCGCTTTCCCATATTCTAAACCCAGAGCTCAACCAAAAACCTTTTAATACCGTTAGTCGTAGGAGCAAAAGTAGGCCATTCAACGAGATAACTGATGATCTGATAATCCTTAACTCTTCTTTCCTGCCTTTTCCTCAATCTCCCTTCCTGATTAAAAGTCTCCTCGGTCTCAGCCTTGAATATTCCGAATACCTCAGCCTCGACAGCCCACTGCGGCCAAGACCTGCACAGATTGACTCCCCTCAGAAGAAATTCCTCCCCATCTCGGTCTTCAATGGGCGACCCCTTATTCTGAGATGGTGCCCCTCTGGGCCTAGAGTCTCCCACACGAGGGGAAGCACCCTCTCCGCATCTCCCCCTCTCAAGCCCCCCTCAGAATCTTGTACATTTCAATAAGGTCGCCTCTCATTCTCCTAAACTTCAATACAGGCTAAATATACTCAACCTCTCTTCATAAGACAGTCCCTGCATCCCCAGGATCAGACGAATGAACCTTCTAGCTCTGAAGAGAGGTTGAGTTGGTTAGGTTTGTTTTCATTAGAAAAAGGAGAGTGAGGGGGAAGAGCTGATTGAGATCTACAAAATCATGAAGGGTGGATAGAGACAAGCTTTTTCCAAAGTGAAGGATTCACTAACGAGAGGTCATACTTTCAAGGTGAGGGGTGAAAAGTTTAAGGGGGATACACATGGCAAGTACTTCACACAAAGGGTGGGAGGTGCCTGGAACACGTTGCCAGCAGAGGCAGGCATGGGAGATTAATTTAAGATGTGTCCGCACAGATGCACGAGTAGGTGGGGAGCAGAGGGATACAGATGCTTAGGAATTGGGTGATAGGTTTAGATAGTCGATTTGGATCAGCACAGGCTTGGAGGGCTGAAGGGCCTGTTCCTGGGCTGTAAATTTTAGAACATAGAACATAGCAAAATACAGCGCAGTACAGGCCCTTTGGCCCTCGATGTTGTGCCGATCCAAGCCCACCTAACCGACACGAGCCCACTTTCCTCCATATGCCTATCCAATGCCCATTTAAATGCCCATAAAGAGGGAGAGTCCACCACTGCTACTGGCAGGGCATTCCATGAACTCACGACTCGCTGAGTAAAGAATCTACCCCTAACATCAGTCCTATACCTACCACCCCTTAATTTAAAGCTATGCCCCCTCGTAATAGCTGACTCCATACGTGGAAAAAGGTTCTCCTGGTCAATTTTCTTTGTTCTTTGGAGGCTGCCTGCGGTTTGTAAAAGGCACAGGGTGTCTGATTCACATTAAACAAAAAAAAAGTCTCTGCATTATCAATCAAAACCTCACAGCTTACAGAAACTGAAGCAGCAAGAAATTAGATTATAAGTGGCTTGCTGCATGAGTAGAGGGAGCTTGTGGGCTGGAGACGAACCTGTTAGAAACCATCGGAGAATCATACAGTGCACAACAGGACATTCGGCCCATTGAGTCTGCACTGCTAGAAAGATATGAGTCCCACTTTCCCACACCAGGCCACAGCCTTGAGCATTTCAAGAGCTCATCCGAATACAGAAAACATTTATTAACAAGATTGGTGGGAACAGAATCAAATATTTTGGATAAAATCGATAGGGAGGCAGTAGAGCAAAGCTTCGAGACATTAACATTCCTCCAAAATATAATAAAAACATCAACACACCGCCGAATATCAATGTCAAAACACACACTGAGTAACAGAAATGTAATGCAGGGGGTATGCATATCACTGATATACTTTATTTAAGCATTAATAGATCATAGAATCCCTAGAATGTGGAAACCGGCCCTTCAGCCCAACAAGCCCACACTGACCCTCTGAACAGTAACCCACACCCAAACCTATTCCCCTACCCTATATTTACACTACCTAATGCACCTAACCTACACATCCCTGACCACTAGAGGCAATTTCCCATGGCCAATTCACCCTGACCTGGACACCTTTGGACTGTGGGAGGAAACCCACGCAGACACAGGGAGAACATGCAAACTCCACACAGACACAGTCACCCGAGGCTGGAATCGAACCCGGGTCCCTGGAGCTGTGAGGCAGCAGTGCTAACCACTGAGCCACCGTGCCACTGACATCCCAGTATTAGAAGTATATAAATTTTTGCCAGTTGATTAAGGGGCCAGTTAAAATGAAGTCTAAAAAGGTACAGCAAACGCCGGTAAGTTTCCCTTCTCAACTACTCCCTCACACGGGGCATTCAGATGCCCCACTCACCTTCCAAGTTCTTCCTCAAATGCCCACTCAACCTCCTGCCTTTCACTTTGAAATGACGTCCCTTGTTACTGATGCTGAGAACCTCTGGGCAACTCACTTTCCTGCGTAGTTTTGTACCTTCAGGATTTTAAAGTTCCCACACTTTTCATCCAAGTCATTGATTCACTTGAGGGGCCCGGTCAAACTCCTCTGGCTCCCCCCTACTGAACCTCAAGAGTGACCCAATTATCCCTCCTCTTTTGTTTCAATTCTAACCAATCCAATATTACCCCAACACTGTGACCTCTTACTTTATGTATTAAGCTTTTATGCAACA
Source organism: Hemiscyllium ocellatum (assembly GCF_020745735.1). NCBI lineage: Eukaryota > Metazoa > Chordata > Chondrichthyes > Orectolobiformes > Hemiscylliidae > Hemiscyllium > Hemiscyllium ocellatum. The sequence goes on along the minus strand of NC_083447.1, from coordinate 8,372,944 downwards.
TTTTATCAATTCTGTCTTTTGGAAATCTAAATACATGGCATCTACAGTTTTCCTTTATCTACATTTCTCTTTGCTTTGTCAAAAAAAAAACACCTCACCATTCCTGTGTCACACAAAACCACACTTAAATTCTGATTTTTGTGCCCAGCCCCAAAGTATTCAATTCCCACAGAACTTGGAGATAGTGAGGACTGCCGACGCTACAGGATCAGAGGTGATAAAGTGTGGAGTTGGAAAAAGGACAGCAGGTCAGGCAGCATCACAGGAGCGGGGGAAATCGACATTTCAGGTTGGAACTGAAATGTCGACTCCCTCTGTTCCTTTGATGCTGGATAACCAATCACATGGAAGGCAGATGGCCTTTGTCATCAATAACTGGTCATTAGTCCATAGACCCAATCAGCTTCTTCTGCAGAGCTTCAATATGCGCACAACTCCTTTAGTTCCAGTACGTCTGCAAATATTGCTGTAACCTACAGTTGCACTAAAGGTTGGAAGAGGCTGGAGGGGCTGAGTGGCCTATTTTGCTCCTAGCTCTAATGTGCCCACCATGAGCAGCAAATTGTACGCTTTCAAGCCAGACAGACTACTTGCAGAACGTTTCAGAGAACACCTCTGGGACACCCGCACCAACCGACCCAACCACCCCGTGGCTCAACACTTCAACTCCCCCTCCCACTCCACCAAGGACATGCAGGTCCTTGGACTCCTCCATCGCCAGACCATAACACCACGACGGTTGGAGGAAGAGTGCCTCATCTTCCACCTGGGAACTCTCCAACCACAAGGGATGAGGTCAGATTTCTCCAGTTTCCTCATTTCCCCTCCCCCCACCTGGTCTCAGTCAAATCCCACGAACTCAGCACCGCCCTCCTAACCTGCAATCTTCTTCCTGACCTCTCCGCCCCCACCCCACTCCGGCCTATCACCCTCACCTTGACCTCCTTCCACCTATCGCATCTCTATCGCCCCTCCCCCAAGTCCCTCCTCCATACCTTTTATCTTAGCCTGCTGGACACACTTCCCTCATTCCTGATGAAGGGCTTGTGCCCGAAACATCGAATCTCCTGTTCCTTCGATGCTGCCTGGCCTGCTGCACTTTTCCAGCAACACATTTTCAGCTGCTTTCAAGCCAGTCTTACTTTTTAAAAACTGTTCTTTCTCATTTTGAACTTAAATGCGAAAAGACGAATAGGACGGACTGTATAGGTCAGAGAGAGATTTGAGATTTTGGACAAGGGAGTGGGGGAGGGATAGAAGGATAGAATTTTAAAGCCATTGAGTGGGAACAATGGGAATTCACCGTCTGGACCTCACTTAGACACTGCGAGAAAATCTGAGAACGAGAACTTTGGAAAGATTTGTTGATCCTGGGGAGAGAGAGTTCAATGCAGGTTTACCTCAGATATTCCTGGAATTCGGGGGTTACATTACCTGGCCCATTAGGTGGGTGATGAAAGTTTAAAGAACAAAATGGGCTCAACACAGTTCTACCACACAGAGGGGGGCGCGCGGGGGGGGGGGGGGGTGAAAGGTGGGCAATGGGGATACAATAGGGCAATGACACTGACTGGATTCAATCTGCAGGAAGCTACCAGGGCTCCGATGGGCGGAGTGGTCTGTTCGATGAGGCAATCACTCCAAAGAGTAGCTCCAGGGTGAAATATTCCCTCTGGCCAGGGAGGGGCAGGACATGGGGACATGGAGAATTCAGGTGAAATATATGAGGTCAGCTGTTTGTGACTGTAACCAGGAAATACCCAATTCACGGGGTGGGGGAGGGATTTGGATCTCATCCAATCGCTTCAGATTATTTCATTGCACCCAACCCTCTGATCAAATGATACTTTCGTAATGAGCACATTCGCAGACTAAACAAGAAGTGGGATAATGGACACTCAACAGAGGGGATAAAACTGGGGTGGGAGGTGTGTGGGGTGAGGCATCCATGGGGACAATCACACAGACAGAGACACACACACAGACACAGACAGACACACACACAGAGACAGACAGGAGAAGGAGATCACTCGAACATCGATTCCCAAGCAGCCACTTTCCACACCAAATGGGGCAGAAGTCGCGCGGCTGGGGTCAGGGGTACCAGGGACAGCAAGCCAGGATCAGGGAGCACCGCAGACACCCGGGAGGCCGCTCACCCATCGTGCCTGTGCTGGTTGTTGGAAAGAGCCCTGGAATTAACCCCACTCCCCGTCACTCTGACTCAGGTACCGAGAGATCTGCAGCCATCAATCTCCAACTGGGTGAATAATCTTAATCACCGTAGTTGGGGGGGGGGGGGGGGGGGGGGGGCAGAGGAGAAGGGACTGCAGAGGCTGGGGGGCAAGAAGGAGGGCACAGACAAGGGGGAACGGGGATAGACCAGGAGGGAAATATCCACGGGAGTAGACACTGAGGGGCAGAATGACACCGTCGTTTGGGATGGTGTTCCATGATTTAGTGAAGTGGACATGACAGGACACTGAGATCCTAGACCCAGCGTGGGAATACATCCTGCCTGCCCTATCCCACCATCCCATACGGAGCCCTGAGAGAGAGTGTATTTAATTAAAACAGGGAACACCACCACCCGGTGGGGGAAACTGGGCAGAGTGCTAATCTGTTTTCAATGTTTAAATAACGACGATTAAAACTCTCTGCAAAGCTCAGGAGGGAGTCCCTGACCTATACTGAGGGAAAAACACGCTGGAGAGGATAGAGAGAGAGAGAGAGAGAGAGAGAGAGAGAGAGAGAGAGAGAGAGAGAGAGAGAGAGAGAGAGAGAGAGAGAGAGAGAGGGGCAGGGAGAGAGAGAGAGAGAGAGAGAGACAGAGAGACAGAGAGACAGAGAGACAGAGAGAGAGAGAGAGAGAGAGAGAGAGAGAGAGAGAGAGAGAGGGAGAGAGGGGGAGAGAGGGAGGCAGGGGGGGAGAGGGGGAGAGGGGGAGAGGGGGAGAGGGGGAGAGGGGGAGAGGGGGAGAGGGGGAGAGGGGGAGAGGGGGAGAGGGGGAGAGGGGGAGAGGGGGAGAGGGGGAGAGGGGGAGAGGGGGAGAGGGACAAGTGTAAAGTTGTGTGTGGTCAGTGGTGTGAGACACCATTGATTCAGCCTCCTGATTAATTCTCAGGCTCTGGGCCTGGTGTGAAGCTGATTCTGACACACACACCCTCACGATAGGAAGTGGGCAGCTACCATAATGTCGACAAGATCCGAGAGGAAGAGGTTTATCTTGCAATTCTATCGAAAATGTAGATATGATTCATCGATTCACAGACACACACAGCCACCTATCTGCATCACGATAAGGAGGGGACTGCTCTCAGCAGGACTGAAACTGTGCTTGTATTAGAGTGTGTTTGCGACTTTGTTCTCTGTACACCCCACTCAATCCCAAAAAAGTACCAAATTACATCAAGTGCCTCAAGAAACAGCCACATAAACACAGCAGCTGCAAGAGCAGGTCAGAGGCTGGGGATACTGCAGCGAGTAACTTCCCAAAGCCTGTCCCACCATCTACAAAGGCACAAGTCAGGAGGGTGAGAGAATACTCCCCACTTGCCCTGGATGGGGGGCAGCTCCAACAACACTCAAGAAGCTCAACACCATCCAGGACAAAGCAGCCCCCACTTGATTGGCCCCACATCCACAAACGACCCCCCCCGTCCACCCTCAGTAACAGCAGCATGTACCATCTACAAGACGCACTGCAGCAACTCACCAAAACCCTCAGGCAGCACCTTCCAAACCCACGGGCACTACCATCTGGAAGGACAAGGGGCAGCAGATACATGGGAACACCACCCCCCTGCAAGATCCCCCCCACTCACCATCCTGACTCGGAAATATATCACCGTTCCTTCACTGTCACTGGGATGTGAGCATTACTGGCTGGGCCCAGCATTTATTGCCTGTCCCTAGTTGCCCCCTTGAGAAGGTGGGGGTGACCCACCATCTTGAACCGCTGCAGTCCGTGTGCTGTGGGTTGACCCACAATGCCCCGAGGGAGGGAATTCCAGGATTTTGACCCAGCCACACTGAAAGATACTGTCTCAGGGAGAGAGTTCCAGATCCCCAAAATGCTCTGGCTCCCCCCCGCCCCAGCTCCTTTCTAACCCCAGCCCTAAAACAAAAATGTCCCCATACCCGGTTATGTATCTCTCCAAAACAGGTCCCTATTTCGGTCATACTCCCTGGAGTCCAAACATCTGGAGGCAAGGGAGAGGCGTGATGCTCATTCACATTCTTGGGGTTGTATGGCCAGCACGGAGCAAAAATTAACAACGGGACGTGGAAAGTTTAACCAGCTTCAGCCCAAATATAGAGGGAGCTTAAAATGAACCCTGTTCAAATATGGGGGGCTTGTGACAATACTATGGTGTTTTTTGCCCTGGCATTTTGTTTTTGGAAGGGAGGCCTTTCAGACAGAGGTACTTTGTCTATTTGGATCTGACAAACTAAACAGCTTCCGAGGCCTTCGAGTTTTCTTTTTAATATAAAAAGTGGAACAATAGAAGCAGCCCGAATGGGTGGGGTCAAGCTCCGACAGAACAAGGGTTTCTAGCTTTTGTTTTTCAGGAGCAGCTGTTCCTAGAGTCTTGAAGCTGGATTTGGAAGCTACAGGGCATCTCTCCCTTCGACTCTCTCACTGTCTCTATTTTCACGAGTTGATTTGATCTATTATTGTTCCATGTAGCTAGGTACAGCGAAAAAGTTCTGTTTTCATGCAGTTCAGACAGATCACACCATACAAAGAGCATTAGGGTAACAGAACAAATAAGAATGCGGAATACAGGGTTAACGGTAGGGTTCTTAGTCAAGTGGAGGAACAGAGGGATCTTGGAGTCTATGTACACAGATCTTTGAAAGTTGCCACTCAGGTGGATAGAGCTTGTAAGAAGGCCTATGGTGTATTAGCGTTCATTAGCAGAGGGATCGAATTCAAGAGTCGTGAAGTGATGTTGCAGCTGTACAGGACTTTGGTTAGGCCACATTTGGAGTACTGTGTGCAGTTCTGGTCGCCTCACTTTAGGAAAGATGTGGAAGCTTTGGAGAGGGTGCAGAGAAGATTTACCAGGATGTTGCCTGGAATGGAGAATAGGTCGTACGAGGATAGGTTGAGAGTTCTCGGCCTTTTCTCGTTGGAACGGCGAAGGATGAGGGGTGACTTGATAGAGGTTTATAAGCTGATCAGAGGAATAGATAGAGTAGACAGTCAGAAACTTTTTCCCCGGGTACAACAGAGTATTACAAGGGGACACAAATTTAAGGTGAAGGGTGGAAGGTATAGGGGAGATGTCAGGGGTGGGTTCTTTACCCAGAGAGTGGTGGGGGCATGGAATGCGCTGCCCGTGGGAGTGGTAGAGTCAGAATCATTGGCGACCTTTAAGCGGCAATTGGATTGGTACATGGATGGGTGCTTAATCTAGGATAGATGTTCGGCAGAACATCGTGGGCCGAAGGGCCTGTTCTGTGCTGTATTGTTCTATGTTCTATAACAGAACAAGGGGTACAATGTTACAGCTTCAGGGAAGGTACACAGGGAAACAGATCAACGTGAAATCTGAAATTTGAGAGGTCCATGAATAAGTCCGATAACGGCATGGAAGAAACTGATCGTGTATCTGTTAGGACATGTTTTCAAAGTTTTATATCTTCTGCTGGACAGAAGAAGGTGGAAGAGGGTCTTTGATGATGTTGGCTGCTTTCCTGAGGCCACAGGAAGTGTAGACGGAGTCAAATGATATTTTCGATATTGGTGTGTGTTTCTCCTCCTGCTGCCAGTGTTACATGGGAGACAATTACGTTTTACTGAATATGTCTCTCGCCAAAGATGAGTTTATGGGACGTTACTACATTGGAACAGTAACGGTTTAGTTGAATAATCTATTACTCGGTTACATTTTCCAACAGAGTTACCAAATGCCAAGTACTTCTCTCTTTTGTTATATTTTAACTACAGTGGATAAATAAAGTGTGTTTTGCCTCAAGACTGGCTGTCTGACCAATCAAATTGCATCAGCAACTCCTTACACTCAACTTTAGGACAAGCACAAGTCAGGGTGTCGGCTATCTTCTTCATACCTTTTGAAGGGGGTCTGGTCCGATCTAGAACAGCCTTAAACCTGGGACTTATGGGCCAGAGGTGGAGACATTACCCCGTGCCAAAACAGCCTTTCTCCTGGTCAAGTACATGCCCTTTCACCCCTGAATTAGGGGAACAAAAGAGAGGATATCTCTCCCTGCTACGCTGTTTTCATCTGATCTATTATTACCCCATGTACCTAGATACAGTGAAAAGTTTTGTTTTGCATGGATTTCAGACAGATCACACTGTGCAGAACGCATTCGGGTGATAGGAAAGAGAGAGTGAGGGATGCAAGGTTATGCCGTTAGATGATGGTGCACAGAGGACGAGACTAACATGAAATTTGAGAGGTACACCGATAAGTCCGATAACGGCGGGAAGAGGCTACTCTTGTCGATCCTCCAATCTTGTAACGTTCTGGCCAATCGATCTAACCCTCCTCTGACATCACCAAACTGATGATGGTGGGCGACACGGTGGCACAGTGGTTAGCACTGCTGCCTCACATCGCCTGAGACCCGGGTTCAATTCCCGCCTCAGGCGACTGACTCTGTGGAGTTTGCACGTTCTCCCCGTGTCTGCGTGGGTTTCCTCTGGGTGCTCCGGTTTCCTCCCACAGTCCAAAGATGTGCAGGTTAGGTGAATTGGCCATGCTAAATTGCCCGTAGTGTTAGGTAAGGGGTAAATGTAGGGGTATGGGTGGGTTGCGCTTCGGCGGGTCGGTGTGGACTTGTTGGGCCGAAGGGCCTGTTTCTACACTAAGTAATCTAATCTAATCAAACCAAACCAATCACCCGGGTGTCTCGGTGCTGGTCAATGGGAACTTGCTGTGCACAAATCCGCGATCAAGCTCAGAGCACGACGGGTCACTGTGGGACTGAGCTAACAGAATTTGCCAAACGCTTCAGGCGATGGGTTACTTGGCACAAAGCCAAACCCTGCCAAGTGGGTTTTGGGGACGTTTAGAGTTGGGGGCACAGGGCAGACAGGGACATTCCACAAGTCTGTCTCATCACATTTCTCTATAGCCCTCCCAAAGATGTGCAGGAGAGGGTGGATTGGCCGTGCTAATTTACCGCGTAGTGTTCAGGGACCGTGCAGGCTAGGTGGGTGAGCCGTGAGAGTTGCAGGAATAGGGTAGGGTGGGGTGGGGTGGGAGGGAAAGCTGGGACTGGATGGGATGCTCTTTGGAGGGTCGTTGCAGTCTCAGTGGCCTCTTTCCAGACACAGTGGGGATTCTATGATTCAATGAGCAAGTAGGAGAGTAGATCGAGAAGCTCTGACCAGGGACGTGCTTGACCTTTCGGCTTTGATTGAGCTACTGGACAGCTGTTGGGCTCCCTGGTCTGACCCAGAAACACTGGAGGGTGTGGGGGAATTGAACTTAGGATTGGGGAATCTACCCAGAGCTGGTTCAGCTCATGGATGGGGCAGGTCGAGGAGGAGGAGTGAACATCCCACATCCTGCCACACCGTAGTCCGAACCATTAGGATCTGAGAAGCACTTACTTCATTGTTTTATAAAATTTCATTCATGGGATGTGGGCATCACTGGCTGGGCCCAGCATTTATTGCCCTGTCCCTAATTACCCCTTGAGAAGGTGGGGGTGAGCTGCCGTGTTGAATCGCTGCAGTTCCCTTAGGGAGGGAATTCCAGGATTCTGACGGCACGACGATACATTTCCAAGTCAGGATGGCGAGTGGCTCAGACTTAGCCCTCCAACAGCTGCCCCTATCCTTCAGCAATGGCGGGGGGGGGGGGGGGGGAGAGAGGAAAATAGAGTCCCACATTTGAGAGGTGCCCCCTCCATGAATTTTTAAAACTATGTAATTTACGGGGTCCCCGATGAAATGGAGATTTTTTTGGGTGAACACTTCACGAATTGGGGCAGACGGCAAATGGTACAACTAACCAAGATGCTGATTGCAAAACTGATGTGTATTCTGATCATAGAAAACAAACTGCAGAAGGCGGACTGTAGAGATACTAACATGGAAGCATATGAACGGCCAAGAGGAAGCGAGAGAGGCCGGTACAGCTACAACAATTTTGGACAACTACAGCAGAACCTCCATTATCCAAACGAGATGGGCAGGGAGCATTCCGTGCGGATAACTGATCGTCCAGATAACAGGAAATAAGCGGTAATTTAGGAGTGCTGGTCACCAGTTATCTGGCGATGCACCCCATAAGGCCGTTTAACCGATAATTGAATGCCGAGTTGCCTAATGGTGTTTTTACAGAACCTGGAGATGAGGTCCGACTGTAGATGGATAGGGAAGGTTGAGGGGGGATATGGACCCAAGACAAGCAAATGGGACTAGTTTAGTTCAGGAAACCTGGTCAGCGTGAACAGGGTTGAGCTGAAAAGCTGGCTTCCACCTGGGATCACCCGACCGGGAAGGAAAGGAATCCGCTGGATTTGATTCATTGCTGTCGCATGGACCTAGATATAATGATAGGTTTGGTTTCACATGCAGTACAGGCAGATCAGACCATACAGAGCTCAAAGAGTGTGCAATCGAATACAGCAAGGTCAAGACTGAACAGGAAGTGTACAAAAGATTAAGATTAGATTTGAAATTTGAGTGTCAACTATAGACCCTAAGAGTATCTGGTGTCGCTGTCCTGAATTTTAAACAATTGGGGGGGGGGGGGGGGGGGGGGGGAAGTATGGGACAGGGCTATTGCTCAGAACGCTAGCTGCAACTTCCCTATGTGTTTGAGTTTTGTACTGGCTGTACAACACACTCCGAAGGTGAATGCTCAGACTGAGCGTGAGTGTGTGCACAGGGAGCCAAGCTAACAGGGCTGCTCTGCGCTTTTATTAGAAGCAGCAAGTCTGTGGTAAGTTCACGGGCACCAGAGTCCTGCTTTCAAACCCAAAACGGATTTGACACTTTCTTCAAAACACACAAAAAAAAAAAGGTGCGCGCGGTGGCCCCAAGAGGTGAAAGCGATGTGGAAATATGGGATTCGTCAGCCTCCAAGCTCCATTTCAGGGTCAGCTCCGAACCCAGGCTGGGAGTAAGTCAGGATTGCTGATCAGAGTCTAAAAGGAGAGGGAGTGTGGTGCTGGAAAAGCACAGCAGGTCAGGCAGCATCCGAGGAGCAGGAGAGTCGACATTTCGAGCATAAGCTCTTCATCAAGCTCGGATCAGACAGGGATTCCTGACGAAGGGAATACGTTCGAAATGCCGACTCTCCTGCTGTCGGACTGGCTGTGCTTTTCCAGCACCACACTTTCTGACCGGGAACCCAGGCTGATCAACCCACTATGTCAACCCAAGGCCAGCCCAGGCCATCGGTAAGCACTGGATAACATTTAGAAAGTGAACCAGGATGGGGAGTGGGGGAAGGGGGACGCACTACCGGGAGAAACTCTCGACGGACTGTAGCAGGCTGCGAGTGTACAATCGACCAAATCAGTCATCATCAGAAGGACAGCAAGGGGGGCAGCCAGCTCCAAAACTGGCAGCAGCTCAATGTGGCATCACGAGGAATCGCAAGGCTGGTGTTTCAATCATGCCCCAACCATCCCTCCCAAACTTGACCACCAATTGAACTGCGCCCAGGCCTGCAAAATCGGTGATGCCCTGCCCAGCCGAACAGCTTGAACGGCAAAGCTCACGGGTAAAGAAACATCAAGGTAGCGGGGGGGCTACTCTGAAACGGAGCAGGTTCACTCCGAGGGAAAAGCCCCCGGGTTTCAGAGGAAGCTCAGACCAAGAGACCCCGCTGAGTGAGTGGCCCTTAGTTGGAGGGAGCTGGGTGGATCCTCAGGGGACAGGCCCCTACGATAAATCACTGGGATAACCCCGGGAGGAAAAGCAGAGCAAATGGGGCCCATTGCTCTCGAGGTTTTGACAGGGAGGAGTAACTCTCCATGGGGGGGGCGGGGGGGGGGGGGGGGGGGGTGTCCGTTCACAATTGTGCAGCCAAGAATACGACGGCCCATTATTCAGGGCGATCACTCTGGACTGAGAGATATGATTTCAGTCGGAGACTTGCGAATGTTTGGAAATCCCTAAACTCAGATGGTCAGGAATATGAGATAGGGATGGTTCAGAAAAGATTTACAAGGATGTTGCCAGGGGTTGGAGGATCTGAGCTACAGAGAGAGGCTGGGGCTGTTTTCCCTGGAGCGTCGGAAGCTGAGGGGTGACCTTATAGAGGTTTATAAAATTACGAGGGGCATGGATAGGATAAATAGACAAAGTCTTTTCCCTGGGGTGAGGGAGTCCAGAACTAGAGGGCATAGGTTTAGGGTGAGAGGGGAAAGATATGAAAGAGATCTATGGGGAAACTTTTTCCACACAGAGGGTGGTGCGTGTATGGAATGAGCTGCCAGAGGAAGTGGTGGAGGCTGGTACAATTACAGCATTTAAGAGGCATCTGGATGGGTATATGAATAGGAAGGGTTTAGAGGGATATGGGCCGGGTGCTGGTAGGTGGGACTAGATTGGGTTGGGATATCTGGTCGGCACGGACGGGTTAGACCAAAGGGTCTGTTTCCATCTCTGTGACTCTATGAGACAGTTTCAGTCTCTGTCGGAATATAGGGACACGGGGACTGGACAGAAAAGTGGGATTGAAGTCCAGGATAAGCCCTGACTCTGTTTCCGTGCTGACTCAACGGGCTGAGTGGCCCTCTCCTCATTCTGATCTTTAACTCGTGCAAGGTGACTTCATTTAAAAAAAAAGGTGTGCCGTGCAAATTTATTCTGTGTCGCACCACCCAAACCATTTCGGAAATGGTACTGGGGGGAGGGAAAGAGAGAGAGCAGACATACACAGAGGGAGACAGAGACAGCATAGGGAAGGGGACACTGTCTGGAGGAGTGGGAGTGGGGAAGGGGTAACCTGGTGAAATGAGAGTCCCCCAGCTCCCCCCGACCCTGTACAAACCCCGACTCTTCTCTCCATGCGGGGCTGCTCCAGGTCAGAAAGGGCTAAGCCTTCGATGAAGCTGTTCACAGGGTTACCTTGCGGCTCGGGAACCCCATCCCCCACTGCACTGCCGTCGTCACTCCCCTGCCCCAACTCACCCTGGCTCAAAACTGCACAGTCAGCGGCCATTCGGCCCCTGCATGCCCTTTCAGGCACTGTGTTCTAGGCACAGAGTTCTGCATGAGTCTGACTCACGCAGAAAGGTGATACACAGGCGACAGGGAAGGGACTATGGGGGCGGGGTGCACTAACTGCTGGCTGGCCATAGACTCCACATGAGAGTGCACACGGCAACGCCGTTTCACCTACTCGTCACACCCAGAATATCAACAGGGGCCAGTCCCTGAGCCTGGGCAATGTGGACACTTGTATACAGCTTCCATAGTCCAGACACACACACACACAGCCAGAGACACAGAGGGGGGGGAGAGACAGGCACACAGAGAGGGGGGGGGGGGGGGAATGGGACAGGCACACGGGGGGGGTGGGGGGAGGGGGGGGAAATGACAGGCACAGGGACCATGCTGCTCAGGACCTGCTGACAGTTGCTTGGTCTCTGTCACTGCAATGATTTTCCAATTCCGATTTGTTGATGGGATTTTAATCCTGGCAGCTGGTTAGGTGGGATTTGAACCAGTGTCCCTGAATAACCAGGTCAGTGATGTCACACAGTGACAGTCCCAGCCTCCCCACGGCAGATAGCTTCACAAACAGAGGTACTACAGCAGGGAGTGACCCTGAACCCTTAGGAGGTTAGACCCCCACCCCAGTAATCCTGGGCATTGCCTTCAGGAAGACTGTCTCCTCCTGAGGAGTGTCAGAGGGAGATTTACCCAAACTGTTCCTGGGCTGAGGGATTTTAGCAACAAAGGTCAAAGGTCGGAGAAGTTGGGGATCAGAGCAATGGATGTCGAAGGGAACTGTGATCGCGATTGATAAGGATGATGGTGGGTTTAGAAGGGAATAGGGCAAAGCTGTTACCATGAGCTCATGAAGAAAGGACCAGGGAGAGGCAGATTTAAAGGTTTGGTTAAGAAATGGCAGCACGGTGGCTCAGTGGTTAGCGCTGCTGCCTCACAGCGCCAGGGACCCAGGTTCAATTCTCCCCGTGTCTGTGTGGGTTTCCTCCAAACATGTGTAGGTTAGGGTGGATTGGCCGTGCTAAGTTGTCCCATAGTGCCCAGGGATGTGCAGGTTAGGGTGGGTTGGCCGTGCTAAATTGTCCCATAGTGCCCAGGGATGTGCAGGTTAGGGTGGATTGGCCGTGCTAAATTGTCCCATAGTGTCCAGGGGTGTGCAGGTTAGGGTGGGTTGGCCATGCTAAATTACCCCATAGTGTCAGGGATGTGCGGGCTAGGTGGGTTAGCCATGGGAAATACAGGGTTACAGGGGTCGGTTGGGATGCTGTTCAGAGGACATGGGAAATGCAGGGTTACAGGGGAAAGGTAGGAGGGGGTGTCTGGGTGGGATGCTCTTCAGAGAGTCAGTGCAGACTTAATGGGCCTGTTTCCACACACTGTAGGGACTCGCTGGGGTGGGGTTTGCAGGGGAAAAATGTGAGGAAGAGCTTTTGTTTCCCCCATCCCCCAAACACAGGCAACAGCCTGAAACTCTCTCGCGGCAGAGAGAATAAATAATCTGCAAGAGGAATAAAAGCAGATACTGGAAAATTGGAAATGAAACGAAAAGGACACAGAGTTAACAGTGAGTCCACCAAGAATCACTTTCCGAACTGTGCTGTAAGTAGTGCACTCAAAACATTAACTCCGTTTCTCTCTGCGCAGAGCTACTGAGTTCCTCTAGCAATCTTTAAGAGGAAATTGGATGGGGAGCTGGGGAAAAAGGACAGGTGGGGTGGGGAGTGGGGTGGCATGAATCGGAAGTGTGCGGGAAATTTGAGTCATGAAGGCAGCAGACAGGGATTTGAAAGTCAAAATCGACAAATATTCTGGGCCCCTTCGATGCACAGAAAACAGCTAAGTTCGGGATCAGCCGAGGTCCTTCTGAATAACAGAGCAGGTTTGAAGGGCCGAATGGCTTGATCCTCTCTCGCTCATGCTTGGCTATACTGGTGGGGTGGAGGGGACAGGGGAGGGAGGTCAGGAGATAAAGAAAACACTCTTATTTATTGTGCACGGTTCTGGTCGCCACATGATCATAAGGATGTGGAAACTTTGGAGATGGCACAGAAACGCTTTACCGGGACGTTGCCTGGTTTGGAGGGAACAAGGATGCTGAGACAAACTTGGGTTGCTTTCATTTGAAGGACAAGGGATGCCTTGACAGAAGTTTACAAAATTGAACAGACTAGATAGCTGGAGTCTTTATCCCATAACTAGGGGTTATGGGGTAAATTTAGAGGAGATGTGAGACGCAGGTTTTTTTTAAAAAGAGAGAGGGTGGTAAGTGCCTGGAATGTGCTGTCAGAGGTAGTGATGGAGGCAGATACAATAACGACCTTTAAAAGGCACCCTTACAGATACAGGAATAGGCAGGGAATAGAGATCTCCCATGGAGATCGTGAACGTTATGAAATTTCTGCCTGGCAGAGAATCTCACCTGGTCCCTCAACACCACCTCTACAGCCGAGAAAGCCCAGCAGAGTACTTTCTGAGCAAGTTGAGGAAAGCCTACACCTCATCCTCACCACATTCTACAGAGGGTTCATCCAGAGTACCCTGAGCAGCCGCGTCACTGCCTGGCTTGGGAATTGCACCATCTTGGATCCGAAGACCATACAACGGACAGGGAAGAGAGCGGAGAAGACCATCGGGGCCTTTTTACCCTCCACTACATGTATTTACACCACATGCTGCATCCGAAAGGCTAACAGCATGGTGGGCAACCCCCCACACACCCCTCACTCAAATTCCTCCCCCTCCTGCCATCTGGTAGAAGATACCGGAGTATTTGGGCTCTCACGGCCAGACTGCGCAAGAGTTTCTTCCCCCAAGCCATCAGGCTCCTTAATAACAGTATGATCACACTAATCCATTTACAATTTTTGGACAATTTTTTGAATTACAGCTAAGACATTGCTTTATTAATGATCATTCATTGTCATTTCATCCACCACTGTGCCTATTGTCTTGTCTTGTCAGGAATTACTGTGCTGTCTTGCGTGTTTTACATTTCTCTACGCACTTTATGCTGCCCTCTCGTGTAGTCTGTGTGTTCATATAGCACCATGGTCATAGAGATGTACAGCACAGAAACAGACTCTTCAGTCCAACCTGTCCAGCTATCCCAACCCAATCTAGTCCCACCTGCCAGCACTTGGCCCATATCCCTCCAAACCCTTCCTATTCACATACCCATCCAGATGCCTTTTAAATGCTGTAATTGTACCAGCCTCCACCACTTCCTCTGGCATCTCATTCCATACACGTACCACCCTCTGCATGAAAACGTTGCCCATTAGGTCTCTTTTACATCTTTCCCCTCTCACCCTAAACCTATGCCCCTCTAGTTCTGGACTCCCCCAACCCCAGGGAAAAGACTTTGTCTATTTATCCTATCCACGCCCCTCATGATTTTATAAACCTCTATAAAGTCACCCCTCAGCCTCCGACGCTCCAGGGAAAACAGCCCCAGCCTGTTCAGCTTCTCCCTGTAGCTCAAATCCTCCAACCCTGGCATCATCCTTGTACATCTTTTCTGAGCCCTTTCAAGTCTCACAACATCTTTCCGATAGGAACTGGAGGAACGCTGTCCCGCTTTGATTGTACCAGCTATATTGGGGAAACGACAAATAAAAAGTCACTCCACTCTGCCAGGGGGATATGGAGCGCTTAGAGGCAAAACGATTTTACTTTAGAAAGGTATTGTGTATTAGTACAAGCTTGGTGGGCCAAAGTGCCCATTCCCTGTGCCGTACTGTTCTTAAATTTGCTCTCAATCCTTCCATCAACAGGAAGGATTCTCCCCTCCTGACCCTTCACCACCCCCACCCCCTGCCATTCTGCTCTGCCCAGACCCTACCAAGCACAGTTCTGAACACCCCACTCTTTCTAATCTCCCAGGAAAACAATCCCCATTTCTCAACACCACTTACTCACTCCCTCCAAAAAATCCTGATGGAATTGGACTGCTTATTCCACCCACGAACAGAGTCTTTTGAGAAACCAAAGGCCAAAATATTCTGCCTCTTCCCTAAGCGCTGCGCATGTCAAACTAAAATTCGGATTTCCCAGTAAAATATCGGATCTGCACACACACGAAAAAAAAATAGGATTCTTGTCTGGAGGAGAATTGTTGGTTACGCACTTGTGGAGATCATGTCAATGCTTTTCACTCTGTCAGCATCAGTAAAATCAAATAATGGGATCTTGCTGCACACTGTTGGCTGCTTTTCTCCCCCCTCGGTTTCAGCAGGGACTGGACCACAAAAAGGTCCTGAACTCAAAATGGTCAACTCAGCTTCCCTCTACCAATACTGCCTCCACCCCACCCCCTCCCCAGTGTTGTATAGGAGCAGACCTATCCCCCAGCGTTACACAGGGAGTTCTTCTAGAACACAACGGTTGCATTCTTATACAACCACAAGTTATAGAAAAATCGCTCTTAGAAACAATGATTAAAGTGTCAGCGATGTAATCAGATTACACCAACACACATTTTAAAAGTTCGCACTTTAGAAACAGTGTCCCCAATTCATCAATGTTATACTTAATTTGCATTAATAAAACGAGTGTTATACAGGGACAGACCTGTCCCCACCCAGTACTGTACCCCAGTGTTATACAGAGACAGACCAGTTCCCCACCAGTCCTGTACCCCAGTGTTATACAGGGACAGACCTGTCCCCACCAGTACTGTACCCCAGTGTTATACAGGGACAGACCTGTCCCCACCCAGTCCTGTACCCCAGTGTTATACAGGGACAGACCTGTCCCCACCCAGTCCTGTACCCCAGTGTTATACAGGGACAGACCTGTCCCCACCCAGTCCTGTACCCCAGTGTTATACAGGGACAGACCTGTCCCCACCCAGTCCTGTACCCCAGTGTTATACAGGGACAGACCTGTCCCCACCCAGTACTGTACCCCAGTGTTATACAGAGACAGACCAGTTCCCCACCAGTCCTGTACCCCAGTGTTATACAGGGACAGACCTGTCCCCACCCAGTCCTGTACCCCAGTGTTATACAGGGACAGACCTGTCCCCACCAGTACTGTACCCCAGTGTTATACAGGGACAGACCTGTCCCCACCCAGTCCTGTACCCCAGTGTTATACAGGGACAGACCTGTCCCCACCAGTCCTGTACCCCAGTGTTATACAGGGACAGACCTGTCCCCACCAGTACTGTACCCCAGTGTTATACAGGGACAGACCTGTCCCCACCAGTCCTGTACCCCAGTGTTATACAGGGACAGACCTGTCCCCACCCAGTCCTGTACCCCAGTGTTATACAGGGACAGACCTGTCCCCACCAGTCCTGTACCCCAGTGTTATACAGGGACAGACCTGTCCCCACCAGTCCTGTACCCCAGTGTTATACAGGGACAGACCTGTCTCCAGCGTTGTGCACACACTTGGTAGATTTCGACCAATGGGCTGAGCAATTGTGCTGGTTTCTAGGCAGCAGCACCATGGCAAAACCCCTCTCTGATCGAACCCTTGCCCCATCACGTTGTTAATGCCAGTTGGAAACACAGTCAGGTGTATCAGAGTGGGCACTCTCTGGGCACTCCAGTCACGGGATTCATTGCAGTCGCTGAAAATCACAGAGCCCTTTAATTTTACATTTCACACTAAGCACCAGAACGGCCACCTCAGGGAGCGGTCAACATCGTGATGGGGAGTTAGGTAAGGAACAACATTCTCAGGCAGAAACACACCGAGAATACTTCATCACCAACATCATCTCCAAAACAAGGAGAAAACACTGCCAAAAAGACCATTAAAAAGAAAAACCCTTTCAGTAGAGCTATCCAGGAGTGCGTACACCCTAATTGCCCCCTTGAGAAGGCGGGGGTGAGCTGCCTTCGTGAACCGCTGCAGTCCGTGTGCTGTGGGTTGACCCCCAATGTTCTTAGGGAGGGAATTCCAGGATTTTGACCCTGTGACACTGAAGGAGCGGTGAAGTATTTCCAAAATCAGGACGGGGAGTGGCTGTGAGTCAGTCAGTCATAGTCATGTATCTGCTGTGCTTGTTCTTGTATGGAAAAAGACAGGGGGCGTCATTGAGTTGAGTTGGCTGTTGGGCAGGTTTGCAATGCAGCGTCCTGGGCCAAGCCTCTGGTGGGTCAGAGGAGACGCAGGGACAGGTAGATCAGGAGGACAAGTAGCCATTCGGCCGGTTTAAGGTTAGTGGGTTGGAGGTGCCATCAGCACATACTCATGCTCCACACCCCTCTGCCAACCTGCCCCTCTCTCCACACACCTCCACCTTAGCCCCAGATGATCTGCATACCCCCTCCAACACGAAACCACCCTCTTCCCCATTCCCCTCTCACTCTCACCCCCTACCTACCATACACCCAGACGCTCTCCTGCTAGCCTGTCCCCTCTCCCTACCCCTACTTCCCCAGTGAAACTGCCCTCTTCCCCACTTCCTTGCCTGGCCTCTCCCTTCTCCTCGTCTTCCAACCTCTCCCTGCCTTCCCTGCCTCTGGGGCAATTAGAGATGGGCAATAAATGCTGGGCCTGTCCAGTGACACCCTCATCCTGTGAATGAAATTTTTTTTACAAGTGCCCCAATCCCCATTCCCTTCCCAACTATCCCCTCACCCAGACGTATACAAACAGGCACGGAGACCTTGTGGCGTAGCCCGAGCTCTGACCCAGGAGGCCCAGATGAAAGTTCCAGTAGGCATTGATTAGAAAATACTTACCATCAGGTGAGAACAGCCAAACTGTTGTTATGCCCCTGGATTTGTAACCCAGCCTGAGCCATGGGTAACCATGGCACTACCATCGATTGGGACAAAGTGAGGGCTGCAGACACCGGAGATCAGTGTGTGACGGTGAAGAAGTACAGCAGATCGGACAGCATCCGAGGAGAGGAGATGATATTTCGAGCATAAGCTCTTCATTCCTGATAAAAAGGTGAACAGGCAGCGAAAGCAAGAGCTGTTGTCAAACTAGAACAGTTGGGCTAAACGGAAGATGGTAGGGCAGAGGAATCTGGGCACATTTGTGTTAACCATGTTTCCTAAGTTGCAGCACAGAAGTACACTTCAAGTGTAGGTCATTGACAGCAAAGCACTTTTGAGGAGGGGAGGATGCCGGAGGACGTGCAAGGCGCTACATAAATGCGAGCCTTTCAATCTGTCACGGACACAGTCGGTTTGCAGAAAGCAGATTAATTGTTGTGGCTCTGTTCGCCGAGCTGGAAGCGAACAGAACCACAACAACGAGCACCCGAGCTACAAATCTTCGCACAAACCTTGAGCAGATTAATTATTACAGAGAGGTAGAGCAACGACTTTGAGAATGGAATGAGACTCCCCCCACCATGCCCCCCAATAAGAGCAGAAATGTTACTCTGAGGGGAGCTGAGGGGTAGGTCCCAAGCAGAGCTGTCCATTGGATGAGAATGCCAGCTCACTGACCTATTGTGGAAGGGAGCTGACTAACCGCAGCTCAATAATTGACAGTACGTGTGATGCTCACTCTATTTGGAAGTGTCAGGCTTACTGATAACGTCACGTTACCCTCCCCCACAGACATGCCAGACCGCTGGGATCAAACTCCAAACACAGCCTTCCATTCGCGTGGCCATTTCTCTCCATCAGCACGGTGGGTCAGCGGTTAGCATTGCTGCCTCAAAGCACCAGGGACCCAGGTTCGATTCCATGCTCTGGCAACCGTGTGGAGTTTGCACATTCTCCCAGTGTCTGCGTGGGTCTCCTCCAGTTTCCTTCCATCGTCCAAAGATGTATAGGTTAGGGTGGATTGGCCATGCTAAATTGTCCCATAGTGCCCAGGGATGTGCAGGTTAGGGTGGATTGGCCATGCTAAATTGCCCCATAGTGTCCAGGGATGTGCAGGTTAGGGTGGATTGGCCATGCTAAATTGCCCCATAGTGTCCAGGGATGTGCAGGTTAGGGTGGATTGGCCGTGCTAAATTGTCCCATAGTGTCCAGGGATGTGCAGGTTAGGGTGGATTGGCCATGCTAAATTGCCCCATAGTGTCCAGGGATGTGCAGGTTAGGGTGGATTGGCCGTGCTAAATTGTCCCATAGTGCCCAGGGATGTGCAGGTTAGGGTGGATTGGCCATGCTAAATTGTCCCATAGTGCCCAGGGATGTGCAGGCTAGGTGGGTTAGCCATGGGAAATACAGGGTTACAGGGGTCAGTTGGGATGCTGTTCAGAGGACTGGTGTGGACTTGATGGGCTGAATGGCCTGCTTTCACATGATTCTTATGGAGACAAAATATTTTAAATTAGGAGGTCCCTGAACTGTCTACACTTGCATCCAGGGCTGTGCAGTCTGGGTGGGTGAGCTATGGGAAATGTGGGGTTGCAGGGATAGGGTAGGAGTGTGGGATGCTCTCCAGAGGGTCAGTGCAGACTCAATGGGCTGAATAGCCTCTTTCTGCACTCTAGGGATTCTACAAGTTACACCCTGTCCTCTGAAACACTGAGCAACAAAAACGGAATGGCAGTCTCCCAGATAGTTTCGGCAGGTAGGGACTGTCAATTGGGTTGGAGTCTCCAGCAAAGCAGGGAGTCATGGAAACCACAAGGAAAATATCAGAGAGAATATTATAAGGTATTAAAATTACTTCTGAACTTTTGAGAGAGAGAGATGGGGAAGCGCCACAAGGGTGTAGAAGGATGGATTAGTAAATTTGCGGATGACACTAAGGTCGGTGGAGTTGTGGACAGTGTGGAAGGATGTTGCAGGTTACAAAGGGACATAGATAAGCAGCAGAGCTGGGCTGAGAGGTGGCAAATGGAGTTTAATGCAGAAAAGTGAGGTTGTTCACTTTGGAAGGAGTAACAGGAATACAGACTAATGGGCTATTGGTAGGATCCTTGGTAGTTCAGATGAGCAGAGAGATCTCGGTGTCCACATACATAGATCCCTGAAAGTTGCCACCAATTGACATGATTGTTAAGAGGGCATAGGGTGTGTTAGCTTTTATTGGTAGAGGGATTGAGTTTCAGAGAAACGAGGTCATGTTGCAGCTGTACAAAACTCTGGTGCGGCTGAACCTGGAGTATCGCGTACAGTTCTGGTCACATTGGAAAGGGTTCAGAGGAGATTTAGTAGGATGTTGCCTGGTATGTAGAGAAGGTCTTATGAGGAAAGGCCGAGGGTCTGAAGGCTGTTTTCGTTAAAGAAAGTTGAGAGGTCACTTAACAGAGGAGAAAGTGAGGTCTGCAGATGCTGGAGATCAGAGCTGAAAATGTGTTGCCGGAAAAGCGCAGCAGGTCAGGCAGCATCCAAGAAACAGGAGAATCGATGTTTCGGGCATAAGCCCTTCTTCAGCCCTTCATTTCTGAAGAAGGGCTTATGCCCGAAACATCAATTCTCCTGCTCCTTGGATGCTGCCTGACCTGCTGCGCTTTTCCAGCAACACATTTTCAGGTCACTTAATAGAGGGTTAGATAGGGTGGACAGTGAGAGCCTTTTTCCTCAGATGGTGATGGCTAGCACAAGGGGACATAGCTTTAAACCGAGGGGTGATAGATATAGGAGAGAGGTCAGAGGTAGGTTCTTTACTCAGAGTAGTCGGGGTGTGGAATGCCCTGCCTGCAACAGTAGTAGACCCGCCAATTTTAAGGGCATTTAAATGGGTATTGGATAAACACATGGATGAGAATGGAATAGTGTAGGTTCGATGGGCTTCGGATGGGTGCACCGACGTACGGAACCATCGAGAGCTAAAGGACCTGTACTGCGCTGTGATGTTTTATAGTCTATGAAAGCTGCCATTAACATATTCAGGTATTATATCTATATATTTCCCATGTTGAAAACCCAACATGGTGCCCCTGTGAATTTTTAAAAAATTCATTGACCAGAATGAGGGAGTCACTGAGGAGACCAATGTTGATTGCCCGTCCCTAATTGCCCAGAGAGCGGTTATGGGTCAATGCCATCGCTGTGGGTCTGGAGTTGCGTGCAGGTCAGACCAGGTAAGGACGGCAGATTTTCTTCCCTAAAAAGAATATTAGTGAACCAGCTGGGTTTTCCCAACAATCAGTGATGGTTTCATGGTTTGCAACTTGAGGATTATTACTGCTGTTGAAAAGACTACTTATTTTGTCAAAAGATTTTTATCTTAACTCATCAGGACAACTTGCAAGAAAACCAACTTGGAGGTAAAACAAACTTTCAGACTGTATCACAGGAGAGCGCTGATTGGTTGGCAAGTGGACTCTGATTGGTAGGGGTGTTGCCCTGTTGATTATGCCCGTTAACAGCTGCACAGTGACCCACTCCTGCTCCTTGTTTACATACCACAGCACTGCGGAGTGTTCTGGGAATACCCAGAGGTCACAACGGGCGCTATGCAAATGAAAGTTCCTTCCTTTATAAAGAAAACATAGGCTGTGTCCACGAATAAGCAACAATAGAGATTTGTTGACAAAGCAGATGTCGCAATGCATACACCAAAAAATGACTGTTTCTCTTTTAAATATAAATCCAACGAAGGGAAGGGTCAGATAGGATTGGAACTGAAGGAAGCTTTTTGGTCACGGGTATCCAACAGGAACCTCTCAAGCCTACCTCCTCCTCCCAGTTTCTCTCCTGGTAAGGGGTGTGCGCTAAAGGAGATGTAAACTGTTCAGACAAACAGAGGCAGGCATGTTCATGACTTAAAAAGAACTTATTTTCTTTAAAAAATGTTGCTTATTCAGAGTTGAGCAATGTTGCAGTTCTGTACTTGCCCGTCAGTAACGACGAGTACACATGTATAATCATGTCAGACCCAGGCCAGAGCTCCGTCTCAATCTCACTGCGGTTTCCTGGGCACCACCCTCTCGCCTACCACTCCGACTCACAGATTACTCTCTCGCAAGTTCCAATTCTTAAACACATCACCTAGAGACTCAGCACAGAGAGAATCTCACCAGCCCTCACTTCGATTCAGTGACTCTCCCAAGACACCGTACGAGGGTATTCTGCCTGGGGTTATTTAGCTCAATGGTATTCTCAGCCTGTGTAATCTCACTTTGCTGTTCACCCCCTTCGATAATTTTTACCTTTCGAGTAGACCTCCCATTCCTTTTCTGAAAGATGTCATGGGCTTGGCTTCATCAGCAGCTGAGAGTCCAGATTCTCCGTCTCATACAGAGTCCTAGATATATTGAGTTAACCTGTCAGACAGCACGTTCCGAACCCTGACCACTTCCATCCAGAAGGACAAGGGAACACCGCGCCCCCCTGCAAGTTACCCTCCACTCACCACCCTGACTGGGAAACATATCGCCGTTCCTTCCCTATCGCTGGGTCAAAACCCTCGAATTCCCTCACTAAAGGGCATCGTGAGTATTCCTACAGCACACGGACTGCAGCGGTTCAATAAGTCAGCTCACCACCACCTTCTGAAGGGGGCAATTAGGGATGGACAATAAAAGCTGGCCGAGCCAGGGATGTCTGAATCCTTCCTCTTCCCCTCCCCCATCTCTCCTGACCACCGTAAAAGTTGGTAACATATTTTAGCCCAACATTGGACGGGGCAGTCACTTGACGAGGCCTGTACCAACGGGATTTTCAGACTTAAATGGCCCACACTTGCCCTTCAAGGAGCCAGCGAAAACTGCAGCTGGGGACCCCTATCAATGCTATTCATGGGATCTTACTGTGTTCCAGTGGACACTGCTTTCTGCTCTGTAAATCAAGGGAGCGAAAATCAAAAGCAAATTCCTCTGGGATGAGCCAGAATCATGCACACCAGGACGTTGTTCAGTTCAGTAAGACCACAGCGCAACCTCGATTATCCAAATGACACAGGCAGCGAATACTGGGTTTGGGTAATACAGCATACACAAGGAACGGGGGGACCTGGAGATCTTGCTCAGATAATCTGAAAGTCAGACAACCAAGGCTGCCCTGTATACACACACACCGATCTCGTCAGTCAACTGAGAGGGAAGCAGCTAAAAAGGATGCTCTGAGAGAGGATGATCTTTATTGAAATAGTTTCATATGTTTGTGCGGCTGAGAGTGGAGATGGAGAGGGTGCGTGATGCTGTGGTTCCTTCTACTTTAACACAAAACAGAGGAAATGGCCAATGCTGAGTCTTTCAAATCCAACCCCGCCTGAACTCAGAGATACTACTTCGAACCTTCCCCACTGTTCAGCACATTTTTAATTCAATGAGTTCAAATAAAATTTCACGTATTCAGTGAATGTAACAAAGTCAGATCCTCCAGAAAGCTCCACGCTGGCGAGTTTAATGACAGAGTCAGATAATGAGGATGAGCGAAGTTCTTTGATCCAGGCTTCGAGGTGGGGAGAGGCTGAGGGAGGGTGCAGGCAGCTCCGAGCTGAGAGGGGAACCATTAAAAATCAGGAACATTTGAGGCCACAGTAAAGAGAAGCTCAAATATAACAGAGCTGGGATGGGGGGAAAGAGACAGAGAGAGGGAGGGAGGGAGGCAGGCAGAGGGAGAGGGAGGGAGGGAGAGAGGAAGGAGGGAGACAGACAGACAGACGGAGGGAGGGAGGGAGGCAGACAGACAGAGGAATGAAGGGGCAGAGGGAAACCAATTATCAATACCATCTCTTTCGATTTTTTGTCTGTCCAGTTGTTTCTTAATTGCAGATCTATAACAGCCCTGGGCTGTGCTCGATTCTGATCCCACCAATCGCAGTCTCTGATAACTGCTACAGGAGAGCTTGCATTTACAAAGCACCTTTTACCACCTCAGCCCATTCCCAAGTGCTTTACAGCCAGGTACTGCAGTCGCTGTTACAATGCAGGGCACACGACAGCCAATGCGGGCACAGCAAGGTCCCACCAACAGCGATGCAACAATCATCATCATCGCTTTGTGAAGCCGATCAAGGGGTAAATGTCAAATCAGGGAACGCCAGGGCGGGGATCCTCTGCTGTGCTCCAGAACCTTGGCCATGGGACCCTTCACAACCCACCGGGGCTGGAAGGGGTCCCTGTTCAAACACCACTTCCAAAAGTATCATGGCATTCATCACCACTGGGACTATCCCTCAGTGCTGAAGATCTCACTGGTAGAGGCTTGGCTCCAAGGGGAACAGTTGGGAATGTCGGAATGGGTGGGCAAGCATGGAAGGGAGGGGGCTCATGGTCAGTAGTAACCAGATCAGATACAAAGCTTAAAATGGTGTCCCTCTGCTCCAACAGTTCACTTTAACCTCCGTGGAGGAACTCCTCATTGTGCCAGAGCCGTACGAGTGAGTGATTGACAGTCGACACAGCATCAACTCCATTACAGCCACATTACCTCAAAAGGACAGGGGCATCAGATACATGGGAACGCCACCCCCTGCAAGTTCCCCTCCACTCACCATCCTGACTTGGAAATACATCGCCGATCCTTCAATAGTTGACACCCCCAAGTGAATAAACAGAAAACTCATGCAACTAACTTGAGCAGAAAATGCTGTGCGCGCGCACACACTCGGTTCAGGTAAATGCATGCCTGAAGTACAGAAGTCAGAGTCACCAAGGGTGCGTGCATCAAAAAAAAACACAGCACCAGGTTATAGTCCAACAGATTTATTTGGAAGCACTAGCTTTCAGAGGACTGGCCACAACCACCTGATGAAGGAGCGTCGCTCCGAAAGCTAGTGCTTCCAATTAAACCTGTTGGACTATAACCTGGTGTTATGTGATTTTTTAAACTTTGTACACCCCAGTCCAACACCAGCATCTTCAAGTCAAAAAGAAATATAGCTAACTGAAACAGTTCCCATGCACAGTGTGATGGTGAACCTTGATTAGAGAGACCTGTTCCTTGATGGTTTCTGAGTTAATCACACGTGAATTTCACTCAAAGGTGGTGAAGCACGGGAATGCTTTGCACAAGGGCTGGGGAAGCTCAGCATTTAAGTTCAAGTCTGAGATTGATGGCTTTGAGACAGATGATTAAAGTGCCACTGGCTGGGTCAGCATTTATTGTTCATCATTAAATAGCCCAGGGGGCAGCTAAGAGTCAGTCACATTCCTGTAGGTCTGGAGTTGTGTAGGCCAGAGTGGGTAAGGATGGCAGATGGGGTTTACACCCTCTCCCCCCAACAAAATCTCACCAGCAGACTCAGAGTCCCAGATTTTTGTTGAACTGAAGCTCTACCCTCTGGTGGTATTTGGACCCAGTTCCCAAAACATTCCCCGGGTCGCAGGATTAATTGTCCGGCAACCTCACTAGACCCACTGGCACGCGGTGGACTCTTAACTGCCCCTAAGCAGCGCTCGGTGCCAAGGGCAATTCGGGATAGGCAGCCAACAGCCACACCCAGTCCGGCTGGTGAGAGAGAGCAACCTACAATCCAGTCAAACAGCAGTCTGGAGGAATGCGGTGTTCGAATAATTGGCAGACAGACAGACAGACACAAAGTGAGGACGGCAGATGCTGGAGATCAGAGTTGAGAAGTGTGGTGCTGGAAAAGCGCAGCAGGTCAGGCAGCATCGGATTAAGCTCTCCTCGAAACGTCGACTCTCCTGCTCCTCGGATGCTGCCTGACCAGCTGTGCTTTTCCAGCACCACACGTTTGACTCAGATACACACACACACACACACACACACAGTAACATTCGCTGGCTGACAGCATCGGCACCTCGGAGACAGGAAGTGCAGAGCTCAAACCCCACTCCAGACAGCCCCTACAATGTGGCTACCCCAGCACCAATTGGCAGAAGAGGAGGGCTCCCGGTGGTGAACTATGTTTGCTCCTCCCTCACACCAAAGTGGCCAATCGCTGCACGACATGAAAGTCAGGTGCCTATTCCAGGAGCTACATAAGGCAAGGGATAGAATCATCAAGCTCAGAAACAGGCCCTTCGGCCCAACTCGTCCATGCTGATCACATGTTCTAAATTAATCTAGTCCCATTTGCCAGCACTTGGCCCCTATCCCTTTAAACCCTTCCTATTCATATACCCATCCAGATGCCTTTTAAATGCTGTAATTGTACCAGCCTCCACCACTTCCTCTGGCAGCTCATTCCATACATGCACTACCCTCTGGGTGAAAAAGTTGCCCCTTAGGTCCCTTGTAAATTTTTTCTGCTCTCACCTTAAACCTGCGCCCTCTAGTTCTGGACTCCCCGACCCTGGGGAAAAAGGCCTTGCCTAGTCACCTTAGCCATGCCCCTCATGGTTCTGAAGAACACAGGCAGCATACACGAGGTAAATCGAAAGGACGTAAATTACATTCAAATGCCAAGGAGAATCAATGAGACAGGGCCGAAAAGGAACATGCTCACACGGAGATCAATCAACCCAGGAGCACTTTAACGAGAAAGACACAGATGGCAACATTGACAGAGTCCAAGAAACGACAGGCAGACATAGAATTTCATGCACAGGAAGAATATAGGCTTGTGGGTCCAATGGCCTCATCTCTTTGAGCCAATTCAAAGACTACAAAAGCAACAGATCACTCAAGTTGCTGTGTTCCACTGCAATTATGTTGCAGTGTTATCAGCAGATTTTAACATTGGCCTGCCAAGCTCTTTGCAAACCAGATACTTTATAAACAAATGTTATTACCAAGGCTCCTCAGGCAGCACCTTCCAAACCCACGGCCACTTCCATCTAGAAGGGCAAGGGCAGCGTACACATGGAACACCGCCCCCCTGCAAGTTCCCCTCTGAGCCCCTCACGACCCTGACTTGGAAATATATCGCCGTCCCCTCAGTGTCACTGGGTCAGAATCCTGGAATTCCCTCACCAATGGACATTGCGAGTGCCCTGACAGCTCGTGGAACGCAGAGATTCAAGAAGGCAGCTCACCCCCACCTTTGGGGGTAATAAATGACGCCCAGATCCCATGTATTAGAGATACACAGCCCGGAAAGAGACCCTTCAGTCCAGCTTGTCCATGCCGACCAGATATCCCAACCCAATCTGGTCCCACCTGAAAGCACCTGCCCCATATCCCTCCAAACCCTTCCTATTCATAAATTCATCCAGATGCCTTTTAAATGTTGCAATTATGAACAATTGGTTTTTTTTGAAAAAAAAAGGCTTTTGCAATGTAATTTGGGACAGATTAGGCCAGGAGAGGGCAAGAGATTGGGTGGGGGAAATATATAAAGAAAAAAAGAGACTACCAACAAAGCAATACCTTGCTAACTGGGAGACAGGATGGTCACATTGACCACATGTTGCAACTCAGTTACAGGTCATTCTGCTATAAAGCGCGTTTCATCAACCAGAATTCACTGACTGACAAATTGGGGAATTGTGCGGACCTTTAAAACGTATGTTGGCTGGAACGGGACTTTGAGCGTGGTTTCTGAAGTGCGATTTCTCTATAAAGCAAGGCTGCACAGGAATGCAACCATCGCGTTACAGAAAAACTGACCGCATTGGAGATAAACATACCCTCAATTGCTAACGTAGGGCTGTTGCCGCCTGTTGGCATTAATACCATGGTGTGAAGTAAATTAAAGCTCCAGTCAGCATCGGGGTTCATTTTGAGGGATCAATAACGATGGGGATACTGATGAATGATTCTAATTCTGCTCTGGGAGTGAATCAAAACCCCCGTGGGGCACCCCAAAATGACAGCATTGTCCCGAACAAAGGAGAGAGTGAGAAGGAAAATGTAGCCCTCAAAGTTTGAAGACAAGCCCTTGGGGGGGGGGGGGGGGGGGAAAGAAAAATTATCTTGATCCATGCAGACCATTTGGCCCATCAAGTCCACACTGACCCTCCGATAAGCATCCCAACCACCCAGCCCCTACATGATCCCTGTAACCCGAGATTTCCCATGGCACATCCCTGGGCACTACGGGACAATTTAGCACGGCCAATCCACCCTAACCTGCACATCCCTGGACACTATGGGACAATTTAGCACGGCCAATCCACCCTAACCTGCACATCCCTGGGCACTACGGGACAATTTGGCACAGCCAATCCACCCTAACCTGCACATCCCTGGGCACTACGGGACAATTTAGCACGGCCAATCCACCCTAACCTGCCCCTGGGCACTACGAGACAATTTAGCACGGCCAATCCACCCTAACCTGCACATCCCTGGGCACTACGGGACAATTTGGCACGGCTAATCCACCCTAACCTGCACATCTTCAGGTTCAGAGAGGATGTTGACCCAATTGATTCCTGGAATGAGAGCGCTCTCTTTCTCTGTCCTCACTGCAGTTCAGGAGAATGGGGGGAGCTGGACTGGTCACGCTGAGACATGTAAATCCTAAGGGAGCTCTTGGTGGGAGTGTTTAGATGCTAAGTGGCTGTTACCCTCCTGGGGTGGGAAATTTAGAGTGGTGGGGGCAGGTATAAATTCAAAAGGAGTTTGCAATTTAGGGTGGAAAATGAGGAGCATTTAGTCAGGAGGGATTTGGAATTCTCTTCCCGAGAGCTGTGGGAGGCTGAATCATTAAAACTCGAGCTAGATAAAGACTTGACATGACTTCAGGGCAACTGGGAGCAAGCAAAAGTGAAGGTCATCGTTAGAATCATCCATGATCTTACTGAATGGAAAAGCTGTGTCAAACAGTCTCCCACTACCCACCATAGTGTAAGCTCACTCCACAGGAAACCATTCAGCAAATATCACACCATGACAACTCACACCAAGCACAGGCAACATTTCACCATGACTCAGCATCTTCAGAGAGAGTGGTGGGGGACCATCGAAGAGAAGAGGAACTTCTGCACACTTCCTGACCCACATTTAACTCTCACCCAACATGACTAAAAAGAGATGAATCAGTCATTTATCACCGTTAACAGAGCTTGCTCGGTCATTCCAGTTTCTCCACCTGTGCCCCCGTCTCATTTCACTGAAGAGCGTTGGGAACTAGAGGGACCACCTCCAACATTTCAACTTTACAATAAAACACACAGAGGTCTTACTGGGGTCATCGAGAGTCATAGGCAATACTTGAGACTTTGGCTCAAATCTGAGAGGTGACCTTTTAGAGTTTTATAATATCATGAGGGGCATGAATAGGGTGAATAGTCAAGGTCTTTTCCTGGGATAGGGGAGTTCAGACTTAGAGGGCATAGGTTTAGGGTGAGGGGGGACAGATTTAAAAGGGATTTAAGGGGCAACTTTTTCAGACAGAGGGTAGTGTAGGAGAATGAGCTGCCAGAGGAAGTGGTGGAGGCTGGTACAATGACAGCATTTAAAAGGCATCTGGTGTGTACGTGAATAGGAAGGGTTTGGAGGGATCTGGGCCAAGTGCTGGCAAATGGGACTAGATTAATTCAGGAAATCTGGTTAGCATGGACAAGTTGAACCAAAGGGTCTGTTTCCGTGCTGTACATCTCTATAACTCTATAAGTCACTTTGGTGGAATTCAAATTCACATACAATCCCTACAGTGTAGGAGCAGGCTATTTGGCCCATCGAGTCCACACTGACTCTCCGATAAGCATCCCAACCAGACCCAGCCCCTACACGATCCCTGTAACCCTACATTTCCCATGGCACATCCCTGGATACTATGGGACAACTTAGCACAGCCATTCCACCCTAACCAGCACATCTTCAAGTTCAGCGCATGCATTCACGGTTAGTTTGCTTTCTCCAACAATTATTACACAGTGATTAGCACTGTTGCCTCGCAGCTCCAGAGACCCGGGTTCAATTCCCGCCTCAGGCGACTGTGTGTGGAGTTTGTACATTCTCCCTGTGTCTGCGTGGGTTTCCTCCAAGTGCTCCAGTTTCCTCCCATGTCCAAAAACGTGCAGGTTAGGTGAATTGGCCATGCTAAATTGCCCGTAGTGTTAGGTGAAGGGGTAAAATGTAGGGGAACGGGTTTGGGTGGGTTGCGCTTTGGAGGGTCAGTGTGGACTTGTTGGGCCAAAGGGCCTGTTTCCACACTGTGAGTAATCTAATTATACACACACACACACACACACACACACACACACACACACACACACACACACACACACACAAAGTCAGTGGTGCACAAATATAAACCATTGATTTCCTCAGTTCCGCTGTGTTGCTGGTGCAATGTCTGTGTTGAAATCGATTGACTCAAAAATGTTAAAGCAACTTGCGTCCACCAGCTGTGTTGTGATGAAAATTTATTGTGCCTTTCACAAGCATGGGGGCATTTCTAAAGAGCTTTGCAGCTGTTTTAAATGGAACGGGTCCCTGTAACGTAAAACAGGGATTCACAACCTGAGATCCACGGAGCCTTGGGAGACAGCTTCGGAGACTCCCAGATCAAGAGAAGGCGCTCAGTGCAAACGAAGTTCTGTGTAGCACCAAACAATTTATTTATTTTGTTTTAACAGCATCTCAATTCTTTTATTTCTTTCATAGGACGTATGCATTCTTGGCAGAGCCCGCGTTTGCTGTCCATCCCTAACTGCCCTGAATCAACTGGCTTGCTAGGGCCTTTTTAGAGGGCAGTTGTAGAGTCTGGAGTCACACATTGGCCCAGTCTGGGCCAGATTTCCCCTTCCTAAAGAGGACATTGCTGAAGCAGATGAGTTTTTCCCCCAACAATAATCCCATTGCTTCTTGGTGACTATCAGAGACCAGCTTTCAATTCCCGACTTTATTAACAGAAGGAGTGGCGTGGTGGCTCAGTGGTTAGCACTGCTGCCTCCCAGCGCCAGGGACTGGGTCCAATTCCACCTTCAGGTGACTGTCTGTGTGGAGTTTGCATGTTCTCCCCATGTCTGCGTGGGTTTCCTCCTACAGTCCAAAGATGTGCAGGTTAGAGTGGATTGACCATGCTAAATTGCCCTCAGTGTCCAAAGATGTGCAGGTTAGGTGAGTTGTCCCATAGGAGATGTAGGGTGATGGGGATAAGGTAGTAGGGTGTGTCTGGATGGACTCAAATGGGTCAAGTGGCCTGCTTCCACACTGTTGAGACTCTACGATAGATTGACAATTACAATTGAGCATGTCACTCTTAAAATGAAGACATTGTAGGGGTTGCAGACAGGTTGAGAGGAACCTCAATGTTTTGATGGCAGGAGACCGTAATTGTGTAGATAGATTGGTGAAAATGGGGATTAACCCATCATAAAGGGAGATCTGACGGTGATGTCTAAAATCACAAGGCTCCTGTACAGAGTGGATTGGCAAAGGGGACACTAACTTAAGTTCAGTGTGGGCGGCACAGTGGCTCAGTGGTTAGCACTGTTGCCTCACAGCACCACGGACCTGGGTTCGATTCTAGCCTCGGGTGACTGCCTTTGTGAATTCTGCATGTTTTCCTCGTGTCTGCGTGGGTTTCCTCCCACAATCCAAAGTTGTGCAGGTCAGGTGACTTGGCCGTGCTAAATTCCCCGTAATGTTAAGTGCCATTAGACAGGGATAAACACAGGGTAGGGGAATGGGTCTGGATGGTTTACTCTTCAAAAGGGTCGGTGTGGACTTGTTGGGCTGAAGGGCCCATTTTCATACGCTGTAGGGAATCTAATCTAAATCCTCACCAGTAAAACGACCAAGAGCATCACAAGAAAGAAGTTTTTTTTGCACAACACGTGGTTAGACTCAGGAATGCGCAGCCTGAGCGTGCAGATTATTGGGGGCTTTCGCAGGAGAATTTAACCGTTCCCAGAGGAGAACAAATTTGCAGACCGTGAGGAGAAGGCAGGTGAGTGGGACTAGCTCTGAGAGAACCAGCCTCAGCACCATCAGAGCTGAAAATGTGTTGCTGGAAAAGCGCAGCAGGTCAGGCAGCATCCAAGGAACAGGAAATTCGACGTTTCAGGCATAAGCCCTTCATCAGGAATCATTTCTGATGAAGGGCTTATGCCTGAAACGTCGAATTTCCTGTTCCTTGGATGCTGCCTGACCTGTTGCGCTTTTCCAGCAACACATTTTCAGCTCTGTCCAGGAGTCGTGTGATTTTAGACATCTCCGAAATAGCAACTACATTTAAACTATGATTTGGAGATGCCGGTGTTGGACTGGGGTGTACAAAGTTAAAAATCACGCAACACCAGGTTATAGTCCAACAGGTTGCTGGAATTGTGTTATAACCAGTACTTTGAGCTTCAGAAAACAGCGTCCCCAGTTCGTCAGTCGTGTTAACGAAACGCACGTTATAGCAGCACGTCCAAGCACACTCCTGGGAGTCACCTCAGGACATTTCACAACATTAAGCAGAGCCATGTAAATGCAGGGCTGCAGAGCGAGGGTTGCATGGCTTAGGAACACAAGTAGGCCATTCAACCCCTCCAGACTGTTCCGCAGGTGGCAGCAGCAATGGAACAATCCAAAAAGCAAGAGAGCGCAAACAGTGTGGGAAGTGGGAAAATTGAATGCCATAAAAATTTTCCTTGTTGTGGGAATGGAGGCAGCAAACCCTTGAATGCTGCCCCAAGAGTCAGAATCATACAGCATGGGAACAGACCCTTTGGTCCAATTAGCCCAAGCTGACCACGTTTCCAAACTGAACTAGGCCCACCGCCTACATTTGGACCACATCCCTCCAAACATTTCTTATTCACGTACCTTTCCAACTACCTTTAAAAATGTTGTAACTGCACCCGCATCCACCACTTCCTCAGGAAGTTCAGTCCTCATATGAGCCACTCTGTGTAAAAAGGTTGACCTTCATTTCCTTTTCAAACCTTTCTCCTCTCACCTTAAAAATACGTTGCCTGGTTTTGGACTCCCCTGCACTGGGGAAAAGACTTTTGCTTTTCCATACCCCTTACGATTTTAGAAACATTTATAAAAGGTCACCCCTCAATCTCCTATACCCCAGGGAAACAAGTCCCAGCCTCGCCCAATAACTCAAACCCTCTGGACCTGGCAACATCGTGGTCAATCTCTTCTGAGCCCTCTCCACTTTAAGTAGCATCCTTCCTATAGCAGGGCAACCAGAGTTGGATGCTCCTCAGGGAACCTGCTTCCCTCATCTGGTCTGACCAACCGCAGAGTCCAACACTCAAGCCCCTGAGGGAAAGGAGACCATCAACGTCACCCGGGCAGAATGGGCCATGTTCCACACCCCCAATTCCCCCCCCCCCCAGAACAAAACACGATCTAACCGGGCTGGTGATGTGTCATGGGGAAATGCTCTGTATCTATCCTGTGCTATATCGGAGCGCTGCAAGTGTGGGCAACGATGTGGGCTCCTTCCCCATTCCACTGTGAATCTGGGCTGGACAGTGTCACAAGTGGCACTCCAATGCAACATAAGGTTAAGCAGGTTCACACGGTGTCAGGTCACGGGCAGTCTGGGGCCCCGGTTATGCTTTCATTTGCAGTCCCTAAAATAAAAGAACACTTTCACATTTTTGGTTGGGTTTTGGGTCCCGTACTCCTGACCGGTGGGCAGGAGGGAGAGAGGTGCAGACAGAGCTGAGGACCTCCTCATGAGTTTGGCCAAAGTGGCCATCAACAGGCCGAGGTTTTGGCTGTGCAGGGGCTGCCCCACTGTGCAGTTATGTCTGACCTCTGGTACCCATTAAGAGGGAGCATGCAGTGTCCTCTGGCACCACAGAGGGTCCAGAGACAGTGGGCATCAGAAGGGCTGGAGTGATCATCTCCCTGGGACACGTTATCGGGTTTTAATTTTGATCAATTCCCATTGATCGTTTGATTTTATTACAGTCACCCACCAGGGGATGTCTAACCTACAAAAAGAGGAACAAGGAGTAGGCCGCTCTGCCCTTCCAGCCTGCTCCCCCATTCAGTAAGATGGCAGCTGATTTGATTTGAACCTCAGCTTTAC
The DNA here is from genome assembly GCF_020745735.1 of Hemiscyllium ocellatum. Taxonomy (NCBI): domain Eukaryota; kingdom Metazoa; phylum Chordata; class Chondrichthyes; order Orectolobiformes; family Hemiscylliidae; genus Hemiscyllium; species Hemiscyllium ocellatum. The sequence goes on along the minus strand of NC_083447.1, from coordinate 8,339,112 downwards.
ATTGCTGCACACCCCCTCCCGATAATCCTTCACCCCCCTCGGTCATCGGGAATCGATCTCCCTCTGCCTTAAACACACTGAAAGATTCTGCAGGTTTATGTTTTCAGCTGTAGCTCCCATCACTCCCTAAAAATCAAAAGTTACGCCTTTACATTTCTGGTTGGGTTTTGGGTTCTCCTGACGCTGCCTCTTGAAGAATGGAATTCCAAAGACTCTCAACCATCAGAAATAAAAGTGTCCCCTCATGTCTGTTTTAAATGGGCGCCCTTGTTGTAGATTCTCCCACAAGAGGAACCATCTTTCCACATCCACTCAGTCAAGTCCCTCCCAGGATTTTATTTGTTTCATTTCAGTCACCTCTGACTCTTCTAAACTGCCGAGGAGACAGGCCCAGCTTTTCCTCAGAGGTAAAAGTCTACCTTGGTTAAAGTTTTGGATTCAGACAGTAAATATCGATGCTGCTCCATATCCGGCTTGAGAGGGAGCTCAGGGTTGGATGACCGTGACTCATTGCTTGCGTTGTCCCTTTAGAGTCCAAAGGTTACCGACTGAAATCTCACTAGAAGGAAGGAAAATGGGAGCGAGGCCAAAGATCCCATCACAGCACCGAGGGAGTGCAGCTTTGCTGGAGGTGCTGATAGAACGGAGGCCATCTCAGGTGGCCTCCTGTAGCTGAGGGTCTCCCCCATACAAATATGAAAAATACGTTTTTTTAAAAAAAAAGTATGTATAGAATTGGTGCAGAAAAGATGACGTTTCCCGTGGGTGGGGACTTATTCTTTTATTCAGTCACTGGCTCGGCCAGCATTTATCGCCCATCCCTAATTGCCCAGAGGGCAGTTAAGAGTCAACCACATTACTGTGGGTGTGGAGTCACAAGTAGGCCAGCCCAGGTAAGGATGGCAGCTCCCTTCCAAAAGGCAGTAGTGAACCCGATGGGTTTTTCCATCGAACAACATTAGAATGTTGATCCCAGACGTTTTTTGAATTCCACCATCTGTCGAACCTGGGCCCTTGGATTTACAGGGAGACCCCTCACTCTGAATCAGGGCTCTCCTGAAGCAGGGTCTGCAGATTTGAAACATTAACTCTCCTTTTCAATTTAGCTCGAGTTCTACCTGCCTTGGAATCTCTTCCATACATGGCCAAGTAACACCAAATGTCTCTTGAAATAAAAACCTCTGCACCAGTTACTGATTACATTAAAAGCGCCGTGGGTTTAATCCAAGGAATGTCTTCTTTGGGAAGAAATCCACATCACCCACCAACTATTTGCTTTCCTTATTTAAACATGCCGTGATGTCACACAGCAACTGGAACTGGACAATTAAGCCAAGTGACAAAAAGACACGTTAAATGCAGACACACACACACACACACACTCTTGTTACCAAGAAACCCGGTTGTAAAACCAAGGCTGATATAAAGCAGCTGAGTTGAAAACAATGATTCAGGAAGTCATGTTTAAGCCATTACAGAAAATAAGTTTGATAAACACTTTTGGATTTTCTGCACCAGAAAACTTCCAAAGAAGTCAACAAAAAAAAGGGGGGGGGGGGGAGGAGAAGAGAGAGAGAGAGAGGAGGAAGAGATGGGACGATGGAATAAATATAAAAACTGCAAGGGGAAAGTTGGCTGGGGGTTGGCTGTTTGCAGTTTAATACTTTATTCTAGACTGTGGTTACTACCCTACAAGAATTCTTGTAACAAAACATCATCAAAACCACATTAATTACATTCCCCACCAAACTCAGGCTAAATAGAACCTATTAAAGAAGTGCTCCTCCTCCGAAAATCTGCGTTGAACAACTAAACAAATTAACAATCCAGGTTCAAAAGGTATGCTGCATTGTTTTGAAACTAGAATTGGAAAAAAGTGCACTTGAAATTAAGTTTCTTCAAATAACTCAGGAGGGGAAACAAGTACACGGACAATGACAGAATTAGGAATTGATGTTTTTGTATAATACACTCAGGGAAAAAAAACACACACACATTTCAAATGCCCACTTATAAAAAAACTCCCTACTCAAAGAGGAAACCGGAATCAAAAACAGAAGTTTCAATCTAATTGATCTCTCACTGAATTCAAACCCAGCGGATTAAAAAAAAACTTAATTAAAACTATATTTTCATAATTAAGTGAAGGCATTCGCGACTTGGAAAACAAAAATTGCAAATTTTCCTGCACGAAGCGTGGGGTAAACTTTGCCCATTGCGTTTCACACGGAACACTCAGAAGGACTTGTGCCCTGGTTATAGCGCGAACCCAAGGAAATTAATCCCATTCCCGCAGCATGTTATTAACTGGTGGAAATGCACACACGCCCAGAAACTGACACACACACACAAAAAAAAGCTTGCAGTCCTACCTCATGTTTGGTGTTTTGAAGATTCCCTTTCAGAGGCTGGTAAAGATTCTGCAAAAGCAAATTCCTGTGTGTGCCGGGCTTGCACACACACACCGACCGATTTTTCTCTTGCTTCGTCTGTTTCTTTCTCTGTAAGAGGCGAGTTATTAACCTGCCCAAGAGGTTCTCCTTGTTGTAGTTGCAGTTCTCTAGATCACTGCAGTATGTTGCATACCTCTTCAGCAGTGAACACGGTCCTGTTGTAACATGCTTCACCCTAGCTGTTCCCCGCCACACTATAACCACTCTATGTTACACTGTATTCCCTTCCACTCCCTGGTCTCAGTATTCACATAGTCGACCAGCCCCACAATGCACAGCCTTGCACTTCCGCCAGCACTGTGCCATTTAAAAGGGCTACGGTAGAGATCTCCTTAAAAGGGCAGATGGACAGTGAGGATAATTCAACTCTCCCTCTCTCTGGGCTCCACTGCAGAGTCGTGAGGGACCTGCAGTCCCCAGCGAACGCTGACCTTCTCCCTCAGATGGACTTAACTATTTGGAAAGAAGGTACATATTTCCCCCACCCTCAAAACAACATCACAAAACACATAACCTGCTGTTTGTGGGAGCTGGCTGTGTGGAAATTTGCATTTCGTTATAACAGTCTCTAAGCTTCAAAAGTACTTTGTTGCCTGTGAAGTGTGTTGAGGTTGTGAGAGGTGCTATATAAATGCAAGTTTTTTTTCCCTCTGTAACAGATCAAATAAGAAGTGAGGGACAAGTGGGTATAGAAGCATATAAAATTACGAAAGGAATAGATAAGATAGAAATAAGGAGGGTGAAACTAGAACTAGGGGCATTGCCTCAAAATTAGGGGGAGCAGATTTCACACTGAGCTGAGGATTCACCCAGAGGGTTGTGAATCTGTGGAATTCCCCGCCCAGTGAAGCAGTTGAGGCTTCCCTGTTGAATGTTTTTAGGGCAAAGATAGAGTTTTGAACAGGAAAGGGATTAAGGGTTATGGTGAGCAGGTGGGTAAGTGGAGCTGAGGCCCTGATCAGGATCTGCCATGGTCTTATTGAATAGGGGAACAGGCTGGAGGGGCCAGATGGCTGACTCCTGTTCTTATGACATAATTAGAGAATAAATTCTATTTACAGTTTAACATTTCGTAGAATACCTACTGCGTCAAAGCAGGTTATCAGCCATCACGCCCCCACCAACCCTCCAAAGCGCATCCTACACAGTCCCTGTAACCCTGTATTCCCCACGGCTGACCCACCTAATTTGCACAGCCCTGGACACAATGGGGCAGTTTCTCACAGCCAGTCCACCCTAACCTGCTCATCTTTGTCCTGTGGGAGGAATGGGGTGGCACAGCGGCCTCACAGCACCAGGGTCCCAGGTTTGATTCCAGCCTCGGGTGACTGTCTGTGTGGAGTTTGTTCCCTCCGGGTGCTCTGGTTTCCTCCCACTGGTCAGGTGAATTTCCCGTGCTAAATTGCCCATCGTATTAGGTGCATTAGGGAAATGCACCTAATTGGGGGGGGGGGTTACTCTTCAGAGGGTCAGTGTGGACTGGATGGGCCGAATGGCCTGTTCCCAAGCTGTAGGGAATCTAATCTAATCAAACCCAGGGAGAATGTGCAGGCTCCACACAGACAGTGTGGGAGGGTGGAATTGAACCCAGACCCCTGGTACTGAGGCAGCAGTGTTAACCACTGAGCTGCTAATCCAACATTTGAGAATGACATTCAAGAGGATGTGGAAAATGGGAGAGTTGGGTGTGTGTGGAGTTGAGTGCTAACCACTTGATTCATTAAAAATTAACAAATTGAGGAACATTGTGGTAACGTCAATGGATCAATAATCTCCAGCAAATACTCTGGAGTGGGTTCAAACCCACGTTGGAATTTAAATTCAATTAACTAATCTGGAATTAAAAAGCTAGACTCATGGCAACCATGTTACCGTGTGCTGACTGTTGCAAAACAAAACAGTTCAGGCATCACTAATGCCTTGAAGGGAAGAAGTATCCCCACCCAATCTGGCCTACGTGTAACTCCAGACTCTCAGCGATGAAGGGCTCTTGCCCGAAACGTCGATTCTCCTGCTCCTCAGAGGCTGCCTGACCTGCTGTGCTTTCCCAGCACCACACTCTTGACTCACAGCGATATGGCTGACTCTTAACTGCCCTCAGCAAGACGTCCAGTTCAAGAGCGATTAGAAGGTGGGTGACAAACTTTCCCATTGCTGCCTGCACTCTGTGAAATACTGTTCAGGAGTTAGGGCAAGGGAATAGGTCACTGCTGGTGCCAATTGACCAGGAGGCCAATGTTTAACAATTCTCAGCTGGCTACAATGTTGGGGCCAGAGGCCATTATTGACCAGACTCATTGAACTCTGTTTGGGAGAAGATTTGTAGCTCGGGTGCACGTTGTTGTGGTTCTGTTCGCCGAGCTGGGAATTTGTGTTGCAGACGTTTCGTCCCCTGTCTAGGTGATATAGTACATCAGAGAGAGAGGGAAAGGGCGTGTGATATAGTCCATCAGAGAGAGAGGGAGAGAGTGTGTGATATAGTCCATCAGAGAGAGAGGGAGAGAGTGTGTGATATATAGTCCATCAGAGAGAGAGGGAGAGAGCATGTGATGTCACAAGATGCAGAGCAGATGTAGGTCAGTCAGCACATCCAGTCTGCCCCACCATTCTGTGAGAACATGGCTGATCTAATAATTGTCAACTCCGCTTTCCGGTCTTTTCTCCATAACCCTTGATTCCCTTCCTGATTAAAAATCTCTCTATCTCAGCCTTGGATATACTTAACGACCAAGTCTAATGTCTTCATTTACCCCCGTCCTGCACTTCAGAAAACATATTCAGAAAACCTCACTGCTTTTCTACCTCCTCAAGGTTTGTGAGAAGATTTGTAGCTCAGGTGCTCGTTGTTGTGGTTCTGTTCGCCGAGCTGGGAGTTTGTGTTGCAAACGTTTCGTCCCCTTTCTGGGTGACACCCTCAGTGCTTGGGAGCCTCCTGTGAAGCGCTTCTGTGGTGTTTCCTCCGGCATTTATACTGGCTTGTCTCTGCCATTTCATTGAACTCTGCTTTAGATCACTGAGGGCAAGCGTCTGGCAGCTCCTCTACCACTGAACCCACCAGCTACCCCAACCTCACCCTGTTGGTGCCAAAGCACCGTTTTAACCTTCCAAGGTGTAAAGATAAAGTTGTGGTCCTATCAGATTCTAGGGCTGCTCAGTCATTACAGAGTGACGACTGGCAGTGAGTTTAACCTGAGGGTCACCACGCCTCAGGCGAGGGGACAGGGTGAGGAGGAGAGTTTTACATGGTAAACCCAGCTAGTACAAGAATTGAACCCATGCTATTGGCATCACTCATGAGCCATACAGCCAACGGTGGCACGGTAGTTAGCACTGCGGCCTCACAGCACCTGAGACCCGGGTTCAATTCCCGCCTCAGGCAACTGTCTGTGGAGTTTGCACGTTCTCCCCGTGTCTGTGTGGGTTTCCTCCGGGTGCTCCGGTTTCCTCCCACAGTCCAAAGATGTGCGGGTCAGGTGAATTAGCCACACTAAATTGCCCGTAGTGTTAGGTGAAGGGGTAAATGTAGGGGGGTGGGTTGCGCTTCAGCGGGTCGGTGTGGACTTGTTGGGCCGAAGGGCCTGTTTCCACACTGTAAGTAATCTAACTGAGGCTAATTGACCCTCTCCAACTGGTAAATATCTTATAGCACCAGGACAGGGAAAGGACAGAGACAGGCAGCATCCAAGATTCTCCTGTTCCTTGGATGCTGTCTGACCTGCTGCGCTTTTCCAGCAACACATTTTCAGCTCTGATCTCCAGCATCTGCAGACCTCACTTTCTCCTAAAGGACAGAGACACCAAATGTTGGCACAAGGGTTTTTTTCTCTCAATTGAAATAAAAGCAAAATCCAGTGGATGCTGGAAATCCGAAACAAACACAGAGATTCCTGGAGAAACTCTGCAATTCTGCAGTCTCTGTGGAGAGAGAAAAATAGAGTTCACAGTTTGAGTCCAGTAACCCTTCATCAAAACAAGACATCACAGCAGACTCACGTTTCGAGACTACTGTGATGTCTTGTTCTGACAATGGGTAACTGGACTCGAATTGTGAACCTTGTTTTTCTCTCTCCACTAATGCCACCAGATCTGCTCAGTTTATCCAGTATTCTATGTTTTTGATTCTCAATTGCTTTTGTTAACCGTTTAGAATGACTTGAAAGGGTTCAGAAATGATTTAAGGATGTTGCCAGAGTTGGAGGGTCTGAGCTACAGGGAGAGGCTGAACAGGCGGGGGCTGTTTTCCTTGGAGCGTCGGAGGTGGAGGGGTGATCTTATAGAGGTTTATAAAATCATGAGGGGGGTGGATAGGATAAATAGACAGAGTCTTTTCCCTGGGGTTGGGGAGTCCAGAGCTAGAGGGCATAGGTTTAGGGTGAGAGGGGGAAAATTTAAAAGGGACCTAAGGGGTGACTTTTTCCACAGAGGGTGGTACGTGTATGGAATGAGCTGCCAGAGGAAGTGGTGGAGGTGGATACACTTAAAACACTAAAAAGGCATCTGGATGGGTATATGAATAGGAAGGGTTTAGATGGATATGGGCCAAGTGCTGGCAAATGGGACAAGATTAATTTAGGATATCTGGTTAGCATGGACGAGTTGGACTGAAGGGTCTGTTTCTGTGATGTACATCTCTATGACTCTACGACTCTAAATGTAATTGCGGTCACTCCCACACTTGTACAGTGTTCTGGATTTGGTATTGATGTCTTTAACAAGATGAGGGAAGGCCATGTACATAAAACAAAGTAGGCATTCAGATCGGAATGCTAAGTGGTTAGAATTGTGGAATTTCTTTTTAATTTGGGGAACCTGATTTAGGTGAAACCTCCTTGATAAGCCAGCGTCCGAGAGATCTGTCAGGTATGGGAACAAGTGGCCAAGCTCTCTTCATTCTCTTCGACTTGAACTGTTGCATCTCTACTTGAGCCGGTTTTTAAACGGAAGGGTTAATTGTCTAGTGCGTTGGTTGATAGCAGCACTAGACTATGTGGCAATCAGGAAGTCCCAGGTCCGTTATCACAGGCTGTTACTTGACCTCATAAATTGCACACTTAAATAAGGACATAAGAGAGAGCAACAGGAGTAGGCCATCTGGCTGCTGGAATCCGCTCTGCCATTCAATAAGATCATAACTGATCTTTTTTGTGGACTTAGCTCCACTCACCATAACCCTTAATTATTTTACCATTCAACAATCTATCTTTTCCTTGCTCCCGCCTGATGAAGGAGCAGCTTGTGATTTCAAATAAACCTCTTGGACTATTACCTGGTATCGAGTGACTTCTGACTTTGTCCACTCCAGTCCAACACCGGCATCTCCACATCATGGCTTCAAAACATTCAACAAGGTAGCCTTAACTGCTTCACTTGGGGGGAGGGGGGGATTTCCACAGGTTCACAACCTTTTGGATGAGGAAGTTCCTCCTCCGTTCAGTCCGGAATCTAGGAGAAAGTGAGGACTGCAGATGCTGGAGATCAGAGTCGAGAGTGTGGTGCTGGAAAAGCACAGCTGGTCAGGCAGCATCCGAGCAGCAGGAGAATTCGGCCAAGAGCCCTTCATCAGGATTCCGATCTAAATCTGCTCTCCCTTATTTTGAGGCAGGAGGCTGGAAGAACACAGCAAGCCAGGCAGCATCAGGAGGTGGAGGCTATGCTGTCTAGTTCAGGAGCTGAAATGACCACCCTGTTTCTATTCTATCCATTCCCTTCAGGATTGTATATGTTTGTAAAAGATCGCGTCTCAGTCCAATGAGTATAGTCCCAGTCTACCTAATCTCTTATGATAAGCCAACCCGCTCAACTCCAGAACCAACCTAGTGAACGTCCTCTGCCCCCATCCAGGGCCAGTACATCCTTTCTCTAGTAAGGAGACCCCAAACTGTACACAGTACTCCAGAATATTCTTGGGTCTCGAGAAGGTGAGGGGGGGACCAGGGATCCCAATAAGGTTGTCATTCCTGATTGGATGTTCTCCTAGAGGTTAAATCACATGACACTGCCTTCCCACACACCTTCGACTAGCCTGCAAAGTCCACCCCACCCCCGCCATCTCTCCAACTGCTCACTGTGTCCTCCCTTTCCACAGCTATTTGGAAAGACACTGCCATGCAGACTTTATCCCCACTACTTCTATACCCAATTTAAAAAAAGCTGTGTGAAGAATCATTCAAAAGTTAACACGCCTCTTTTAGTATAAAAGTGATATCTCTGAACTAGATCGTTAATCGTTAAGAGTTGACTGGAGATGGCAATAAGCAACCGAAGGAAAATATGTGAAAAACAACTTGGTGTAAGATAAGTATGTAAGTTAGCTCGCTGAGCTGGAAGGTTTGTTTTCAGATGTTTCGTCACCACAACGAGGTAACATCATCAGGGAGAGTTCTGGTGAAGCGCTGGTGGTGTGGTATGGGACATACCACCAGCGCTTCACCGGAGACCCTCACTGATGATGTTACCTTGTCATGGTGACGAAACATCTGAAAACAAACCTTCCAGCTCAGCGAGCTAACTCACATGCTCATCATCAACCTGAGCTACAAACCTTCTCAAAAATTGCTCGGTGTAAGAGATCTAATGAAGTCGCCCAACTCGAAATGTTAACTCTGCTTCCTTCCCATGGACCTGCTGAGCTGAGCCAGCCATTTCAGGTTTTGTTTCGGATCTCCAGTATCTGGAGAGTTTTGTATTACGTAAGTATAAAAGCAGCCTGTTTTGGCAGGAAGGTAACTGCAATGACCTTGCCTCGAGATTGGGAACAATCTGTTTTGTAGCGGCACCTGGAGTTGTTTCTGGCCGTCGAGCACAGAGGAATGCCTGGAAAAGTATTAATAATGGGGACTTTCCCCAGCTTCAGGGACTTTCACCATTGCATTGGGGTCAAGACTGGGCCAATGGGAATGAAGGTGGAGCTCCAAGTGGCAACCATCAATCTGTGATATGAAGACAAGGCAGTGAGACTTGTTGAATACGTCTCAAGTAGTTTAAGTTAATCGATTTACTTATTCGTTTGTGAATCTGAGGTAGATGAATTAGAATTAGTTTTATTGTCAAAAGAGTACAGTGAAAAATTTTTAAGTCCCCACTTACAGTGCAAACCTCCCCAGGTCCAGCTTCTTCAGTTACCAGAGCTTAGAAAATAGAGAAATAAAAAGTCCAACATTGCAAAAAGGCAAGCTACATTAAGCCAACAAACGTGCTTTATTTAGAAGTGCACGTGGCTTCCTGTGTGCATTTTGATCAGAACTTAGAGAACCCGTTAGGCAATTTCAATCTAACAGTACACTTGGCACAGTGAGCAACGTTTGAACGAAATGCTCAAGAGGGTAAAGGAAGAGGTGGAAGACTGAGGGATGGGTTCCTTTGGATGGAGAGGGGTTGCTGTCTGTTTGTTCTCCAGTATCAATGAACATCTCCAATTGTCACAGGCGTACACTTTCTTTATCAATATGTCATGGGAGTAATGGTTTAATTGGCTTTAAGTTTGAGAAGCTGTGAGAAGCAACAGTTTTTAATTGAAGTTACCATGAACACTGGGTATACCAAAATGCTATTGATCCTTAGCTTAATGGGAAAGTTGGGAGCATTGGCAGCAAGCGTTTTACTGGAAACTGTAGAACTATGTGACAGTAATAGATGGACTTGCAAAAGAGGTTATGAAAGGAGAAAAAAAACTGAAAGAACCCAGATTCAGAAACAAACAGAAATTGCTGGAAAACACTCAGCAGCATCAGTGGACAGAAATCAGAGCTAATGTTTCGGGTCCAGTGACCATTCCTCATAAACTGTTCAGTCCTGGGGAAGGGTCACTGGACACAAAATGTTAACTCTGATTTCTCTCCACACATGCTGCTAGATCTCCAAAAGGAACGGCTGAATTTGAAACAGTTCATAATAATTTGCAGTGGAAGAGAACCAATTCCATTGTAAAAATGCTATCCCTTACTCCCAAATCCACTGCCGCATCTGCTCCCAGGAGGATTAATTCCACACCTTTTCCAAAGATGCCTACCTTGAAGAAGTTCTCCTCCGTAATAAGTTACAGTGTCCATTTGTCTGCTTTACAGTTGGACAAGAAAACAGAAAGCTGTGGGGAAGTTACAGAGTAAAGCGGATTACCAACAACAAAGCACAGTACCCATTATGTGTCATACAAGGGGAAGGCTGTGGTTAGACCCAACATTGCAAGTGGATTGACTGGATGTTGATATGGAAAGCAGTGATGCAATGGACTTTTCCTATGATAGAGCAAAAATTAAAATAAACCAGACAGGAATCTGAGAACAGATAGCAGCTGGGGCTGTTATCTTACATGACAGGGCAGATAACCTCGAGAATGTAATTGACAGGCTTTCCCCAACAGTTTCACCTCTGTCTAGATTAGATTAGATTACTTACAGTGTGGAAACAGGCCCTTCGGCCCAACAAGCCCACACCGACCCGCCGAAGCGCAACCCATCCATACCCCTACATTTACCCCTTACCTAACGCTACGGGCAATTTAGCATGGCCAATTCACCTGACCCGCACATCTTTGGACTGTGGGAGGAAACCGGAGCACCCGGAGGAAACCCACGCAGACACGGGGAGAACGTGCAAACTCCACACAGTCAGTCGCCTGAGGCGGGAATTGAACCTGGGTCTCAGGCGCTGTGAGACAGCAGTGCTAACCACTGTGCCACCGTGCTGCCCAAAAGTGAGACAAGGTTGGTGTGTAATGTCACCAATGTGCTGGAAGGGTTGGACGAAGGAATAGGACCCTTGTGCAACTTTAGGGAAGAGATTAAAAAGTCCCTTTACCCCAACGGAATTAAAGGAGCCCTCTGTGAAAATTGGACTGTATCACAGAGAGTTCCCATGATAGTTACAGGGATGGCATCTCTCACATTCAACGGAGATCAGTACCAAAACAAATTAAACCGAAAGCATCATAGGTTCAATACTTACAAATCTTATTTCATTGAAAAGTTTAAAAGGTGTTTTTTTTTAATTGCTGTAGGAAGATGGTGTGGAAAAAAACATAGTCTGGCTTGTTCTCATAACACAGATAAACCTGTTTTGGAAGGTTTCCAAACCGAACTCCGAATTCAGAATGAGAATTTTTTGTATATTCATATTTTGAAGGTGGTGTTACAAGGAAGAACTAGAAAACTTTTTTTCTCTTTGAGACAAGAAAAATTCAGACTGTCAGTTTGAAATGATCAGGAGATTTTGACAGTTTTAAACGTGACAGTACGACATGACATCACCTGGTAACTTGGGCCTGTCGATTTTGAGACCAGTAGAGTTAATTCCTTCTACTGACAGTTTTAAATCTTCTCGCACACCTTCTGTCATGAGGAGACATAGAACAATACAGTGCAGAACAGAGACGTGTAATTTTGGACAGGACTAAATTCTGGACTTTATTAACCCATTGGGCGTCTTCCTGAGCCAAAGTGGACTTTGTTTTTGAACAGATTTCAAGAACACAGGGAGTCGTTAGTCTTAGAGCGGCCCGGTGGCTCAGTGGTTCACACTGCTGCCTCAGACTGCCAGGGATCTGGGTTCGATTCCAGTTTCTGGCTGGAACTTCACATTGCCTATGTGGAGTTTGCACATTCTCCCTGTGTCTGTGTGGATTTCCTCCCACAGTCCAAAGCTGTGCAGGTTAGTTGGAATGGCCATGCTTATTTCTCATAGTGTCTGTGGATGTGCAGGCTAGGTGGATTATCAATGGGAAATGCAGGGACAGAGTGGGATGCTCTTTGAAGGATTAATATGGGCTGAATGCCTGGTTCTGCACTGTAGGGGATTCAATGACATGACTGTTATGGAGTCAGAGCCTTTTAAAACAGGGGAACCCTGAACTACCTACAGTCACTGGAATCTCCAACATAAGAATACTGTTTAAAACCACCAAACCTAGATGCAATTGTTTCTGAAACTGGGATTGATAAAATGCCTTGATACAAGTTGCTAGTTCAAGTGTGCAACAGGAAATTCAATTGAATTTTAAAGGGCAAATATATTAAAATCTTTAAATTTTAATTTAAAACACGAGCCAATGGAAACAGTCAAGGTGGTTTTAATTTGGATCAGGTATTAATGGGTTGGATTGTTCAGGAAGAAATTAAATGACCACTAATGGAAACTGCCAGCTTAACACCACTGCTGCAGCTGGGGAAGTACTTAGGACGGCAATACAGCACATAATGTCAGATTTAGAATAATATCAGGGACTTTCCCCACCTAGAGGGACTTTCTCTCATCACACAAGGGGTTCACGAGATGGGGGACTTAGGCACAAAGATAGAACTCCAAGTGGCAGCCTTCACCCAGGACAACTCTGACGTGAAGACAAGGCACCAAGACTCGTCTGTTGAATATGCCTAATGTAGTTTAAGTTAATAGATCCATTCATTATGGCGGCATGGTGGCACAGTGGTTAGCACTGCTGCCTCACAGTGCCAGGGACCTGGGTTCAATTCCTGCCTCAGGCGACTGACTGTGTGGAGTTTGCACATTCTCCCCATGTCTGCGTGGGTTTCCTCTGGGTGCTCCGGTTTCTTCCCACGGTCACAAAGATGTGCAGGTCAGGTGAATTGGCCATGCTAAATTGCCCATAGTGTTAGGTAAGGGGTATATGTAGGGGTATGGGTGGGTTGCGCTTCGGCGGGTCAGTGTGGACTTGTTGGGCCGAAGGGCCTGTTTCCACACTGTAAGTAATCTAATCTAAGTAAGTAATCTAATCCAAGTAATTAGTTTGCATAAATCTAAAGTTGAATAAGCTAATAAATTTGTTTTATATTGAAGCCCACATATCTTCTTGTATTCATCTTAATCAGACCTTGAAGAATCCATTAGGCACTTTCAGGCTAACCATACACCCCTTCGTGATGTTTATCCCAGACTTTGCTTGTGAACAGAATCCTGGAGATTAATCTTTGATTCCTGGAGGCATCAGGGCAAACTTGGAAGTTTGGCAACCCGGTGTACCCAAAACTGTTGCAGATGAAAATGATCCCTACTGGAAAATGCAGGAAGACAGAATTGAGTGAGGCTGCATTCTGCAAGCACTCACTTCTCAGGGCATTGCACAGAGAATGGGTATGAATACTGGAACCACACACTGCGTGGAAAGTTGGAATGAATTCCAGACAGCTATCTTATTCCACCATTCGAATGACAACTATAGTGGCTGCCTCAGTCATTTCTCCTCATCTCAACCAAACCCTTCAAATATAATCTCCTTCTGTCACACAGAGAAACCACAGACTTTTCCTCTTGGTGGTTGCATTTGCAGTCTTTAGAGATTAAAATGGCAACCACATGGAATTTATCTGCTGGAGTATGGCTGTTCATCTGCTGCTAGCAGTCGTAAAGGGGGAGGTCGGAATGAATTATTTTAAAATTTTTTCCTCACTGAATTTGCCTTCAACAAAGTCTGCTTCAGGCAGCCCCGCCCTCCTAACCTGCAACCTTCTTCCTGACCTCTCCGCCCCCACCCCACTCCGGCCTATCACCCTCACCTTGACCTCCTTCCACCTATCGCATCTCCATCGCCCCTCCTCCAAGTCCCTCCTCCCTACCTTTTATCTTAGCCTGCTTGGCACACTCTCCTCATTCCTAATGAAGGGCTTATGCCCGAAACGTCGAATTTCCTATTCCTTGGATGCTGCCTGACCTGCTGTGCTTTAACCAGCAACACATTTTCAACTGTGATCTCCAGCATCTACAGACCTCACTTTTTACCCTTCAGGCAGCCTGTGTCAGCCTCAAATGCCACGGGATCTTTTAAGACCAGTGACCAAGAAGGCATGTTTCCTTCCTTTCTATCTTCTGACCTAGTTGGAGCCTAGAAGCCAGGTGTGAACCTTTCTCAACAATATCCATTTTATGGAAATGAGACAAGGATTCATCTTCATTGTGTGCACATACATTGAACTCTTCCTGTAACTCTGCCACACCTTTCCTACATTGCACAGGGAAAGCACGTTGCTCAGACAAAGAACGATGGACCTCACGGTAATACGTGCGAAAATGTCGGGTGTGTGTGTGTGTGTGTGTGTGTGTGTGCGCATGGCAGGCCCTTAGAATGAGGATGATGTTAGTCGTAGTAACAATCTGCACACGGGGAGGCTGTTGTGTAGCAGCTTCTACATGGTTCTGTCCAACTAGATAACTCTTTGGCTGTCTGCTACTGGTGTGTCACAAAGTTCTATCAACTGATTATTAAGCTGTTTGGCTACGTCATTAGACACTTTCCATGACCATCAAGTCTCGAGGTGGGTATTGGACCAGGGCCTTCTGGTAAACAGGTAGGGATGCTATCCTCTGCACCACAAGACTTCCTGTTGGATATGCTACTGGGTGGGTATTCCAGACGCTTGGATTTATTCAAGGCTCCAGAGGTGAATCCTCAGCACAGCAGATTTAAACTTGAATTTGGTTTAAAGAACAGTAAATCTGAAAATAAAAACTGGTGTCGGTAATATTGACCTTAAAATCCTAAAGGTTCACTGACATCCTTTAGGAAAGGAAACCCATTGTGCTTTTAGCATTTGTAAACTTTAGAAATTGAAATGGCAACCACATGAGATTTATCTGTGCCTGGTCATCTAATGTTAGTGGTCTTTAAGGGGGAGATCCAAGTTAATTATTTTTAAACTTCTTTTCCCCTCTGAATTTTGCCTTCACCAAAGTCAGCTTCAGGCACTGTTTCCTTGTTTGCACTGTACAGAGACTATGCAATATCAAAAGGTTCACACTCTGGTCCACGCGTGATCACAATTCCTCTGCAATGGGTGATTCTTCACTCTCCTGTGAAGTGGCCCAGGGGCCAATCAGATGCATGACTTGCTTCTGATGTAGATTGAGACCAAAAACGCAGGTTCAATCCCCACACTGGCTCAGGTGATCATATAAACTCCCCCTTTCTCAACCTCATCCAAGGCATGGTGACCCTCAGGTTAAACCACCACCGGTTGTGTCTCTCTCTAATGAGAGAGCAGCCCTATGGCTGTCAGGAATAATGGCTACTTTATGAAGTGACCCAACATGCCCCTCAGTTAAATAGCCATGGTGCTTTGCATGGATGGTTATCTCCTAACTATAAGTTAATCTTAAATAAATCATAGCTTCAAAGATATGAAAATCTCAACACTAATGTTATGTTTGTGATTTTCTTTCATTCATCTGTGCAATGTGGACATTTCTGGCTGGGCCAGCACTTATTGCCCATACCTAGTAGTCCTTGAGAAGGTATGGTGAGCTTTGATGATGGGCTAAGGAGTTAAGCTTCACATCTTTAAAACTTACCAGGTGCGAACAGCACACAGAGAAATACGTGGTAAATAAAACTGGGTGGTCGACGGTTTCACAACTTTGTTATTGGAATCATGAAAAGTTGCATGCACCTAGCTAGGAGGAGAAAGTGAGGTCTGCAGATGCTGGAGATCAGAGCTGAAAATGTGTTGCTGGAAAAGCGCAGCAGGTCAGGCAGCATCCAAGGAACAGGAGATTTGACGTTTCGGCCCTTCTTCAGGAATCACCTAGCTAGCCCTGTTTCACAGGCCTCAGATGCTGAGAACCTGGGTTATTGATGGCCATCGACTGAGGAATGTTCAATGTACGAGGTAGCCTAGTGGAAAGTTGGCAGGCAAAGTCCAGAAGGGCCAGGGCGTGGCAGATGGAGTTTAGAGAAATGTGAGATGTTGCATTTTGGTAAGGTGAATCAGGGCAGGACTTATACACTTAACGGTAAGGTCCTGTAAAGTGTTGCCAAACAAAGAGACCTTAGAATGCAGGTTCATAGTTCCTTGAAAGTGGAGCCACATGTTTACAGGTGTTTGGTCTGCTTGCTTTTATTTGTCAGTGCATTAAGAATAGGAGTCGGATGATCATGTTGCAGCTGTACAAGTATTTGGTTAGGCCACTTTTGGAATACTGCCTTCGATTCTGGTCTCCCTGCTATAGGAAAGATGTTGCTAAACTTGAAAGGGTGCAGAAAACATTGACGATGATATTGCCAGACTTGAAAGGTTTGAACTGTAAGGAGATTCTGAATAGGCTGGGGCTATTTTCCCTGGATTGTCAGAGGCTGAGGGGTAACCTTTATAGAGATTTATAAAATCATGAGGAGCATGGATAGGGTGAAATAACTAAGGTTTTTTATCCCCAGGATAGGGGATTCCAAAACTAGAGGATATCTGATCGACGTGAATAAGTTGGACAGAAGGGTCTGTTTCTGTGCTGTACAAATCTATGACTCTAAAAGAATGGAAGAGACTCCTGCCCTAGTGTCTGCGTTCTTCCACTCAATGAATCATTGAGTGCAGGCACCTTCTTTAACTTAGCAGCTACCAGTGTACCCTGGTCCCATTCCAACCAAAACCCACTGAAGCAGATAAGTACAAACACAAGCTGTTCAAATAGATCTCAATAATTTAATATAGAAGTTTTTAACAGCTGCAACAATAAATAGAAACCATAATAACCATTATTAACATGTTGCCAAACAATGTCAATGTGCAACTTTATTTTCTCGACCCTCCAAATGGCAAATCAATTAGGAAACTTGAATTTCCCAACGCTGAGGTTGACAGTGGAACAATAGAAATGGTCTCCACTGCAGAGCAGCAGTAACATGTGCCAGAAAGATCAGCACAGCAGCACGCACTCTCACTCAACTCCCTGCCTTCGTAATTTCTACTTCCTCCATGCAACATTCTTTAATTGAGAAACATCAACAATACACAGTGCGAATGCCCTCAGTGAAGCTGCCATTGCTGCTCTGTGAGTGTGGAGTGCACCTGTCAGAACTACTGCTGGATTTGGATCAGTGATTTGGGGCGTCAGTCTAGCAAAGCCCTGCCGTACAAAAACAAATGGCACAAAACACATGCGTAAACCTCATTGTGATTACCTGTAAAAGGTCACTGTTGCAACCGGAAGTCGCCATGACAATTTAGCTCAGCATGCTCACTCCCGCCTCTGGGTCGGATATCCTACCCTAGGACTTCAATGTGTGATTTTACACTGTCGGAGGATATTGCCCTGTAGCACAATTTTTTGGAAGAAATCAGAGTGGACATTTTTACGTGTTCCAGCTGATATTCCTCCTCATTCTCAACCAGAAAAGAACAATTGTCTGGCCAGTCACCTCACTGGCCACTCCGTACACAACAATTGTTCCATCTTTAGCTACATAAATGACTGCACTTCTGAGTAACTACTAGTACATGAGGGCATTTGAGATGATTCTAAATAAAAACAATAAGTAGTTTTATACTGAATCATAGAGATGAATACGTCCCTTTGAAATAATCAGATGGTTAGATTTTATGCTTTTTGGTGGATATGAATTGGCTGAGTTGACAAGTTAGGAGTGAGGATTCAAGGGGCAAAATGTGTTTCATTGACTCTTTCTTTGTGTTTCAGTACCTGAAGAGAGCCCAGTCTCCCAGTGTTACCTCATCCTGGTCTCCCTGGGGGTCCTGCCTGAAAACCAGCTCTGGGACAGGCCAGGAACATCACCATCACGATACTACAATCAGGATAAGAGTCACAGTGAGCCAACCCTGTGTTCACAGAGTGTTCCTGTCATGTGCAACTACACTGCCATAAATGAACTGACAGATCGCTGCGTGAGATTGTTCAGCTGAGAAATAGTCTGCAGGGCTTTCAGGATGGACTGGGGTGGAGTATGTTACAACGAGCAATGTGAGCTGACAGCAAGAGATTCATACACTCGCTGTCAACTGCACTTTTGTAAAATAAAAAGTACCTTGAATTATGGTTAGCACTCCAAGTGGAATATAAATTACCTTCACTGTGTACATTTTACAGGCCGAGTTAAGCTTATGAGTTATATGCAAACTGATTCATCTGTAGAATACTTTAGTGATGTACTTTTTAAGAATCAGTTCTCAATTATGATATTGGCATAAAACAGAAAAATGTTTACTTTTCGTTCCAAATGCTGTGCTGGTTAGGATGATGACTAGGATTCTTTTTTTAAACTTAGGGCACTCAGAGCCAGAACCAAACATTCCTCGGTCAAGTAAAGCATGATTAGACTCTGAGTAAAAATCCCTGACCCACTGCACAATCTTAGATCGGACCTAAATGCCAATTAAATTTGGTTCCAGTCTGCTTCAATAACACAACACAGCCCCAACCTCCGAGACGTTACCCATTACTGATATTAGCTTCCCCTTTCTCCGTGAGATTACAACTGGTTGCCAATACTGTTGACAATACCCACAAGGAAATGGGGGTGGGGGTGATGGTCTGTGCAGCAGAATACCCAAAACCCACTTCACAGTGGACTTACATTCCAGGGTTGAAAGGGTAAAAATAATTTCAAGAAGCTGACATCTTTGCCTGTCATATAAGGAGACCTCAAACAGAGTTGTTTTTTGTGGCCGACTGGAAGTCGAGCTGCCTCAGAGTACAGAAGGCTGTGTGATAAAGGCGTGAGAACTCTGCAAATGACTGTACCCTCAGGGTCACACCAGCAGCTCACCTGTAACACAAAGGTGAGCCAAGCCTGACAGGCAGTGTTGGTGTACTTTCATCCAGACTAAAAAACGATCTGCCGGCTATGAACGATAACTGCATCACATTCAAAAGCAGCTGGAAGGTGTATTGTTGCAGCAGTGTTATCTCACTGAGCATACCATTGTCCACCTGAACCTGAGCTCCAATGTCCATATGTTCTCTCAGTGCTGCTATTCAGTATTAACTATTGACGAAATTTTCTGTTCCACAATTCTCCACGTCTTAAAAAAGACGCAATGATTTCCCGGATTTTAAACTTGTCTTGGTGATCCAAGACATTATTGAGTTTGCTGAACTTGCAAGTCTATGAGATCTTCCCACCTCCAGCAACGCCTTCAAGGTGAATGATGTTCTCATGTGGCTCAGGTCAGATGGCCCCCTCCTGTTCTGGAACAGCAATGTGTTTGCATCTATTTTTCAGTGTGTATGTGTGTCTTAGAATAAGAAGGTGTCTTACAGGAGATGGAGGGGTTTGGGCATCTGCACCTCCTCCCTCTCTTCACTCGATGAGCTGTCCAGCCTCACGATGCGGTTATTCATTTTGCTGAACTCACGGGCCTTAATGCTATCAATGAAAGAGAAAAGCACATTCAGTATTTGCTAAAGGTCACAACTCTCGACCCTCCTACTTAATCAGGTCAACCTTTGAGTGCAGACAATTGGAAAAGAACATTTACCTCCCAGGTCACCAAAACAAGCTGATCAATTGAATCCATTTCGAACCACACTATTTGCTGTGCTGACTTCCCTCGCACTCCCCACACTATAGCCTGGCAGACACGTTAAACGTGGAATACAGCTGGCTTAAAGTGTTACTCAAGGGACTGTTTCAAACTTGCAGATCTTATTCAAGACAATTTAAATGACGTCTTTGCTTCGTAAATCTCCTCTCAAGAGTCAGAATCGTTTGAGATTTATTGCACAAAAGAAAGTTATTGGATCACTCATGTTTACATGGGCTGAACATGAGTTATCCAACCTAATCTCAGTTTCTAGGTCTTGGTTAGTAATCCTGTTGGTTACACAAGTAACCATGTACAAGTGATCTACACAGTGGCTCAGTGGTAACAACTGCTGCATCACAGTGCCAGGGCCCCAGGTTCAATTCCAACCTCAGGCAACTGTCTCTGTGAAGTTTGCAAATTCTGCCCGTGTCTGCGTGCGTTTCCTCCGGGTGTTCCAGTTTCCTCCCACAATCCAAAAATGTGCAGGTCAGGGTGGATTGGCCATGCTAAATTGCCCATAGTGTTGGATGCATTTGTCAGAGGAAATTGGGTCTGGGTGGGTTACTCTGCGGAGGGTTACTCTGCACCTATGAGGCTAAATGGCCTGTTTCTACACTGTAGGGAATCTAACCTAATCTAAAATGTAATAAGAGGTTTGCCTCTACCAACTTTTCAATTAATGAGTTCCAGATCCTAAACTTTTCCTCAACTACCCTTTAAACATTTTACCAACTACTTTGAATCAATGCTCCCTGGTTGCTGAATTCTCCAATGAATGGAACTAGACTGTTCCTATCGCTCTATCTAGGCTGCTCGTAATTTTGTATACCAGAATTCAATCCCTCTGTTCCAAGGCAACAACTCCAGCCTATTCAATCTCTCCACATAGGTCAAATTTTCCAATTCTGCCAAAAACCTTGTAAATCCACTCTGTGCCAATAAAAATGTTAATTATGCAATTCAACGACCTAAATTAGATTGGGACTAAAGTTAATTTCAAAACTTGTAATCATTGGAATCCCTGCAGTGTGGAAGCAGATGATTTGGCCTATTGAGTCCATACCGATCCTCTGAACAAGATCCCACCCAGACCCACTCCCTACCGTAATCCGGCATTTCCTAGGCTGATACAACCTACACATCCCTGGTCATAATGGGCAATTTAGCATGACCAATCCACCTAACCGAAGCACACATCTTTGGACTGTGGGAGGAAACCAGAGCCCCTGGAGGATGTAGACACAGTGAAAATGTGCAAACTCCACCCAGACAATTGCCCGAGTGTGGAGTTGAACCCAGGTCCCGGATACTGTTGGCAGCAGTGCTAACCACTGAGCCACTGTGCCACCCAGTAATTCAATGTGTTTGCTTTTTTTAGGTGGGGTTGCAGTTCCCTAACATGGTATTTCCTATACAACCTGTTGAGAGATGTTATTACACCCTCCTGGAGTAGGTGGGACTTGAATCTGGGCCTCTGCTCGAAGGCAGGACATTGGATAGTGGCACAAGAGCCCTCTTCATCCTGGGAACCAGCTTACTGAACCTTCTTCAGACTGCTTTTGATGCAACTATTTCCTTCCTGAAATAAGGTACCCTTGGTCCATTAGTATGTCTCAATAAGCCCAATCCTAAACTTCCCATTTGCTTCATCCAACTTTAACCCACAGAGTAGGGTTTGTTAATACGGTTTGTCATGTTTTCTTTGACTGACTGGAGAGCTCCCCTGTGGCTTTTTCACCATCTTACCAGTACGGCTGCCGTTCATTTTTTGACATGGTGCGCCATACGTGAGCCAGGGCTTTGGTAGCAACTGTAGAAGCAGTCCCAGGATGATCACTGTGGAGACACGAGGAGTTTTGACCAATCACTCAGAGTTAAGTATAAACAATAGGGACTGCATTTTGCATACACACAATGTTTTTCCCTCAAACATTTCCTCCACCTTGGGCCCCCCTGTAAAATTAAATCTCAACGCTTTTTGCCCTGTACTAACTCATTTCTTCCCAGGGCTCGGAAGCATGGGCCTTGCAGCTCCTCTTCCACGAGAATCAGCAACAACTTGAACTATTTATAGCATGATTAAAAGTAATAAAATGTCCCTAAAAAACAGTAAAGAAGCGAAGGCTGGAGAGTGAAGGAGCCAAGGTTGGAGAGTGAAGGAGGTAAGGCTGGAGAGTGAAGGAGGTAAGGCTGGAGAGTGAAGCAGGTAAGGCTGGAGAGTGAAGCAGGTAAGGCTGGAGAGTGAAGGAGGTAAGGCTGGAGAGTGAAGCAGGTAAGGCTGGAGAGTGAAGGAGGTAAGGCTGGAGAGTGAAGGAGGTAAGATTGGAGAGTGAGGAGCGAAGGTTGGAGAGTGAAGGAAGTAAGATTGGAGAGTGAGGAGCGAAGGTTGGAGAGTGAAGGAGGTAAGGCTGGAGAGTGAAGGAGGTAAGGCTAGAGAGTGAAGGAAGTAAGATTGGAGAGTGAGGAGCGAAGGTTGGAGAGTGAAGGAGGTAAGGCTGGAGAGTGAAGGAGGTAAGATTGGAGAGTGAGGAGCGAAGATTGGAGAGTGAAGGAGCTAAGGTTGGAGAGTGAGCAGCTAAGGTTGGAGAGTGAAGGAGATAGGATTGGAGAGTGAAGGAGCGAAGGCTGGAGAGTGAAGGAGCGAAGGCTGGAGAGTGAAGGAGGTAAGGCTGGAGAGTGAAGGAAGTAAGATTGGAGAGTGAGGAACGAAGGTTGGAGAGAGAAGGAGATAGGATTGGAGAGTGAAGGAGCGAAGGCTGGAGAGTGAAGGAGCGAAGGCTGGAGAGTGAAGGAGGTAAGGCTGGAGAGTGAAGGAAGTAAGATTGGAGAGTGAGGAACGAAGGTTGGAGAGAGAAGGAGATAAGGCTGGAGAGTGAAGGAGCAAAGGTTGGAGAGTGAAGGAGATAAGGTTGGAGAGTGAAGAAGATAAGGCTGCAGAGTGAAGGGGCTAATGCTGCAGAGTGAAGGAGCTAGTGTTGGTGAGGGATACACAAAGATGTGGTCTAAGAGCCAGGCCTGGAATTTAGAGATGGAGACATACAGAGAGGAGATAGAAAGTTGTGGGGGGCCGAGCTGGGAATTTATGTTGCAGACATTTCGTCCCCTGTCTAGGTGACATCCTCAGTACATGGCAGCCTCCTTTGAAGCGCTTCTGTGATGTTTCCTCCGGCATTTATAGTGATTTGTACCTGCCGTTTCCGTTTGTCAGTTCCAGCTGTCCGCTGCAGTGGCCGGTATATTGGGTCCAGGTCGATGTACTTATTGATTGAATCTGTGGATGAGTGCCATGCCTCTAGGAATTCCCTGGCTGTTCTCTCTTTGGCTTGTCCTATAATAGTAGTGTTGTCCCAGTCAAATTCATGTTGCTTGTCATCTGCGTGTGTGGCTACTAAGGATAGCTGGTCGTGTCGTTTCGTGGCTAGTTGGTGTTCATGGATGTGGATTGTTAGGACAAACGGAGGAAACATCACAGAAGCGCTTCACAGGAGGCTCCCAAGCACTGAGGATGTCACCCAGACAGGGGACGAAATGTCTGCAACACAAATTCCCAGCTCGGCGAACAGAACCACAACAACGAGCACCTGAGCTACAAATCTTCTCCCAAACTTTGAGGAGGTAGAAAAGCAGTGAGGTTTTCTGAATATGTTTTCTGAAGTGCAGGACGGGGGTAAATGAAGACATTAGACTTGGTCGTTAAGTATATCCAAGGCTGAGATAGAGAGATTTTTAATCAGGAAGGGAATCAAGGGTTATGGAGAAAAGACCGGAAAGTGGAGTTGACAATTATTAGATCAGCTATGATCTCACAGAATGGTGGGGCAGACTGGATGTGCTGACTGACCTACATCTGCTCTGCATCTTGTGACATCACATGCTCTCTCCCTCTCTCTCTGATGGACTATATCACACGTTCTCTCCCTCTCTCTCTGATGGACTATATCGTACGCTCTCTCCCCCCCTCTCTGATGGACTATATCACATGCTCTTTCCCTCTCTCTCTGATGTACTATATCACACGCTCTTTCCCTCTCTCTCTGATGTACTATATCGCACGCTCTCTCCCCCCCTCTCTGATGGACTATATCACATGCTCTCTCCCTCTCTCTCTGATGGACTACATCACACGCTCTTTCCCTCTCTCTCTGATGTACTATATCACACGTTCTCTCCCCTTCTCTCTGATGGACTATATCGTACGCTCTTTCCCCCCCTCTCTGATGGACTATATCACATGCTCTCTCCCCCTCTCTCTCTGATGGACTATATCACACGCTCTTTCCCTCTCTCTCTGATGTACTATATCACACGTTTTCTCTCTCTCTCTCTCTGATGGACGATATCACACACGCTCTCTCCCCCTTTCTCTGATGGACTGTATCACACGCTCTCTCCCCCTCTTTCTGATGGACTATATCACACGCGGTCTCCCCCTCAATCTGATGGACTATATCACACGCTCTCTCCCCCTTTCACTGATGGACGATATCAAACGCTCTCTCCCCCTCTCTGATGGACTATATCACACACTCTCTCCCTCTCTCTCTGATGGACTATATCACACGCTCTCTCCCCCTCTCTCTGATGGATTATATCACACGCTCTCTCCCTCTCTCTCTGATGGACTATATCACACGCTGTCTCCCTCTCGCTCTCTGATGGACGATATCACACGCTCTCTCTCTCTCTCTCTCTCTGATGGACGATATCACACGCTCTCTCTCTCTCTCTCTCTCTGATGGACTATAACACATATTCTCTCTCTCTAATGGACTGTACCACACTCCCTCCCTCTCTCTGACAGACCGTATTACACACTCCCTCTCTTTGATGGGACTGTATTACACACTCCCTCTCTCTCTGTTGGAGTGTATCACACACTCCCTCTTTCTGTTGAACTATGCCCCACTCTCTCTCTCTTTCTGACAGACTGTATCACACTCCATCCCTCTCTCCCATGGATTAGACCACACTCTCCCTCTTTCTGACAGACTGTATCACACGCTCCCTATCTCTAATGGACTATACCACACTCTCTCCCTCTTTCTGATGGACTTTATCACACACTCTCTCCCTTGCTCTGATGGACTATACCACACACACACACACACACACAGTCTCTATCTGATGGTCTGTATCACATTCTCATTCTCTCTGATGGACAGCTACCTGATGTATAGCCTCCTGTTAATACGACAGAACATGATGAAACCATTGACACATTTCTTCTTGAGTTGGAGCGCGCAGCATCTCTTCCTACGTATCTTGCCACGCTTCTGTTTGCTTAACGCAGTTTGCTGTAAAATCTTTCCTCTGCAGTACGGTGTCCAGGTGGTGTCATTGTCCTCTCTGTCATCACTTGAGGACAGCCAACGTTCGCTTTCATCACTGTCCTGGAGGTGACAGTCAGGGAGTCAACTAGCTACACTCCACAGCACAAGTCTAGTTTCAAAAGACGAGAAGTGAGGATTTGCTAAACCTCTGTACAGTTACATGGGGGAATGCGAGACTTTCACAAAGCACACATTCAGGCTGAGCAGGAGCACTGTGTATAATTCCAGACAATTCACTTTAGGAAGTAAGGGAAAGCATTGGAGAGGAAATTTACTATCGGTGAGGAGGAACTTCAAATCTGTGGAGAGACTAGAGAAAATAGAACTGTTCTTTTACAGCAGAGAAATTTAAGAGGAGATGACACAGAGATGCTTAAAAAATTGAATAATTTTGATGAGATAAGGGAAAATCTCTTTCTACAATGGCAGGAGAATCAACCTCAAGAGGACACAATTTTAGATAAAAGCAGAGAAGA
Source organism: Hemiscyllium ocellatum (assembly GCF_020745735.1). Lineage (NCBI taxonomy): Eukaryota > Metazoa > Chordata > Chondrichthyes > Orectolobiformes > Hemiscylliidae > Hemiscyllium > Hemiscyllium ocellatum. The sequence goes on along the minus strand of NC_083447.1, from coordinate 8,313,589 downwards.
GTGATGAGGTGCCATTTAATTTTTCATGCAGCAAATGGGAAGATTTGGAATGCATTGCCTGGAAGATTGGTGGAAGCAGACTCAATGGCAACTTTCAAAAGGAATGTGGATATTTGCATGAAAATAAAATTTAAAAGTCAGCGCTCTTGGGAAAACATGAGACAATGTGCACAGGCTCTTTCACTGACCTTCTTCTGTGCTGAAACATTCTGCAGGTGGAATTTACCCCCCCCCGCCTCTGGAAATGGCAAATAGCAAAAATAACTGGGCAAGTAAGCCCTGGAGAGAAACTCATCCTCTTCTCAGTTCTCACCCGCAATTAAGTGCTGGGTGGAAAGGTCCATGGATGGGTCTCTTGACTTGCCAAGAACTCAAGAGGCCAATTAATATCTCAAGGTCCTCAACTCACCACTTGCCGATCAGCTGCCTCTCTGATAGCGGGAAGGGTGGTTAGTTTCCTGACTGGGTCACCTGCATACTGAGTTAGCAGAGGTGAGGCAACCAGATGTCTGCCTAGTAGGCAAGTGTGGCTTCCGAAAGCCAGTCCCCTACCCACAACAAAGAAGAAAATAATAAGAATTTTGTTCTCACCGCTGGATGTAGGCACGACCAATGGACTTCAGGACCCAGAAGCTGCTAGCCTCTCACCGGGTGGCAATCGCTCGCTTGGTAGCACTTAACAATCTGAATACTGGGCAATCTAGTGAGTTATCTCACCAGTGGAAGCAAAGTGTTCATCACCATCTCACCCCCACAGTAAGAAAAGTTATTAGATAGTTATGCCCAATAATTCCAAGGCTGAGTGGCTTGCACTGCTGCCTCACAGCGCCAGGGACCCGGGTTTGATTCCAGCGTAAGGCAATTGCCTGTCTGGAGTTTGCACATTCTCTCCGCCTCTGCGTGGGTTTCCTCTGGGTGCTCCGGTTTCCTCCCTCAATCCAAAGATGTGTAGGTTACGATGGATTGGCCATGGTAAACTGGCCCCACAGTGACCAGGGATGTACAGGCTAGGTGGGTTAGTCATGGGAGATTCAGGGTCAAAGGGAGAGGGAAAGGGGGTGGGTCTGGGTAGGATACTCTTTGGTAGGTTGGTGTACACTCGATGGACCACTGTAGGGATTCAATGATTGTCACAGGCAGTGTCTTCCATTCTGTCTCCAAATCATAATCAAGAGCACTTTCCCAGTATTTGAGCCAATCAAGACTTAACAGGACAGGGCTATATTCAGTGGATAACCGTCTAAAGGGGTAAGATCGAAAGGTTTGGGAGTTTGATCAGGAAGATATGGAAAGATTTTTCTCTGTAAAGCAGGAACTAGAGGGCATGAGTTAACTGCAATGGGCTGACTGTGCCCATGTTGCTCTGAAAAGATTCTCTGATTATATTACTGAAAAAGGGGTGTTTAGAATGTGTCTTATTTCATGCAAAGAGTTACTGACTCTGAAACTATTTACTGTGTTTAGCTGCTGAGGCTGAGTCAAACTTGACATTTAAGATAAAGGTATTGAAGGAAACAGAGAAAGACTGAGAAATGAGAATGAAAAAGGTGACTCTAATGTGGTGTTGTCACAGGCCTAACCACTATTATCTCAATGACCTTGATCTAAGCTAAATGTTCTAAACAGTTTGCAAGGAGTCACTTGTGGTTCACAGAATTGTTACAGCACAGAAGGCAAATATTCAGCCTATATGAGTCTGCACTGGCTCTCTGAAAAAGCGTTATATTTGCTTGAAATTCTTTTTTTCTCCCCATAGCCCTGCACATTGCTCCTTTTCAGATAATAACTGACATCCTTTTGAACTTCTGATTGAAGCTGCCTCCACCACACTCCCAGGCAGTGGGTGCGATCCAGACCCTAAGCACTTGTGGAAAAGCTGTTTCTCATGTCATTTTGCTTCTTTTGCCACTTTGCTTTGAACTGCGCTCTGCTACATAATTCCTCTCGGCACAGGGTGTTCACAGAACTGGGACCAAGACCCATTACTCACTACATGCCTCAGCAGCACATTATTCTGCAATAATATGCAACTCTGTTACACGATTGACAATTCAATTGAATTGAGAATATGTAAAGCTCAGTTCATGCAACAAACTTAGGGGATGGTTAAAGCTGTTGAGTCAATAAGCAAGACTGCGTTTGAACCATGACTGTGAAGTGATATCGAGACACTCACTTCAACAACATAGTCAGCAAATGTATGAATAATCAAAAACAGAGGAAGGTTAGATGCTGGCCTTTCACTTTAAAGATCCAGGGCTTAATCTAAACAGAAAGCACTGGAAAAGCTCAGCAGGTCTGGCAGCAAATGTGGAAAAAGAAATGGTTAACATTTCAAGTCAAATATGATTCTCCTTCAGAATAGTCATTTGGATACAGAACTGGCTCAAAGGTAGAAGACAGAGGGTGGTGGTGAAGGTTGCTTTTATGACTGGAGGCCTGTGACCAGTGGTGTGCCACAAGGATCGGTGCTGGGTCCACTGCTATTCGTCATTTATATAAATAATTTGGTTGTGAATAAAGAAGATATCGTTAGTAAGTTTGCAGATGACACCAAAATTGGAGGTGTAGTGGACAATGAAGAAGTTTACCTCAAAGTGCAACAGAATCTTGATCAGATGGGCCAAAGGGCTGAAGAGTGACAGATAGAGTTTAATTTAGAAAAATACGAGGTGCTGCATTTACAAAAGACAAGTCAGGGAAGGACTTGTACACTTAATGGTAAGGCCTGCGGGAGTATTGCTGAACAAAGAGACCTTGGACTGCAGGTTCATAGCTCCTTGATAGTAGAGTCTCAGGGAGATAGGATAGTGAAAAGAGCATTTAGTATGTTTTCCTTTATTGGTCAGTGCATTGAGTATAGGTGTTGAGAGGTCAAGTTGCTGCTGTACAGAACATTGGTTAGGCCACTTTTGGAATACTATGTGTAATTCTGGACACCCTACTACAGGAAGGATATTGTGAAATTTGAAAGGGTTCAGAAAAGATTTATTTAGGATATCTGGTCGGCATGGACGAGTTGGACCGAAGGATCTGTTTTCTTGCTGTCCATGTCTATGACTCTACGATCTGAACCCAAATGAGTTCCAAAGAAGAGTCATATTTGATGCTAAAAGTGAACTCTGTTTCTCTTTCCACAGATGCTGCCTGACCTGCTGAGTCTCTCCAGCATTTTCTGATTTTATTTCAGATCTCCATCATCCGCAGCATTTGGCATTCATTTTAGGTTAAATTCCAGTCAGAGTAATGAACAGTTCAATGCTTGCAACACAATGCCAAGATACTGCTAAAAGGCAGTTTCATTTAGAAAAGACTTAGAATATGTAAGAGAAATTTTAAAAAATATGTATTTCCATAAATATTTTTCAACTGGTTGCAAGGCTCCATAAAGATAAAGAGGTACATCTGAACTGCTGTCACTGTGATCATGTTCAGGGTGACAGCCAATTTGTGCACAGCAAGTTTCCACAAATAGCAATGAGATAATGATCGATAAATAGGTTTTAATGGTGTGGGTTTTAGGACTTGCCTTTTAAATAGGCTCTTTTAAATGGAGTAAGAGGGCAGGCTCAGCTTTAACATCTCTTCCAAAAGATGGCATCTCAGACAATTCAACATTAAGCTGGAATGTCAACTTGCACTCAAGTGACTGGCGTGGGACTTGAACAACAACGTTCTGACACAAAAGGCAAGATTTGCACTATCACAGTCTGAAGCTGGCTTGGGTACATTGTTGGGGCAGTTCTGAGGAAGATTTACTCTCCGTCTAAGCAATGATGCATCTGACTTGGCAGACTTTGGGACTGGTTTAAAATTTCCTTTATCAGCATAAGAATATAACTATACATAAGTGTCCGTATGAAGGAGGGATGATCATGGTGGAGTTAGTTACCTCCTGCAGAAGATGTCTCTCCCACTTCTCTAAGCTTGGACAAATCTGGCAGGAATTGTCCCCTGAGGAAGTACTGTCAGCTTGGCTGGAGTCTGTTCGACTTGTCTCGCTGTGTGGGAGATAGCAGTGGTCAAAAATGAAGGTTGACCGGAATGAGTCACAGGTCATCGGTGGAGTTACTGGCACAATTTGATCTGGATCGTCCTGGGTAGAGCAAAGCAAGAAAGATATCTATCATCTACAGCTCCAGCTCCTTGTTGCCATAATGTGCCCGCCCCTAAACACCTACCCTGTACCTCGCAGTGGGAAGCTCAGCTTCTCAATACCTTCCCTTCCTCACTTTCCCTAAAGACACTGCTTTTAGCTGCTTCCCGGGTGATTTCCCCATGTCACCCCAGTGTCCATTCTACATGGTGATTATTAGTAGGCAATTTGACTATGGGTAGGTTCACACCTAAATCCCATTTTGTCTTTCCAAATACCCACATCCCAGCAGGAGTCACTGGGAGCGTGAAACCTGCCCAATTTTTCTTCCCATCTCAGGGTACAAAAGATACTTTAGATCACAGAATTCTTACAGTGTGGAAGCAGGCACTTCAGCATATCGAGTGTTCACTGACCCTCTGAAGATCATCCCACCCAGACCCACACCCCCTACCCTATCCCTGAAATCCTGAATAATCCACTTAGCCTGTACATCCCTGGACATTATGGACAATTTAGCATGGCCAACCCTCCTAACCTGTATATTTTTGGATTGTGGGAGTAGCACTCATAGGAAACCTGCATAGACAAAGGGAGAAGGTGCAAATTCTACACAGTCACCCAAGGGTGGAATCAAACCCAGATCCCTGGCACTGTGAGGCAGCACGAACCACTGAGTGACCGTGCACCTTACATCTGTGCGTACTAAAAATCAATCTCACAACCTGCAGGCTTGAATGTTTCAGCACTAGAACAGTGGTACACACACAACAGAACTTTCATGTTCATCATGAATCAATGAAACCTGCAACAGATAGATCAAGGACAGTTCCTGATGGGTTTGCCATTCTCCTCTGAGTGAGCTGATCTTGCCCAGAGTAATGACTGGGATAACAATGGACTGGCAAGAGCGCTAATCGATCAGGCCATGTTAATCACCATCCAGGAAAAACAGTAACCAAATGTGCACAGCAAGATCTCACAAGAATGAGATCGTCTGTTTTGAGCAATGTTGATTGAGAGATAAATATTGACCAGGACACGATGGAGCAGGCCCCGCTCTCTTTCAACGTAGTGCCGTGGAATCCTTTGTGTCAACCTGGAAGGACAGTTTAAAGTTTTGTTCTAAAAACAGCACCCCAGATAGTGCTGCACACCTTCAGTACAGAACTGGAAGTGTCAACCCAGATACGTTCTCAAGTTTCCAAAATGGCACTTCAACCTATGACCTTCTGACTAAGCAGTGTCTTCAAAAGAGTAAAGGTAAGGGCTGGAGTTGAGAAGGGGGATTGTGAGATATTGAAAACAAAATGTCGATACTTTATTCGAAAAGCTTGCGCCAGTCCCACGGAGTTAGTACCTTCAAAGTGAGATTCCAGTAGCTGTTCAGATATTGCTGGTTTTGACCTGCATTCAGCAGCTTCAAGTCTCCAGGCCTGTTGGCTGGGAGTTCAGGGCTCAGACACACTGTTGCAAACAAGGCTGCAAGGAGGAAAGTTACAAGGTTGTGGCAGGAAATCACAGGTTTGCTTTTCAGTCTAAAATGCGTAAGTCAGTGAGTGGTGGAAAAAAAAAGTTAGATGTCAGCAAGTGAAACAACTCCGAGCATATGCAGTCAGCTTCAGATTATGAGCCCAAATCCCTGGGACTTGAAGTCACAGCTAACTGACTCAGAGGTGAGAGTGCTACCAACTGAGACACAGCTGACACTTACTGGGTAGTCAACCTGTGAGGGAGAACTATCAAGTCCCCTTCTTTGTTTAATTTTTGTTAATGGGATGTGGATGTCACTGGAAGGGCTGAACTGAATAGCTTGCAGGAGCATTTAAATGTCAGCCACGTTATTGTAGGTCTGGAGTCACATGTCGGCCAGACTTGTTAAGGACGGCAGATTTCCTCTCCTCATGAAAAACTAGTCAACCAACTTTTTTATTCTACTCAATCATAGTTTCACAGTCTGTGACCAGCTTTAAATTTCAGATTTCATTACCAGTACAGATGAATACCTGAAGACTTCAACAAATTAAAATGAAAATTAAGGTGTGATCAGGTGCACTGCACTGACAAGTCACTGAAAATTTACATCCCTCTTTGTCTTTTCCATAAACCATGTCAAAATCTTGCAATCCCCCCCTAACGCTGTAGGAACGTTAACGCCATATAAAATGCAACAGTTCAAGAAAGCTGTGCACTCGCAAACCCCAAAACTGCCTTTTATGACCAAACCATTATTGTCCTGAGAAGGTGTCCACCTCTTGACAGCAAGGTATCAAGAGACTAGGATCATAGAATCCCTACAGTGTAGATAAAGCCATTCAACATCCCACCCAGACCCAGTCTCCCACCCTAAACCTGTAACCTCACAAAGGGATTTTACCATAGCTAACCCAACCACCCCTGGATACTATGAGGCAATTGTTTTTTAAGCATAGCCAATCCACCTAACCTGCACAACTTTGGATTGTGGAAGGAAACTAGAGCACGCAGAAGAAACTCACAAAGCACACAGGGAGAACATGCAAACTCCACACAGACAGTTGCCTAGGGGTGGAAGCAAAGCTGGATCCCTGGCGCTGTCCTGTCTTAGAGGATGTCTGCGTCCTCACACAAAGGGCAGGTAAAAGGCGTGAGTTCCAGGACAGTTAGCTGGATAGCTGATTTGTGATACAGAATAACACCAACAATATGGGTTTAATTAATATGTAGCAGCTGAAGTTATTGTGAAGACCTGCCTGCTCAACCTCACCCCTTACCTGAGGGATCGTGACCTGCAGGTTAAACTCATTACTGGTTATTTCTTTCTAGTAAGAGAGCAGTCTATAGTGCGTTTCACTTTATCGTTAGGCAGGTGATTAGCCATAATCCATGAGGGACCAGAAGTATATCTATCCAATAGAGAAAGACACTTGTTTATAAAGTTTGAAGTACAACACTACACGTCAATTATGAGGGGAGTAGGCAAGCCTGCATCGGTGGTATAGAAATGTGAACCCATGCTGTTAGCATCATTTTGCATTGAAACAAATGAGCAAACTGACCCCCACTCCTTGGTGTCTATGACAGAGTACGGCACCTGTACAGTTACAAAGGAACCCAATGACATGGCAGTAAACCCACAGTGTAATCAGAACACGCTCCTGAACATTAGCTCATTGCAGATTTTAACTAAACCAGTGTTAGTTTCAGGTCTCAGTTCCACTTGGTGTGAAAACAATAAGTGAAATTGTAAAATTTTGATGTATTGAGAGCTCACTGGTTACGTACATATTGGAAGTTGCTGGCTGTGACCATTTTCAACTGCATATTTCTTCATTTGGGATGAGGAAGTTGAGTTTAGCAATGTGACAGTTGAGGCTAATAGGTGGGAAGGCAAATGGTGAGGATGACACAAAGAATCAGCTGAGGAATATGGACAGGTTAAGTGAGTAAGCAGGAGCTTGGCAAATGGAATACAATGTGGGAAAATGTCAGGGTTACAGCAGGAAGAATAGGGGAACTGAACATTATTTAAATGGAGAAAGACTGCAGAATAGGATTTAGAATCCATGTTCATGAATCAGAAAATACTAGCATCCAAGTTCAGTGGGGAAGGTAAGTGGAATGTTGGCTTTTACTTCAAAGGGAATGGAACATAAAAGTAGGAAGGTTTTGTTAAAACTAAACAAGTCACTAGTTTGAATAAAACTAGGATACAGAGAACAGTTTTGGGTCCTTTATCTAAGGAAAGACATACAATCCAGAGAGGGTTCATTTGGAGGAGAGGTTGAATAGTTTGGACCTGTACTCATTGGAATTTAGAAGAGTGAGAGGCGACATTATTGAAACATACAAAATCCTTAGTAGACTTCACAGGGAAGATTCAGAAAGGTTGTTTTCCATTTGTAGAAGAGTGTCAGATGAGGGGGTTTAATCTCAGAATAAGGGGTCACACATTTAAGATAGGGATGAGGAGGAATTTCTTCTTCCAGAAGGTAGTGAATCTGTAGAATTCTTTACCACAGACAGCTGTCAAGGCTGGGCTATTAAACATTTTAAAAGCCGAGATTGACAGACTTTTAATCAGTGACGGAATCGACTATTGTGATGAAAAGACAGAAAAGTGACGTTAAGGATTTTTAGATCAGCCATAATCACATTGCCATGATGCGGAGTTACCAGTGTTGGACTGGGATGGACAAAGTTAGAAATCATACGACACCAGGTTATAGTCCAACAGGATTATTTAACATCACAAGCTTTTGAAGTGTTGTTCGTTTGTCAGGTGACGAAGGAGCAGCACTCTGAAAGTTTGTGATTGCAAGTAAACGTGTTGGACTATAATCTGGTATCATGTGACTTCTGACCATGCTCTCATTGAATGGAGGAGCAGGCTTGATAGGCCAAATGGCCTAATTCTGCTGCTACATCTTATGGTCCTTATGGTGTCACTTTCTGCCAACTGAACCAAGCCAACAGCAAAAGCACCTCATGATTTGGTGTGCTGAGAAACTAAACTTTGATTTGAAACAACTGATCAGACAGCTAGATTTACATATTACATTGAACTACTGCTCCAAGTCATGGACAATCCAGGTCGCAACTTTTCAATAAGTATTATAAGAAATCCCAATTTATTTTTTAAATGCAAAGATTTACAAGGATGTTGCCAGGGTTGGAGGATTTGAGCTATAGGGAGAGCCTGAATAGGCTGGGGCTGTTTTCCCTGGAGCGTTGCAGGCTGAGGGGTGACCTTATAGAGGTTTATAAAATTATGAGAGGCATGGATAGGGTCAATAGGCAAAGTCTTTTCCCTGGGGTCAGGGAGTCCAGAACTAGAGGGCATAGGTTTAGGGTGAAAGGGGAAGATATAAAAGAGACCTATGGGACAACGTTTTCACACAGAGGGTGGTGTGTGTATGGAATGGGCTGCCAGAGGAAGTGGTGGAGGCTGGTACAATTGCAACATTTAAGAGGCATTTGGATGGGTATATGAACAGGAAGGGTTTGGAGGGATATGGGCAGGTGCTGGCAGGTGGGACTAGATTGGGTTGGGATATCTGGTCGGCATGGACGGGTTGGACCAAAGGGTCTGTTTCCATGCTGTACATCTCTATGACTATGACTCTAAAAATTTTTATTCTGAGAGGCGATGTCTTAGTCAAGCTTATGTGCTTATCAAGGCATGAGTGGGGTTTAGCACTGCAAAATAGCCAAAGTTTAGAAGGGCTTGACAAACAGTACTAGCACAATCTCTTTACCTTGAGTTAGGTTTTCCTTTCTGTCCTGCAGAAGTTGAACATGTCGCCCTGGAGATGAGAAGAGAGAAGGGCTCAAACCCAGGGTTGCCTGTGGCCCCGATGTAGCCAGAGAGTCACTGACAGGAGAATGAATCGCAGCTCCCCCTTGGGAAAGAATTATGTCAATCAGAGTCTGCTAACAAATCTCGATCGGGGTGAAATTATTTGGCATGATATTCACAAATGATCCTCTGTACTATTTCAGCCATGGTGCAAATCTTCAAAATGTATGAAACTATCAAATGCTGTTCTGATGAGTGTCAACATGAAATAACATGTTTCCTCTCCTAGAGTTATAGGGTCATAGAGTCATAGAGATGTACAGCACGGAAACAGACCCTTCAGTCCAACTCATCCATGCCAACCAGATATTCTAACCTAATCTAGTCCCAGTTGTCAGCACCCAGCCCATATCCCTCCAAACCCTTCCTATTCACATTTCCATCCAGATACCTTTTAAATGTTGCAATTGTACCAGTCTCCAACACTTCTTCTGGCAGCTCATTCCATACATGCACCAACCTCTGTGTGAAAAAGTTGCCCCTTAAGTCTCTTTTTAATCTTTCCCCACTCACCCTAAACCTATGTCCTCTAGTTCTGGACTCCCTCACCACAGGGGGAAAGAGTTTGTCTATTTACCCTATCCATGCCCCTCATGATTTTATAAACCTCTATAAGGTCACCCTCAGCCTCTGATGCTCCAGGGAAAACAGCCCCAGCGTATTCAACCTCCATCTATAGCTCAAATCCTCCAACCCTGGCAACATCCTTGTAAATCTTTTCTGAACCCTTTCAAGTTTCACAACATCTTTCCATTAGGAAGGAGACCAGAATTGCACACAATATTCCAGCAGTGGCCTAACAATGTTCTATTCAGCTGCAAGTGATCTCCCAACTCCTGTACTCAATACTCTGACCAATAAAGGAAAGCATACCAAGCGCCTTCTTCACTATCCTATCTACCTGCGACTCTTCTTTCAAGGAGCTAAGAACCTGCACTCCAAAGTCTCTTTGTTCAGCCACACTGCCTAGGACCTTACCATTAAGTGTATAAGTCCTGCTAAGATTTGCTTTCCCACAATGCAGCACCTCACATTTATCTAAATTAAACTGCTTCTGCCCCTCCTCAGCTCATTGGCCCATCTGATCAAGATCCCATTGCAAACTGAGGTAACCTTCTTCGCTGTCCACTACACCTCCAATATTGGTGTCATCTGCAAACTTACTAATTATATGTTTCTGTTCACATCTAAATCATTTATATAAATGATGAAAAGTAGAGGACCCAGCACCGATCCTTGTGGCACTCTACTGGTCACAGGCCTCCAGTCTGAAAAACAGCCCTTCAACATCCTCTGTCTTATACCTTAGAGCCAGTTCTGTATCCAAATGGTTAGTTTTCCCTGCATTCCATGAGATCTAATCTTGCTAACCAGTGTCCCAAGGGGAACCTTGTCAAACACCTTACTGAAGTCCAGAGAGGTCTACCACTCTGCCCTCATCAATCCTCTTTGTTACGTCTTCAACAACTCAATCACGTTTGTGAGACATGATTTCCCACGCATAAAGTCTTGTTGACTATCTCTAATCAATCCTTGCCATTCCTTATACATGAACATCCTGTCCCTCAGGATTCCCTCCAACAACTTGTCCACCAATGACGTCAGGCTCACCGGTCTACGGTTCTCTGGTTTGTCCTTCAGTTCTTAATTATTTGCTGTGTGTTTTTTAGCAAATTTTCCTTTTTGTTAAACCAATCTACAGCCTTATTGCTAATACCACAAAGAAAGATTTCAACTGTCAAGGGCAGGTAGAAGAGATTTGTTTAAGTTAGCGTCATGTCGGCACAACATCATGGGCTGAAGAACCCGTTCCTGTGCTGTACTGTTCCATGTTCCATCTTTGTCCTATGCAACTTTGGGAATTAATCCATTTTGTGCCTTAATTTTATTCCTCTTTTCGACTCGCACGAGCTGCAAGCAGCATTCTTACATTCAAATATCGAGGCCATAGACTGAAGGCCCATTCCAAACATTAGGGCACAAATTCGAGGCTGACTTTCCTAGTGCAGCATTGAGGGAATGCCACATTGTCAGAGGTGCCAGCCTTTGGGTAAAACATTAAACTGTTCTGCCTCTCGAGTAGATCTCAAAGGTCTCACAGCATTATTTCAGAAGAGCACGGCAACTTTCCCTGGTGCCTTGGTCAATATTTATCCCTGAATCAACAGTCATAAAAACGGATTCGTGACTGTTTGTGAGATCTTGGTGCATGCAAGTGGGCTGCAACATTTCCGATGAGTACTGTTTAAAAATACTTTGTTGGTTGTAAAACATGAAGATTGTAATGTCCTGAGGTTGTGAAGGGCGCTGTAAAAATACGAGAATCTTTTTGATCTCCTCGTGCTGCTGACTCTCGCTGGTTTACACTTCCATCTCTGATAACTCAGTCAAATGGTGTATTTGCATATCTGAAACCAGAGCCTGGCGATAAGATATTCAGCTATGAACGATGGAAATACAGTTGAGTCCAGTTGTGCAGCAAATAGACTGGCTAACTGTCAGGAAAGGTAACAATAAGACATTTTTGTTTGATTCATCAGCATAAAGGTTCAGAGGACAATTGTGGCACCTCAATGCGTATCATTGCTGAGATCACCTTACGGGTCACAGCACAGAACCTTCACATTTGTATAGTTCCAATTCAAATGAGTCACTATTCAGGGAATTGTATTGGCTGGCTATCCAATAATAGAAATAAGAGAAATAAAATATGACATTGAAAGTACCAGTCATCTTTGCTTCTTTACTAGAAAGGGGATATAAGCACCTGTAAGGGGAGATTATAGCTTGGTAGTGTTATGATTAGACTCACAATCCAGAGACCCGGGTAGTATTCTGGTGACCAGGGTTCATATCCCACCATGGGGAATAAATCTGGGATGAAGAGCTAGAGATGACCATGAAAATAGAGGTGGCCAATTGTCAAAAAAGCCAAATAGTTCACTAATGCCTTTTAGGAAATCTGCCATCCTCACCTGGTCTAGCCTACACGTGACTCCAGATCCACAGTGATGTGGTTGACTCTCAACTGCCCTGTGGGGCAATTAGAAAAGGGCAATACATTCTGGCCTGGCCAGTGACATCCACATCCTGTGAATGAGTTTAAATAAAGTTCCTCTCCTGACTTGGAAATATAATTAAGGGCTATGGGCATAATGCAGATAGGAGGAGCTGAGTGGATGGATAGAACAACCATGATCTTAATGAATGGTGGTGCAGGCTCGATAGGCCACATGACCTACTCAGACTTCTCTTACTATGAAATGATGGTAATGTCATTCCTTAAATGTCAAAATTGTGGAACATTCTCCTTAACAACCCTGCTAGCAGCAATTGAATTGCAGTGGTTCAAGAAGGCAGCTCACCATCACCTTCTCCAGGGGAAACTAACCATTAGAAAAATACTTTCCTTTGCATATTAAGAACACAACTTGCAGTTTTCGGGGAAACAGTTGTTTTGTTCAAGCATGATAGTACAAGGAGCATCACTCTTAATCTTTATAGTGTGCTCATATGATTATGTAAGTAAAAATGGCAACATATTTGCACACAGCATGACTTTGCACACAGCATGACTCCAGCAACAACAAGTGAGATGTTAATCTTTTTTGTTGTTGGTGTTGGTCAAGAGGGAAGTGGCAATGACAACTTTCTGTTCCTAATGAAGGAATGCTACAGGGTCATTTTACATCCAGTGAGCAAGTAGCAGCAATTAAGCATGGCTGCGCAGCCTCTAAGAAGAAATGGACAAAATGATGGAACTTAATTCTACAAAATTTACCTTATTGTACACCAAAATACTGTGGAAACATTTCTGACCTTTGGCCTACTGAACTGCTAATTTCAAAGTCAGAGTCACCTTATCATTTACATTATAATAATTATCAAGGCCTTCCTTCCCGGTAGTCCCTTTTCTCTTGGCTGTCAGAGAATGCTGCTGAAATTTTTTCCTGGTTGGTCTCCATTTTGCTTCCTGAGACCACACATTTGGGGATTCTGGGAACTGCTGATCAAGTGAGGTGTTTCTGACCAGGTGCGGGGGAAACACGAGTTAATGTAAAAACAGGGTTTTTACAAACAAATTAAACATCTGCCTTTTCAAAGGCTTTTTTTTTTGCAGTAGTGATCATCTCTCAGAGACCAGTTCCAGTCAGCCACACCCATTTACAGATATATACATGAGGATTCAAGGGGGCCGCATGGCTGACAGTAATCAATCTGAGCTCCAAGCATTGCAGCCTTGGATCTCTCGACACCAAAATCTCATCTTGTAATCCCACTAGGGCCCTGATAAAACAATCAGGTTTGTGTAACCCTTTCTCTCAGGTTGAAGCAACCTTCTCTGCATTCTATGGAAGATGGGAAGATCCCTTTTCTTTTAAAGTATTTTATTTTAGAAATATCCTAAGACTACACTGTATAACTCTAAGTGCAAGGGGAATCAAGGGAAAAGGCAAGAAAATGAATGTGAAGAATGTTGAATCAGCCATGATCCGATTGAATGGTGGTTCCTTTTCCTATTTCTTATGGCCTTAATTCAACTGGTGACCTGCTTCCACATGTCTGCTCTGTAACAGAATGCTAGGAGTTCCTACGGGGTTCACAGCCAATTATGAGAATGAGGTTTCACCTTGGCCTGGTATTGTAAGAATACTGAATGTAGTATGACATTCAGAACAAAAGTACAAATTCCATTATTATCCTAGTTTATCATTTATCCAGACTAACAATGATCTAGAGTCGTACAGCTGCACTACATGGAAACAGACCCTTCAGTCCAACTCGTCCATGCCGACCAGATATCTTCAATTAATCTAGTCCTAATTACCAGCATTTGGCCCATATCCCTCGAAAAGCTTCCTATTCATATACCCATCCAGATGCCTTTTAATTGTACTGCCTCTAACACTTCCTCTGGCAGCTTATTCCATAGACGCACCATCCACTGTGTGAAAAGTTGCCCCTTAGATCCCGTTTATATCTTTCCCCTCTCACCTTAAACATATGTCCTCTTGTTTTGGACTCCTACCCTGGGGAAAAGACCTTAGCTATTGTCCCTATCCAGATCCCTCATGATTTTATAAACTTCTGTAAGGTTATCTCTCAGCCTCCGACACGCAAGGGAAAACAGCCCCTGCCCAATCAGCCTCGCCCTATAGCTCAAACCCATAAATCCTGGCAATATGCTTGTAAATCTTTTCTGAAGCCTTTCAAGTTTCACAACATTAAAAATCACATGACACCAGGTTATAGTCCAACAGGTTTATCTGGATATACAGTACAAGCTTTCGGAGCACTGCTCCTTCGTCAGTTAGCAAATAAACCTGTTGGACTATAACCTGGTGTTGTGTGATTTTTTTAACTCTGTCACCCCAGTCCAACACCGGCACCTCCACATCAAGTTTCACAATATCCTTCCTACAGCAGGGAGACAGAATTGTTCATTAATCCAAACTGACAAAAGATCTAGTCTCTGACAAATTCATTTCTCAGGACTGTTGCACTTTCTAGCCTGCTCAGAAAATCAGTGTCCCTCAGTTTTCTTTTTATTAAACAGATCACAGAAATCATGAAGAACGAAAACGTTATACCTTGAGGGGTTTCCTGTGGAAGCCAGGGACTCCGATCGACATCATCATCCTCGTCGTGAGAGGAGAGGTAGTGAACCAGCGTCTGGTCTTTCATACTGTGAATGAGTGGGAAAGCACAATAACCAACAACCTCTAACTTGCCCCTTGCTTGTGGGCAATCATTAGAAAAACAAAAGTTTACATTTACTAAAGCTCCTTTAATGTAGTAAAACACACTGAGACATTTTGTGGATACGTTATCAAACACAATTTAACACTGAGTGTCATAATGAGACATTAGGAAAGAGATCAAAAGCTTGGTCAGAGTTTAAGAAAAATAATGAATTAGCCACAGTGAGGTCCAGGAAGGAAATTCCAGAACTAAGGGAAGCAACTGAAGGAGCATCTACCAAGGGTGCAGTGCTGAAAATGGAGTAAGTTCAGATGGCCAGAATTTAAGGAATGCAGAGATCTTGGAGATTTGTATGGCTGAAGGAGTTTACAGAGCCAGGATAAAGTAGAGACTTGAGTGAAAATTTAAACAGCCGAAGGAGTTCAGCAAAGATAGGATGATGGATGATCATTTAGCAGTACAAGAGAGTAATGTTGTCTACTGAGATGTCTCAAGTCAATCAGCACCTCCAAGACTGGAAGAGAGAATTAAAATAAAAAGATACATTAATATAAAAAGATTATCTTCGTTACCTGATATATGAAGAGCTGACTGAAGCATCATAGACGCTGGACTCATGACTGCAATTTGTCTTTCTCTCCTCGTTTTCAGGGGAGCACTGCGGGTCAGTGCTTGTCTCATATTTCTCTGTGGTGAAACTTAAATTAATACCCAAAGCCCAACAATTTCACCTAACGAGCTGTTGTGACTATTACTACAATTCATACAATCACCATTGAGATGAAAGGCCAATTTTGCTGGCAGTGCTGTTAGTTATGGACACTTGCCTTGCTCTTCAAATACAGCCTATGGGATTATTAAAGTCCAGCTGAACGAATGAATCAGACGCTGGAGCCCAGGCATTATGACTCAACACCAAAATATGGCATTTCTGACAAAGCAATGCTGATTCCACAAACTATGCCTAAAGGTTCACTTACGCACTCCAGTCCTGAAGCAGGCCTTCATTCTAGCTTTCTGATTCAGAGGTGAGAATGCTGCTAACTGAGCCAAGCTGACACTTGGTTGCCATTGTAATGTCATAGAATCATAGAATCCCTACAGCGTAGAAGCAGGCCATTTGGCCCATCGAGTCCACGCCGACCCTCTAAAGAGCATCCCACCCAGACCCACCCCTGCTATCCTATCCCTGTAACCCTGCATTTTCCATGGCTAACCCACCTAACCTGCACATCCCTGGACACTACGGGTAATTTAGCACAGCTTAATCTACTAATGGAGCATCCAGTGGAAACCCACACAGAGGCAGGGAGAATGTGCAAACTCCACAGAGACAGTTGTCGGAGGGTGGAATCAAATCCGTGAGCCTGGTGCCATCAGGGAGTAGTGCTGGCCACCATGCCACAGATAAAATGTAAATAATGGAGAAAGGAAATTTACAAGGACATGTTTATCAACAGTTATGGATACTCAGAGAGCCATCATAGTATTAAAATCAATTCCACACGTCCTTCGCTTATTTTCTTCTGTTTCTTCTGTTGGAAGTTTCTCTCTTTATTGACTGCCTGATCTATGAGGAGATATAAACACACACAGGCTGTAGGCACAGCCGCTGAGTATGTGACATTGACCCAGAATGGCTCAACACTGGTCACTCTTCCTCCTCTTTATCGGGTGAGTAATTATCCAATATCACAGAATATCTGATAGAGAACAATGGGAACTAGCCATGTGTAAAACTATTGGCCAGATACACTAACTTTAAGACTTAACCTTTTACCGTCTAACCTGAAGTTTTAATGGAGAATTGAGGAAGATTGCATTGTCAACTTAATGAAGGCTACCATGAAATAGTACAGCTAGCCCTGGGTTGCAAATGGGCTCCATTCTCGAGTATGTTCATAGTTGTAACAGAATGTGGAACAACATAAAATAGCCATTTGTAAGAGTAAAGAAACAAGTTGGAACTTTAAAATGAATATTATAACACACCTGAATGGGCTCTTATTCATAAGGAAAAAGTGAGGTCTGCAGATGCTGGAGATCAGAGCTGAAAATGTGTTGCTGGAAAAGCGCAGCAGATCAGGCAGCATCCAAGGAATAGGAAATTCGACGTTTCGGGCACAAGCCCTTCATCAGGAATGAAGGGCTTGTGCCCGAAACATCGAATTCCTGTTCCTTGGATGCTGCCTGACCTGCTGCGCTTTTCCAGCAACACATTTTCAGCTTTTATTCATAAGGACATGTGTTCATAAGTCAGATACAAAATACTTTCTCTTTTGCAATGCAGCTGGCAAACTTGCTTCATCCAACAGCAGGACGTAGGTCAAGCAATTCAGCTGAGTAGAAAATCTCAAGGTTAAACATATGTCCTGTAGTGTTCTGTGGAATGTTTACATCAAGTGAGAAATCCCTTTCATCTCGGCCCCAATCCTTTCTTTCTTTTTCAATATTCAGGTTATTAGGTTCAGAAAGGTGGCACTCTATGATAAGTACTAAATCAGAAATCACACAACACTAGGTTATAGTCCAACAGGAGGTTTATTTAAAATCACAAGCTTTCGGAGCGCTGCTCCTTCAACAGGCTGACTTCATCTGACAAAGCAGTAGCGCTCCGAAAGCTTGTGATTTTAAATGAACTTGTTGGACTCTGACCTGGTGTTGTCTGACTTCTGATTTTGTCCACCCCAGTCCACAACCAGCATCTCCACATCATGGTTACAATAAATAGGATGCCAGAAGATTTGACTGAGGCCTTTTAAAATGATAGAAAGATTAGATTCGGTTTGCATAGTTAGGTTCAGGCAGGGAACCAGAGCTTAATTCATAGGGCCACAGAACTAATTACAGAGAATTACATAGAATACTGAACTCAGAGATCTCCTTCCTCCCACATTATTGATGAGGACAATATTCATTGGAGTTTAGAATAATGAGGGTGGGGGGGGGGGGGGAATCTCACGTAATCCCATAAAATTCTAACAGGACCCAACAGGGTAAAAATAGGAAGGATGTTTCTGATGAAAAGAGTAGAGAGGTAGGAGGCTGGAAGAATACAGCAAGCCAGGCAGCATCAGGAGGTGGAGAAGTCATTGTTTTGGGTGTAACCCTTCAGGGGTCACATCCAAGGTTACAGGATAGGCCATTTAGGACTGAGACGGGGAGAAGTATCTTCACCCAGAAAGTGGTGAACCTGAAGAATTCTCAGCCACAGACAGCAGATGAGGCTAAAAATCAATGTTTTCATGAAGGAGTTAGATATAGTTCTTAGGGCTAAAGGAGTCAAAGAGTATAGTCAAGTGACCTGCTCTTGCTCCTGTTTCTTAACAGATGTTTTTAATTAACCTATTCAAATAAGTTATCACACCTTTAAAGCAGGTAGGACCAGAACCCTAGCCTCCTAGCTCAGAACTAGGGACACCACCACAACCCTACAAAAGTCCCATATAGTGCCTGTGTCTTATACTCTTATGTGAAATCCCTTTGATTATTTTAACAATCCTTATCAGCCTTGTCTTTTCTACAGAATAAGAACCCGAACCCTATTTAACATTACAAAATGAATGACAGGATGGAATTTATTTTCCATCCCTAATAAAACATCCTAATCATCAAGTGTGCAGTATAGCTTAAATAAACATGGTAATGTGTGTTTTTATATGTACCACAGAAGCAGAGTGTTCGGCACCTTCGATTGATCCTTGAAGCGAGTTGTGGCCTCATGCAGTTGCTGTGCAATTGTTGTAACTACAAAGAGATAAATGATTCCTAACTATCTCAGATTGTTAACTACAAGCAGGAGTTAATTATAGAATCGTTCAGCAGGAAAGAGACATCTTTAGTCCACACAGTCCTTGCTGACCATAATCGCAAACTAAACTAGTCCCACCTGCTTGCTCCTGACACATATCCCTCCAAACCTTTCCTATTCATGTATTTATCCTAATGTCTTTTAAATATTGTAACTGTACTCACATCTACCACTTCCCCTAGAAGTTCATTGCACACATGAATCACTCTCTGTTTAAAACGTTTGCCCCTTATGACTTTTTGAAATCTCTCTCCTCTCACCTTAAGAATGTGTCCCTAGTCTGGAAACCTCCCCCCCACCCCTCTTTAACTCTTTCTATAACCCTCTTTAAAGTCACTTCTCAACCTCCTACTCTTCCAGTGAAAAAAGTCCCAGACTATCCAGCCCTCCTTTATAAGTCAAACCTTCCATATCCAGCAATAGCTGAAAAATGTGTTGCTGGAAAAGTGCAGCAGGTCAGGCAGCATCCAAGGAGCAGGATACTGCCTGACCTGCTGCGCTTTTCCAGCAACACATTTTTCAGCTCTGATCTCCATCATCTGCAGTCCTCACTTTCTCCTACATATCCAGCAATAACCTGGTAAATCTCTTCTGAATCTTTTCCAGCTTAATAATATCCTTCTTACAACTGGGCGACCATGATGATAAAGACTAAGCTTAATGGATCTATCAGTCTTTTCCCAGCTGTACATAGTGACAACGTTCCTGGTTTGCATAGTGATGACTGAGTAATTCACCCCAACATCAGAGTTACGATTGGAGATCTGACTCCAGTCTGGGGCAACCTCTAGCATCTCAGGTTGACAACTCAAACAGCAGAGCTGGAAGCTCTCGATCCTAAGTTGGGGTCCGTGTGGGTAATGTTTCTGTCACCTGTTGACATAGCCATGATAGGTGAAGTTGAGGTGGGATCCCTCGTGTGGTCAGTCCACACACACACACACACACACACACACACACACACACACACACACACACACACACACACACACACACACACACACACACACACACCCATTAATTAAATACGTTTGCACATAACTGAATACCTGCTACCTAATTGTGGGCGCTTGCTGCTAATCCCAATGCTGACCTTGGCTCCATGTCACTCTACGCATTGACTAGATTTTCTTCCAGTGAAGGTGAAACCTCTTTTAAATAGTCACCTGTGTATCTGAGGCCGGATCCTGCAAGGCCTCTGGTTTCTTCAAGGCCTCTGGATTCTGCAAGCTCCAGCAAGGTAAGGAACACAGTACGGTCTTGGGGTATAACAGTATTATCCTGTGAAGAGGAGCTGGAAGATGAAGTATCCATAGATGATCCTTGCCACACCATCCTCACCTCCCGCTGGCCTTCTCCTCGCAAGTAATTATCAGCAAGAGTCGGTTCATTGTAGAGGCAGCGGCGTGATTTCAGCCCTTGTCTCCGTTCTGCAGTTAGAGGGAAAATGCGCAAAATCATACCATTACCTTAGAAATTGCAAACTTTTATTCTTCTCTGACTTATTCAATCAAGGGTGCGTGTGTGCCTAGCAGTGGATCTCTCCTTGAATGTTCCTGAATAATCCTGCATATTAATTCTAAACCCATGGCTGTTCCCCACAAAACCTCATAATCAACAAGTGTACAAGAATACTTCAATACACATAACTATACATCTATAAATGTATGTACACTTCTGCATGTACCACAGAAGAAAAATATTCAGTATCGTCAACATGCGACTCATTTCAATAAGTCTCTGAAATTGTCAATAAAAACCAAAAGAACTGCGGATGCTATAACTCAGGACCAAAAATAGAAATTGCTATGAAAGCTCAGCAGTAAAAAGTGAGGTCTGCAGATGCTGGAGATCAGAGCTGAAAATGTGTTGCTGGTTAAAGCGCAGCAGGTCAGGCAGCATCCAAGGAACAGGAAATTCAACGTTTCGGGCCAGAGCCCTTCATCAGGAATGAGGAAAGTGTGCCAGGCAGGCTAAGATAAAAGGTAGGGAGGAGGGACTTTGACCTCCTTCCACCTATCACATCTCCATCGCCCCTCCCCCAAGTCCCTCCTCCCTACCTTTTATCTTAGCCTGCCTGGCACACTCCCCTCATTCCTGATGAAGGGCTCTGGCCCGAAACATCGAATTTCCTGTTCCTTGGATGCTGCCTAATCTGCTGTGCTTTAACCAGCAACACATTTTCAGCTCTGAAAGCTCACCAGGTCTGGCAGCATCTGTGAAGAAAAATCAGAGTTAATGTTTCAAGTTCAGTGATCCTTACCCAGATCATTGGACCCGAAACTTTAACTCTGCTTTTTTTTTTCTGAAATAGACATCATCATTTTGGAGAAGCTGATAATTTTTGAATGTAAATTTGTGAATTTATTGAGAATTATTATGTGGTGGGCATTATTATTATGACTAAACCTCATTCAGATTTACATTTCATTCCTCTGAACTTTAATTACTTTCTCAAGACAATGTGACCAGAACACTAAAATAATAAGACCTGAGGAAATAGGAGTAGGCCATTCAGTCCCTCAAAATATAGGACCAAGGATGGTCAGATTACTCCTCATGTTCACATTCCTGCATTTCCCCCATAACCCTGATTCCCTGACTGCTCAACAATCTGGCTATCAAAACAGACACAAATACTCTGCCTCCATAGCTCTCTGTAGCAAGGATTTCCAAAGACTCATAATTCTCTAAGAGAAGAAATTCTTATGCTTTTCAATCTTGAATTAACACCCTTTTATTCTGAGCCTATACCCCTCTAGTCCTAGATTCTCCCCTGAGGGGAAACATCCTCTCAGCATTTATCCTGTCAAGCCCCTTAGGATTCCTATATGTTTCAATGAGATCGTCTCTCATTCTTCTAAACTCCAATGAGTGGAGTAACAATTGCTACAGGTAGAAACTAGGGGGCAGATTTTTGTGAAGTAATAAGGAAGTGGGAGTCAGCAAACTCCCACAAACCTATCTCCATCAAAGGGGTCTGTGCCTGCCATGTTTTTGTTTCATGGAATCAGAACTGCTGCCTCTTGTACACAGCAGCAGAGGTGAATTGATGATGAGGCTGACAGGCTAAAGGTCTTTCCCCATTTACTAGGACAGTGACTCAGTTGTAACCATGACTGTCAGGCCCTCAACCTTTCACTCTCCAAACACTCACTGTGCTCCCCATAACTCTTCATTAACTCTCATGAACCCTCCATTCCTTTCCTTATCGCCCATTCTCCTTTTATGTATCCTCTAATCTTCAATCCTTGTATATATACTATACCCCTTCCATTGCCCCAAGGTGTTCTCCACATCCACTCTCCCAGAACCCACTACAGAGGAACCTCAATTATACAGCATTTAATTATCCAAATATCAGATTACCTGGCAAGATTGCAAGGTCCCGATTCTCGGCTAAACTATATTATCCGGCATTTGATTATCCGGAATTCAACTAACTGAACAAAATATTGCCTGCCCGTGTCCTTCGGATAATCAAGGTTCCTCTGTATATAGGCAAGAGGACTGCAGATGCTGGAGATTTGAGTCAAGAATGTGGTGTTGGAAAAGCACAGCAGGTCAGGCAGCATCCGAGGAGCAAAAGCTCTTAACGTCTATTTTCCTGCTTCTCAGATGCTGCCTCACCTGCTGTGCTTTTCCAGCACCACACTCTCGACTCTTCCTATGTATATACACAACCAACAAGCCATTGCTAAGTATTTTGAGATGACTCAAACTAACAACAGAAGGAAAATTGTTTTGACAAAAACTACTACAACCGATTAAAAGTGTCAACCAATCACATCAAACCAATAGCACTAGATTAGATTCCCTACAGTGTGGAAACAGGCCCTTCTGCCCAACCAGTCCACACTGACCCTCTGAAGGGTAACCCACCCAGACCCATTTCCCTCTGACTAATGCGCCTAACACTATGGGCAATTTAGCATGGCCAATTCACCTAACCTGCACATCTTTGGATTGTGTGAAGAAACTGGAGCACCCAGAGGAAACCCACACAGTCACGGGGAAAATGTGCAAACTCCACACAGACAGTCACCCGAGGCTGGAATCGAACCCGGGTCCCTGGCGCTGTGAGGCACCTCTTCTCTACTTCACTTCTCTTAAGTTTTGGCCTGATTATCCACACAAGCCACATCAAAAAAATATGTATTATAAGGTAATGACAGTGCCAATCAAACAAAGTTCTAACTCCCCTATAAACCATGTAAACATGACCTGCTGAGCTGAGTGCATTAGTCATTCTTGAAATTCAGGTAAACATTCATGAGACCATCTTGAAATGCAGCTAGCTGTTTCTGATTACAGAGGTATCTCAATAGCATGCTGACTGCCTCATTTGGTTGATCACACTAGAATGGGGACTGTATTGTTTATGACTCCTCTGGCTGTGAACCAAACTACTTCAGCAACATTGGGGTGGCACACTGGTTAGCACTGCTGCGACACAGTGCCAGGCACCCAGGTTCAATTCCACCCTCGGATAGTCTGTGTGAAGTTTGCAGATTCTCCTCGTGCCTGTGTGAGTGTCCTCCGGGTTCTTCCCAAAGGTGTGCAGGTTAGGGTGGATTGGCCATGCTGAATAGTCCACAGTATCCAGGGGTGTGCAGGTTAGCCTTAGTGAATGCAGGGTTCCAGGAATGGGGTTGGGGGGATGGGTCTGGGTGGGATGCTCTTTGGAGGGTTGGTGTGGACTGGACGGGCTGAACGGCCTGTTTCTACACAGTAGGGATTCTATGAAATTGCAGAGAATTTTAACTTCCCTCTGCAATGACGCCAGGAAGGCATGCAGGCTGGCTAACCACATCCTTTCTCTGAACTGATGAAACTGTCAGAAAAGGGAACAGTGGGTTGAGAAGCCTGTTATTTGGTCTTGCCTGCCACTTTTAAAAGCTTCACGAGTTGGCCCAACTCAGCTGCAAACTGCCAATACGGAAGGAATTAGGGGCATTCTCAACTTTAAAAATCTATTAACACAGTTCTGAATTGGATAAAAGCAAACCACAAGGCAATACTGTGAGAAAATAGAGGATGCCTTGTTGGTGTACTGTACTGAGGCTGGTGCAATGTAGAGTTAGCATTACACTATACCTGGGCTGGGTATATTAAATGCTAGAATTGCCAAAGCCTTGTGATGTATCCAATGTGTGATTTCCTGCGTCTTTTAGATGGGACAGTGCAGATAAAGCATCAGTTTGTATCTAACCCATGCTATTCCTGCCCAGGGAGTGCTGATGCAACCACGTGGCAAGATACCTTTTCTCTATTCAGTCTGGATGTTTTAGATGGGGGTCAATGTGGATGGAGTATTAGTCTGTGTTCTGGGCTGTACTCTTTGGGAGTGCTTGGTGCTGAGACTGGTGACTAAATTGGAAATGTTCGTGATGACTAATGCATCAGCTCAGCAGGTAATGTTTACATAGCTGACAGGAAAGGGAAAGTTTTGCTTGATTGACACTCCTCACCTTGAGAAATACTAAAAGGAAAACTGATGAGGTGAGGCCCATTGTACCTGTTTTTTCCATCCACTTCTTTTTCCTTGGCTTGTGACATATGTTCCTCAGCCTCATTTTCTTGATGCTTGGAGGTGTGGAGAAAGGACTTATCTCCTCTGTGTTACTCTGTGTAGCTTCCTCTGGGCTTGTAGACTCTTCTCCATTTAAGCAGTATTCTGGGAAAGAAAAATTTGCTGGCTGTCTGCTTCATTGGTTGAAGATATATCGCACAATAACTATTTAAATATCACCTTTACTAATGGAGCAAAATGCCCCAAGGCCTTTCCCAAGAATGTTATTAAATAAATTTTGACATGGAGGCACATGAACACTATTAGGTTCAAAAGGCTTGGTCGAGGAGGCAGGTTTTGAGAAGCATTCTTTGAACAGAGAGAAAGAGAGAGATGTGGAGGTTTAGGGAGAGAATTCCAACTTTAGTACATTAGACAGTTTAAAGCTGAGCCCACCAATTGTGGGCAATAGGGATCTAACAGAAGGGTGGTTATGGAGGAGGAAAACAATCTCACACAGTTCTGGGGCTGGAGGATGCTACAGAGAAGAGAAAGGAGCAAGGTCATGGAAGGACTTATCAAGATGTTGCCAAAAAGGTAGGAAAATTCAGGTTGCATGGTCTTTCAAAGCTTATCCAACCAGCAGATTTACTTGAGCATATGACATTCAATTTCATTTAAAAGAATTGGTGATAAGAACACCAAAGCAGGAGTTAGTGCAGTATTTGATCTTTGAGCTGACTCCAGGTCATAGAATCGTAGAATCTCTACAGTGCGGAAGCAGGCCAATCAACCTATTGAGTCCACACTGACCCTCTGAGGAGTGTGACACTCAGGCCCATCCCTGTAACCCTACACACTACGGGGTAATTTAGCATAGCCAATCCACTCTAACCTGCACATTTTTGGACTATGGGACAAAACCAGAGCACTCAGAGGAAACCCACACAAACACGGGGAGAATGTACAAACTCCAGACAGTTGCTCAAGGCTGGAATTGAACCCAGAGCCATCGTGCCACCCACTATCGATTGATGACTTTTTGTTGCTCTATTAGATGGGACAGCCCAGATCTCTAAATCCAAACCTGACATTTTTCTCATTGGGAATAAGATTTTCATACTGGGATTAAAACCTTGCAGATCTCTCAAGCAATGGATCAGGAAAAAAGCATGTGGCCACTTTTTCAAAGGGCAACTAGATCTAGTAATGTTTGCCTTATCTATAACCCAGGCGTAAAGAAAAGACAGACAATCTCTGATTTGCTGCCTAAACTCTCAAAGGTTCTGGACTCCTGTTGCTGCCCATGTTGTGACTGTGTTAGTCCAAAATATGAAGAAGTCCTGAACAAGAAAAGGACCATTTAGTCCACTAAGCCAGGAATTCAAAGATCACCAGAGATAATTCAGATGATCTCTGGGAAACGTGTAAAGGCATTGGAAGGTATCATACACTCACCTCTTTCATCTATGGCCACATAATGATCCTTCAACAAGCTTTTGGTATTGTTGATGTGCTTGTTAAGAAATGCAATGTATCGCAAAACCTGGTTCAGAATCTCCTTCTGTAAAAGAGAACAGAACTTGCATTAAGATGGATTTTTCCTGTCAATAACAACATGCCAAAGTGATTCACAGCAAATTGAGTGTTTGTGTAAAACACTGCAAGTTGTGATACAAGCAAACACAGCAGATAGATTTCACACAGAAAAGTCTTTCAACAACCTGTCAACCTGCATTTGGTCACAGGCATACAGGTTTGGATAGTGCTCTGGGAAAGTCCACTGCTTTTTTAAAAATGGGATCTTTAATATCCACCTGAACAGGCAGATAGGGCAATGGCTTGTGGTGTTATCTGGAAGAGAGTACCTCCAACAGTGTTGTACTCAGGCAGTACCTCACTGAATTTCTGGAATGGGGCTTGACCCCATACTGTTCAGACTTTGAAGTGACAGTCATGGTTGAAAGTAATTGTGGGTGGTGACATGATCTCTCAATATTTGGAACTACCTCAATAGAGAGGAAACAAAAAAAAATCAGAAATACCAGAAAACTGAAGTAAGAATTCTGAATATATACAGCACTTGAAAAAGGGGAAAGCTATGGTTTTAGGTTGAAATTGAGCAACATAAATGGGAACTTCATAACTGTGCATTTATCTGTTCCTTAACCAGAGATAGACATAGCACTGCAAGTTCCTGTTTGTATGACATGATTTTTATCTCACTTCCACCCTATGCTTTTTGTCTCACAGTGGAAATTTAACCAAAATCCTGCTTTTCTTCCTTCCCTCAATGTTAAACGCTAAATGCAAAGTACAAGCCATTTTAACATGCGCCAGCCTCAGGGAAACAACGGGACATTATGTCTCCTTATTAGATAGTCCCCAAATTCCGTAGATGATTTTCTTCCATTTCAGTGTTGTGGGTCCTGAGGTGACTGATTAAACAGTCCAATTCTGAATGCACACACACTGCCAAAGATGGGGCATGTGGTGTTTGTGTAAATGGTTCGGTGGGTGGCCAGCTTGAGTTTCCACATGCTCCTTCCCTGTTTAAACTTGGCCTCCACTTGGACTTGTTGGAGATGCTTGGATGCTTCTTTTCCAAATTGGGCAGCCCTTGAGCTAGAGATTCCCACGAATTGATGGAGATATGGCATTTTCTTTGGGGAGATTTTGACAACAACCTTGAAATGTTGACTCTGTACTCTTGATAACTGTGACCAAGCTCAGAGTAGAGAGTTCATTTTGGGAGTCGTCTTCAGGCATGGGGGTGATGGGGCTGCCCAATGCAGCTATTGACAGTAACCGGTGCCTTGATGCTAGGTACAGTGACATGAGAGAGGACTGTGATATTGGAATACCTACCCTGCTGTTGGATTTGCACAATTTTGAGGAGGGCAAAGCTGGTGATATTTCTCAAGGAATTTGTGGTGTCTGCTGGACGTTGTCCATGACTCTGATACATACAGAAGGCCTAGTAATACTGCTGCTCTAGAGACCGTGAGTTTTGTACTAGGTTTTAGATCTTCTGTTACCAGGCATACTTTTTCCCAGATGACACAATATCATAATGGAACATTGGAGTCGATGTTAGTTTCATCAAGAACAGCAGTGTCGCACAATAGGACCTGGCTGGTAGAGGACCTGGATTCTTCTGGAAGTCAGCCATTCTCTTAGAGATGACCATGTCAATGCATCAACAATGGTTTGGGGCTCGGCGTCTTAAGAGTTTGCACAGGTAAACATCTGCATACTGTAGCTCAACATCAGAGGTTTTGGTCATCTTGGTTGTGGACTGGAGGTTATACAGGTTGGGCAGTTTCTGCTCATCTTGCAGAGAAGTTCCACTCCAACAGGAGGTTTCATTGGTATGGGGTGAAGCGTTGAAACAAGGAACATGGGAAGAGCGTTACTGTAATGACACAGGCTTGTCTGATCCCAGTTTGTACTCATATTGGATCTGTGTTGGATCCACTGGTGGGAGGAGGCAGAGGAAGATGGTGACAAATGTCTGTGTGTAATTAAATTTGAGATGTCCCCTCTGGTTGACAGAATTGAAGGCTTTTGTAAGGTCAAAGAAGGCCATATGCAAGAACTGCAGCAGCTCTGTGCATTTATCTTGCTGTGAAGACCATGTTCACCATGCCTCCTGAGGGACAGAATCCACATCGTGACAGGAATTCTTCAACAAGCAGGAGGAGGTGAGTGAAGAGGACTTTGATACACCCATTCCCTGTGCCAGAAAACAACAATAACCCACTTAGTTACCACAAATAGTCTAATGGCCACAATTACAGTGTCTCAGAGATCCTCTGAAATCCTGAGCACTCTCCAGAGGCTGTGTATATGTGCTTCACTGTCCTATTTTTGTATCATGTTGGGGATTCTGTCTGCGCCAGTGGCCATGTTGGTTCTTGGCTGTCAGGTGGTCTTTCCAACCCCATTTGGGCTGGGATTCTGATGGGATGGTGATGGGTAGCATGCTATGGAATGATACTGAGGACTGGTTGAGGAGATCCTTGAAGTGTTCCTTCCAACAAATACTCACTGGTTCTCTGTCCTTTGTAAGAATGACTCTGTTCTTAGCTCTCAGTGGATTAGGTCCTTGGGCTGTAGATGGTCTAGATTTTGCTCAACAAGTTACACACATCATAGTTGTCCATAAGTTGCAGATTTGTTAGGCTTTTTTCACTCTCCAGCTGTTCTTTATAGAACATAGAACATAGAAAGATACAGCGCAGTACAGGCCCTTCGGCCCTCGATGTTGCGCCGACTGAATCCTACCTAACCTACACTAGCCCAATAATTTCCAAATGCCTATCCAATGCCCGCTTAAATGACCATAAAGAAGGAGAGTTCACCACTGCTACTGACAGGGCATTCCATGAACTCACAACCCGCTGTGTAAAGAATCTACCCCTAACATCTGTCCTATACCTACCACCCCTTAATTTAAAGCTGTGTCCCCTAGTAACACCTGACTCCATTAGCGGTAAAAGGTTCTCAGTGTCGACCCTATCTAAACCCCTAATCATCTTATACACCTCTATCAAATCTCCCCTAAACCTTCTCTTCTCCAATGAGAACAGCCCCAAGTGCCTCAGCCTTTCCTCATAAGATTTTCCTACCATTCCAGGCAACATCCTGGTAAACCTCCTCTGCACTCGTTCCAATGCCTCCACATCCTTCCTATAGTATGGCGACCAAAACTGCACACAATACTCCAGATGAGGCCGCACCAGAGTCTTATACAGTTGCAACATGACCTCAGGACTCCGGAACTCAATTCCTCTACCAATAAAGCCCAGTACACCATATGCCTTCCTCACAGCACTATTTACCTGGGTGGCA
Source organism: Hemiscyllium ocellatum (assembly GCF_020745735.1). NCBI lineage: Eukaryota > Metazoa > Chordata > Chondrichthyes > Orectolobiformes > Hemiscylliidae > Hemiscyllium > Hemiscyllium ocellatum. The sequence continues at coordinate 8,284,275 of NC_083447.1, read as the reverse complement.
ACTTTCAGAGATCTGTGCACATGGACACCAAGATCCCTCTGCTCATCCACACTACCAAGTAGCCTACCATTAGCCCAGTAATCCATCTTCTTGTTACTCCTACCAAAGTGAATGACTTCACACTTAGCTACATTGAATTCCATTTGCCACATTTCTGCCCAGCTCTGCAACTTATCTATATCCTGCTGTAACCTACCACTTCCTTCCTCACTATCCACAACTCCACCGACTTTTGTGTCATCCGCAAACTTGCTTACCCAGCTTTCAAGCCCTTCCTCTAGATCATTTATAAAGATAACAAAAAGCAATGGTCCCAAAACAGATCCTTGTGGTACACCGCTAGTAACTGCACTCCAAGATGAACATAGTCCATCAACTACTACCCTCTGTCTCCTTCCAACCAGCCAATTCCTAATCCAAACCTCTAATGTATCCTCAATGCCATACCTCCGTAGTTTTAGCATTAGCCTACCATGGGGAACCTTATCGAACGCCTTACTAAAATCCATATACACAAATCTACTGCTTTACCCTTGTCCACTTCCTTAGTCACCTTCTCAAAGAACTCAATAAGGTTTGTGAGGCACGACCTGCCCTTCACAAAACCATGCTGGCTATCCTTGATCACGTTATTCCTATCCAGATGTTCATAAATCTTATCCCTTACCATTCTCTCTAAGACTTTGCCCACCACTGAAGTCAGACTCACTGGCCTATAGTTACTAGGGCTATCCCTACTCCCTTTCTTGAACAATGGGACCACATTCGCTATCCTCCAGTCCTCTGGTACTATTCCCGTTGACAATGACGACATAAAAATCCAGGCCAATGGCTCTGCTATCTCCTCCCTAGCTTCCCAGAGGATCCTAGGGTAAATGCCATCAGGCCCAGGAGACTTATCTATTTTCATCCTCTCCAATATTCCCAGAACCTCTTCCCTGCATATTTCCAGGCCATCCATTCTAATCATTTGTGACTCCATATTCACATCAGCAACAGTGTCCTGTTCCTGAGTGAATACTGATGAAAAGTATTGATTTAGTGTCTCTCCAATCTCCTCCGCCTCCACACACAACTTCCCACTACTATCCTTGACTGGACCGATACCTATCCTAGTCATCCTTTTATTCCTGACATACCTATAGAAAGCCTTTGGGTTTTCCCTAATCCTACCAGCTAAAGACTTTTCATGTCCCCTTCTCGCTTCTCTTAGCTCTCTCTTTAGATCCTTCCTGGCTACCTTATAACTCTCTATCGCCCCAACTGAACCTTCACGCCTCATCTTTACATATGCCGCCTTCTTCCCTTTCACAAGGGATTCCAATTCCTTACTAAACCACGGCTGCCTCACAAGGCCCTTTACACCATGCCTGACTGGTACATACTTATCGAGGACACGTAGTAGCTGCTCCTTGAACAATCCCCACATCTCATTAGTGTTCTTCTCTTGAAGCCTGTTTTTCCAATCCACACATCCTAAGTCATGCCTCACTGCATCATAATTTCCCTGCCCCCAGCTATAACTCTTGCCCTGCGGCGCACACTTATCCCTCTCCATCACTAAAGTAAAAGTCACCGAGTTGTGGTCACTGTCCCCGAAGTGCTCACCTACCTCCAAGTCTAACACCTGGCCTGGTTCATTACCTAGAACCAAATCCAGTATAGCCTCACCTCTTGTTGGCCTGTCTACATATTGTGTCAGGAAACCCTCCTGCACACATTGGACAAACACTGACCCATCTAATGAACTCGAGCTATAGCTCTCCCAGTCAATATCTGGGAAGTTAAAGTCCCCCATAACAACCACCCTGCTACCTTCACTCTTTTCCTGAATCATCCTCGCAATATTATCCTCTACTTCTCTAGGACTATTAGGAGGCCTGTAGAAAACACCTAACAGGGTGACCTCACCTTTCCTATTTCTAACCTCAGCCCAAACTACCTCAGATGGCAAGTCCTCTTCCATCGTCCATTCCACTGCTGTAATACTATCTTTGACAAGTAATGCCACACCTCCCCCTTTTTTACCCCCATGTCTGATCCTACTAAAACATTTAAACCCTGGAACCTGCAACAGCCATTCTTGTCCCTGTTCTACCCACGTTTCTGTAATGGCCACAACATCGAAGTCCCAGGTACCAACCCACGCTGCAAGTTCATGGTTTTTTTTGTTGAACCTAGGCCTTCATTGTACTGGTGACCTGTTTTCTATCTCGTGAATATTGTTTGTGTTTCCAATTCCCAAATATCTCGCACTTGCGACTCAGTAACTCTGTGATCTCCGAGTCATTCTTGTCAAATCAGACTTGAGGCTTCCTGATGGAGATAATGAAAATTTTCTCACAAGTGCTGTTTCTGATGAATTCAAGGGCAGACCAGGTACTGTGGATATTCTGATGTTCATGACTATTGAGCATCACCAGACTGACTGTGAAGTGCTGAGTGAGTAGGTTTTCCTTTCCAGCAGCCTTGACATTGAATCCAAATGCATTGACATTCATCTTCCTCTGACAGTGCTTCTACTGTTTTAGGGCCAGACTGATGGAGACAGCGGCTAATGTTTGCTAGTCTGGTCACCAGTTAACCCGGCAGAAGCAGAGAGAACATGCAAACTCCATACGGACAGTTGCCCGAGGGTGGAATCGAAACCAGATCCCTGGCACTGTGAGGCAGCAGTGATAAGCACTGAGTCACTGTGCTGCCCCAAATCAGATTCTGACAGAACAGATGCAAATGGTGTTGTCTCACCTCCGTCACCCGCAGCAGCCTAGAAGCCTGCATTCCTGTTTGCTTCTGGTCAGTTTCACCCACATTAGCCATTGAGTGAGCTTGTCAATTAGTATCAAATCAAGGACGAATGTGTGCTGTATGCCAATCTGTATCTGATATCTCAGACACATTGCTCACAGACAGCTGTTTGCACACAGAGGCACACCATATGTATATATTCATTGACAGTGTGGGTTAGAGGCTGAGAGTTCTGAAGTGTGTAACTTATCTCTTGACTCCTTAAAGCCTGTCCACTATCTACAAGGCACAAGTGCAGACTGTGATGTGTAACTCTCCACTTGTCTGGATGAGTGCAGCTCCAACAACACTCAAAACATTCAACACCATTGCATTTGTTTTTGGGATATGGGTGTTGCTGACTGGGCCAGTATACTCATCTCCAACACTACCCATCTCCAACTGCCAGTTAAAAGTTAATCACAATGTTGGCCAGACTGGGTAAGGATGGCAGGTTTCCTTCCCTGAAGGACACGAGAGATCCAGATGCATATTCCTGACGGTTACATGGTAGGCATTAATGTAGTAGTTTATTCCAGGTTTCTTTTAAATTGAATTCAAATTTCACCATCAGCCCTGGAGAGATTCAAAGCCATGTTCTTAGAGCATTAGGCTGGGACGTTGTGTTACTAGCAACACCACCTCCCCAGAGTGTTACTACAGCTATTTCTGTGGCCAATCAGCGATTTCTACTTGACAATTCTCTAAATAACCTGATAGGCCTTTTTGGAGGGGGGTGGGTAGCTCAGTTGGTGATGCAGAGTGATCACAACAGTTTGGGTTCAATTTCTGCACCAGCTGAGGCTATCATGAAGGACCCTTCTTTTTAATCTCTCCCCATGCCTGAGTCATGGTGACCATCAAGTTTAACTCACCAATTGTCTATCTCTAAATGAGACACTAACCCTATGGGACTATGGCGATTTTACCTTTCAATGCCCCTAGCAATCCCTATTCCAGCTGTTGTAATTTTTTAAAAAAACATCAGAATTGTCATTATTTGAAGGGTGATGGGGCGAACAGCTTCCAAAACAACTGGGTCGTCTAATCAAGTCACCTCAGCACTCATTCACTCACCCGCATGGCCATCTATGGTCTGCTTCTGGAGTCAGTGGGTCCAATTATAGCCGTAGGTCTGTATGTTATGAAGGACTGTGCATTGTTGACAAAGTATTGGTGAACTGCAAAGACCACTTAAACTGAGGACATGAAAACTGACAGGCAATGCAGGAGAGGCAGAAGGGACAGTGGATTCATTTTGGTTTTGCTGAGCTAAGCGAGCAAGTTGCTGTATCTTGTACCTTTGTAAGCCTTTTCTCCCGTTTCTGTGGAGGGACTGGTAGAATGGCAGCCAGCTCCCGTAGTGAGTTCACATTACTACGATACTGCTCCCTGGGAAGAGATCACACAACAGATTCCTGAGAGGACACTTGCTTCAGAAATGGATTGTTTCAATAAAAGAAAATAATATGAGGATGGACATGTGAAGGTGGGAAGGAAGAAATGGCGGTAAGGGTGAGGTGAAGGAGGGAGAAGTGAACGATTCGTGGTGGGAGAGAGGGCAGGGAAAGGTTCAAATATGGCTCCTGCTTTCCTTGTGCCAATTACACATTTTTGGTGCAGACAACATAATTTCTGAACTTTCACTGTTGAGGAAGGTGCCTAAACCTGGATCAGAATAATTCTGAAATCAAACTCTAATGTCAGTGTTGAGGTCCCCACCCCGAGAATCGCTTCATCTTAAACTCTGCAGACTACAGTGTTGTTGCTGCTTTTCACAAGATGGGACCTTGCAGCACCATCTACTGGGGAGCTGTGGATATTAAAACATATTACAAGCATATGACAGCTTGCATTTATGTAGCAACCTGTTTAAAAATCAATCTGTTCAGCAATGTTACTGTATGCCTCTGGAACAGATATGACTTCAACCCAGGTCTCCTGGCTCAAAGGCAGAGATGCAATAATTTTTCCCCAAGATCCCCCCCCCCACCTCCTTTGATGTCATATTGCAGATTTATAGCACCTGAGAAGACCACTTGGTCCAAGCCACTGTTTTTTTTCCATAAGCCTATTCCCATACCATCTGCACATCTTTCTGTTCCTTTCTCCCTTATGTGCTTATCTGGCTTCCCACGGAACCCATTCCATGCAGCAGCAAGCTCCAGATTCACAACAAGTTCTGGGTAAAGATGTTCCTCCTGAATCCCCTGCTGGGTTTATTAACGGCTACGTACAGTTAAAGGCCCCTTATTCTGATCTGTTCTGGAGGGGTGAACATCCCAAGGTGACCAAGTATGTGCAGGGAATGGCTTAAGTCAAATACCCTTAAGTACACATCTTGCACCTTGCCTAACGTGACAGGCCTATCAGAGGATGTAGGAGATTTGCATCGAGCAGCAGAATTTCAGAAGTGTCTCGATTACATTGGCTGACATTTGCAATGTGCCTATGCATTGCAGTTTACAGCAATATTTAGTTAGCAGCCTGGATTATTGTTTACTAAAAAAAAGTGACACGGGATTCATTCCAGCACACTATGAGAAGTAAAACATCATTGAATGGAAGATTTAGACACCTGGATCCCCTTAGAGATGCTGACAACCCTGGGAATTCCTTCAAATACTGACACACTAAGACACCTCCTTTAAACACTGACACACCCTGGTACCTCCTACAAATACTAAAGCACTCAGACACCTCCTATAAACATTGACACCCAGATACCTCCTTCACACACTAACACGCCCAAACATCTCCTTTAAATACTGACACACCCAGGCACCTTCTATAAACACTGACACACCCTGGGACCCTCATATAACCACTGACACACCCTGGGACCCCCTATATACACTGACACACCCTGGGACCCCCTATAAACACTGACACACCCTGGGACCCCCTATATACACTGACACACCCTGGGACCCCCTATAAACACTGACACACCCAGGCACCTTCTATAAACACTGACACACCCTGGGACCCCCTATAAACACTGACACACCCAGGCACCTTCTATAACCACTGACACACCCTGGGACCCCCATATAACCACTGACACACCCTGGGACCCCCCTATATAAACTGACACACCCTGGAACCCCCAATAAACACTGACACAGCCAGGCACCTCTTATAAACACTGACGCTCCCTGGGACCTCCTATAAACACTGACAAACCCTGGATCCCCTATAAACACTGACACACCCAGGCACCTCCTATAAACACTGACACACCCTGGAACCTCCTATAAACACTTACACTCCCTGGGATTCCTATAAACACTGACACTCCATGTGACCTCCTATAAACACTGACACTCCCTGGGACCCCTATAAGCACTGACACACCCTGGGACCCCCTATAAACACTGACATACCCTGGGACCACCTATAAACACTGACACTCTCTGGGACCTCCTATAAACACTTACACTCCCTGGGATTCCTATAAACACTGGCACACCCTGGGACCACCTATAAAAGCTGACTGTCCCTGGGATCTCCTATAAACACTGACATATCCTGGGACCTCCTATAAACACTCACACTCCCTGGGATCTCTTATAAACACTGACACTTCCTGGGACCCCCTATAAACACTGGCACACCCAGGCACCTCCTATAAACACTGACACTCCCTGGGACCTCCTATAAACACTGACAAACCCTGGATCCCCTATAAACACTGACACACCCAGGCACCTCCTATAAACACTGACACACCCTGGAACCTCCTATAAACACTTACACTCCCTGGGATTCCTATAAACACTGACACTCCATGTGACCTCCTATAAACACTGACACTCCCTGGGACCCCTATAAGCACTGACACACCCTGGGACCCCCTATAAACACTGACATACCCTGGGACCACCTATAAACACTGACACTCTCTGGGACCTCCTATAAACACTTACACTCCCTGGGATTCCTATAAACACTGGCACACCCTGGGACCACCTATAAAAGCTGACTGTCCCTGGGATCTCCTATAAACACTGACATATCCTGGGACCTCCTATAAACACTCACACTCCCTGGGATCTCTTATAAACACTGACACTTCCTGGGACCCCCTATAAACACTGGCACACCCAGGCACCTCCTATAAACACTGACACTCCCTGGGACCTCCTATAAACACTGACACTCCCTGGGACCTCCTATAAACACTGACACTCACTGGGACCTCCTATGAACACTGACACACTCTGGGACCTCCTATAATCACTTACCACATCCTGGGACCTTCTATAAACACTGACACACATTGGAAACTCCTTTCAACACTGACACACCATCGGACCTCCGATAAACAATGGCACATCCTGGGACCTCCTATAAACACTGACACTCCCAGGCACCACCTAATACTACTGACACACCCTGAGACCTCCCACAAACACTGACGCACCGTGGGACTTCCTACAAACCCTAACACACCTTGGGACACTCCTATAAACACTGACACTCCCTGGGACCTCCTATAAATACTGACACACCCTGGGACCTCCTATAAACACTGACACTCCCTGGGACCCCTATAAGCACTGACACACCCTGGGACCCCCTATAAACACTGACATACCCTGGGACCACCTATAAACACTGACACTCTCTGGGACCTCCTATAAACACTTACACTCCCTGGGATTCCTATAAACACTGGCACACCCTGGGACCACCTATAAAAGCTGACTGTCCCTGGGATCTCCTATAAACACTGACATATCCTGGGACCTCCTATAAACACTCACACTCCCTGGGATCTCTTATAAACACTGACACTTCCTGGGACCCCCTATAAACACTGGCACACCCAGGCACCTCCTATAAACACTGACACTCCCTGGGACCTCCTATAAACACTGACACTCCCTGGGACCTCCTATAAACACTGACACTCACTGGGACCTCCTATGAACACTGACACACTCTGGGACCTCCTATAATCACTTACCACATCCTGGGACCTTCTATAAACACTGACACACATTGGAAACTCCTTTCAACACTGACACACCATCGGACCTCCGATAAACAATGGCACATCCTGGGACCTCCTATAAACACTGACACTCCCAGGCACCACCTAATACTACTGACACACCCTGAGACCTCCCACAAACACTGACGCACCGTGGGACTTCCTACAAACCCTAACACACCTTGGGACACTCCTATAAACACTGACACTCCCTGGGACCTCCTATAAATACTGACACACCCTGGGACCTCCTATAAACACTGACACTCCCTGGGAACCCCTATAAACACTGATACACTCAGGCACCACCTAATAATACTGACACACCCTGAGACCTCTCACAAATACTGAAGCACCCTGGGACTTCATACAAACACTAACACACTTTGGGACCTCCTATAAACACTGATACACCCTGGGACCTCCAAGAACACTGACACTCCCAGGCACCTCCTGTAAACACTGACACACCCTGGGACCTCCTATAAACACTGACACACCCAGGTACCTCCTATAAACACTGACACTCCCTGGGACCTCCTGTAAACAATGACACACCCTGGGACCCCCTATTAACACTGACACAACCTGGGGCCTCTGATAAACACTGATACACTCAGGCACCACCTAATAATACTGACACACCCTGAGACCTCTCACAAATACTGAAGCACCCTGGGACTTCCTACAAACACTAACACACCCTGGGACCTCCTATAAACACTGATACACCCTGGGAACTCCCATAAACACTGACACACCCTGGGAACTCCCATAAACACTGACACACCCTGGACCTCTTATAAACACTGACACACCCTGGGACCACCTATAAACACTGACACACGCTGGGACCCCCTATAAACACTGACACACCCAGACACCTCCTATAAACACTGACACACCCATGCACCTCCTATAAACACTGACACTCCCTGGGACCTCCTATAAACACTGACACACCCTGGCACCTCCTATAAACACTGACAAAGCCTGGGACCACCTATATACACTGACACACCCTGGGACTCCTTATAAACACTAACACACCCAGGCACCTCCTATAAACACTGACACACGCTGGGGCCTCCTATAAAAACACTAACACACCCAAGCATGTCCTGTACACACTAACACACCCAGGCACCTCCTATAAACACTGATACACCCAGGCACCTCCTATAAACACTGACACACCCAGGCACATCCTATAAACACTGACACACTTTGGGACCTCCTATAAACACTGACACAGCCTGGGACCTCTGATAAACACTGACAACACCCAGGCACCACCTAATAATACTGACACACCCTGAGACCTCTCACAAACACTGAAGCACCCTGGGACTTCCTACAAACACTAACACACCCTGGGACCTCCTATAAACACTAACACACCCAGGCACCTCCTATAAACACTGATACACCAAGTCACCTCGTATAAACACTGACACACCCTGGGACCACCTATAAACACTGACACACCCTGGGACCACCTATAAACACTGACACACCCAGGCACCTCCTATAAACACTGACACTCCCTGGGACCTCCTATAAACACTGATACACCAAGTCACCTCGTATAAACACTGACACACCCTGGGACCACCTATAAACACTGACACACCCTGGGACCACCTATAAACACTGACACACCCAGGCACCTCCTATAAACACTGACACTCCCTGGGACCTCCTATAAACACTGACACACCCTGGCACCTCCAATAAACACTGACAAAGCCTGGGACCACCTATATACACTGACCCTCCCTGGGACCCCCTATAAACACTGACACACCCTGGGAACTCCTATAAACACTGACACACCCAGGCACCTCTTATAAACACTGACACAGCCTGGGACCTCTGATAAACACTGACAACACCCAGGCACCTCCTATAAACACTGACACACGCTGGGACCCCCTATAAACACTGACACACCCAGGCACCTCCTATAAACACTGACACACCCAGGTACCTCCTGTAAATACAGACACACCCTGGGACCTCCTATAAACACTGACATACCCAGGTACCTCCTGTAAATACAGACACACCCAGGAACCTCCTATAAACACTGACACACCCAGGCACCTTCAATAAATACTGACACACCCTGCGACCCCCTATAAACACTGATACACCCTGCGATCTCCTATAAACACCAACACTCCCTGGGACCTCCAATAAAGACAGACACACCCTGGGACCTCCTATAAACACTGACACTCCCGGGAACTCCTATAAACAATGATACAACCATGTACCCCCTATAAACACTGACACACCCACACACCTCCTATAAACACTGACACACCCAGGCACCTCCGATAAACACATGATAACCCAGGCACCTCCTATAAACACTGACACACCCAGGCACCTCCTATAAACACTGACACACCCTGGGACCCCCTATAAACACTGACACACCCAGGCACCTCCTATAAACACTGACACACCCAGGCACCTCCTATAAACACTGACACACCAAGGCACCTCCAATAAACACTGACACACCCTGGGACCCCCTATAAACACTGACACACCCAGGCACCTCTTATAAACACTGACACACTCTGGGACCCCCTATACACACTCACACCCAGGCACCTCCTATAAACACTGACACACCCTGGGACCCCCTATAAACACTGACACACGCTGGGACCTCCTATAAACACTGACACATCCTGGGACTGCCTATAAACACTGACAAACCCAGGCACCTCCTATAAACACTGACACACTCTGGGACCCCCTATAAACACTGACACACGCTGGGACCTCCTATAAACACTGACAAACCCTGGGACCTCCTATAAACACTGACACACCCAGGCACTACCTATAAACACTGACACACCATGGCACCACCTGTAAACACTGACACACCTGGGACCCCCTATAAACACTGACACACCCTGGCACCACCTGTAAACACTGACACACCAGGGACCCCCTATAAATACTGACACACCCTGGGACCCCTGTAAACACTGACACACCAAGGTACCACCTATAAACATTGACACACCCAAGTACCACCTATAAACAATGACACACCAGGCCCCTCCTATAAATTCTTACCTACCCAGGAAGCGCCTACTCATAACGATATTTGCAGAAACACATAGAAACTAGTGCCACAGCCTGCTGGAAGTCTGGACCTAAGTAGGAAACACCTGCAAATACACACAGGGATGCTCTATAAATCCTGACAGCTCAGGGAAACCCTGCAAATACACACAGGGATGCCCTATAAATACTGACAGTGCAGGGAAACCCTGCAAATACACACAGGGATGCTCTATAAATCCTGACAGCTCAGGGAAACCCTGCAAATACACACAGGGATGCCCTATAAATACTGACAGTGCAGGGAAATCCTGCAAATACACACAGGGATGCCCTATAAATACTGACAGTGCAGGGAAATCCTGCAAATACACACAGGGATGTCCTGTAAATACTGACAGCTCAGGGAAACCGTGCAAATATACACAGGGATGCCCTATAAATACTGACAGTGCAGGGAAACCCTGCAAATACACACAGGGATGCCCTATAAATACTGATAGTGCACGGAAACCCTGCAAATACACACAGGGATGCCCTATAAATTCTGACAGTGCAGGGAAACCATGCAAATACACACAGGGATGTCCTATAAATACTGACAGCTCAGGGAAATCCTGCAAATACACACAGGGATGTCCTATAAATACTGACAGCGCAGGGAAACCCTGCAAATACACACAGGGATGTCCTGTAAATACTGACAGTGCAGGGAAACCCTGCAAATACACACAGGGATGTCCTATAAATACTGACAGTGCAGGGAAACCGTGCAAATACACACAGGGATGTCCTATAAATACTGACAGCGCAGGGAAACCCTGCAAATACACACAGGGATGTCCTGTAAATACTGACAGTGCAGGGAAACCCTGCAAATACACACAGGGATGTCCTATAAATACTGACAGTGCAGGGAAATCCTGCAAATACACACAGGGATGTCCTATAAATACTGACAGCTCAGGGAAACCCTGCAAATACACACAGTGATGCCCTATAAATACTGACAGCTCAGGGAAATCCTGCAAATGCTGTTACACTCAGGGAGCTCCTGGAAATGCTAATACTCAGAAAGATGCCCTGAAAATTCTGACACCGGCAGGGAATTCCTGCAAATTCTGACAAGTGGGAATATACCTTACAAATATTAACACCCACACTGGGTACCCCTGCAAATGGAGTATACATGGGGGTTTGGGAAAATACCCGACACATACCAACACACACAGGAACCCCTGCAAATACTGACAGATTTCAGGGAGTTCCTGCAAATACAGACACACCCAGTTAGCTCCTGCAAATAATGACAGAGGAATGTCAAATACTGACACACGCAGGGATGCCTTATAACTACCAACACGGGTAGGGATCACTACAAAAACTGGAATGTCGAGAAAGCTGCTGAAAATGCTGACACATACATAGATACCCTACAAATACTGGCTGATGTTCACTTTTTTCTCCCCACTGTGCAGCCCTTTTAAATATTCGTCTGTCGTTGGGGACATATGTTTATTTCTCACGAAACAAAGCATTTGTGGCACTTTCAGGCTTCTGTGTTGCTGTGCACCTGTACAGTTTGCTGGCACACTGCCACTGCAGACACTGACATACTGGTATTGTAATGAAAAGCCCAATCAGTTTCTGAAAGGTTACTATTAGGCAGATACAAATATAGAAGGAAGGAAAATGTAAATTACTGTTATTGATATGATCTGAGATAGATCATTGTGATGGTTTTTGGCTCTTTGTGTAATGTACACATTGAATCACTTATTTTAAAATCAGTGGACCCTGCCACAAAACTAAAGGGATAATTCACACAATTGCTTATCTCTTGGTATAACCTGTATTAATTTCTAGGCACTGGAACTGAGCTCACTCCAGGGGCTCCCACTGCACAACTTCTAAGGGTCTAAGGATGAAATGCAGTTCTTGAAAAGCAGATGGCATCGACACGCTAATCATCTCGCAACTTATGGGTTATTTCTTCCTTGTCCTGTTGCTAGTCAATTCTGTACATTATTAAACGTTTGTATCATTCGTGCAACATTTTTGTTTTGCCACTGTTTGAAAGCCTTTACGTCACAGTGGTAAACCTACATCATTCTACAGTTTGTGCGCTGGGTATGGATTTCCTAGACTGAGACCTCCAATGGCATCCCCTCAAGTTGGGCAGTTTTCTGTCCTTTTCATCTCAAAGGTTTTAAGTTTCAGAAAGTGCAAGTTGCTCACAGTTCCTTGAGGGCAATGAGCATTTTGGACCTTGGTTACCAAAGATCTGTGTCTTTAATCAAAAGATTGAAAGGTTGAGTAGTAAGCTGAGGTCGACCTGACAAAGAGAATGATTTATTGTGGTGTTCTCAATGTCAAATCATGTACAGAAAGTGAAAGAAAGATTAGACTGCAAGAGAAAGGATAGCAATATTAGAATTTATGCTTAATATCTTTTATAATTTAATACACGAAGGAATGAGAAAACATGTTTTTAAAGCTAACGTTTCGCGTCTAGAGGACTCTTTGAAAGAGCTCTGAGGAAGAGTCAACTAGATGCGAAACATTAGCTTGCTCTCTTTCCATGGATGCTGCCTGACCCACTGTGATGTCCAGCATTTGTTGTTTTCAGTACAGATTCCAACATCTGTAGTAATTTGCTCCTCCATGTTTTTAATGTTTTTATTACTCATTCATGGCTAATGGACAAGGCTGGCTAAGCCAGCACCTATTGCCCATCAGAGGAGGTGATGGCCTAGTGGTATCATTACGAGACTTTTAATTGAGAGACCCACATAATGTTTTGGAACCCGGGTTCAAATCCTGGCGTGGCAGATGGTGGATTGTGAATTCAATAAAAATCTAAAATTAAGAGTCTACTGATGACTATGAATCCATTCTCAACTGCTGGGAAGGCGCATCTTATTCATTAATGTACTTTAGGGAAGGAAACTGCCATCCTTACCCGGTCTGGCAGACATGTGACTCCAGACCCACAGTGATGGGGTTGACTGGGCAGTATATACTGACCTGGCTAGCAACACCGTCAACCCGTGAAGGAATGAGTTGCACAGACGGAAGTTAGGAGACAACTACCAGAGTCACATAAAGGTCAGGCCAGGTAAGGATATTAGATTTCCTTCCCTAAAGGGCATTAGTGGGTGTTTTTTGTGCCAATCATAACAATATAGTTACCATCAGGCCAGATCTTTATTCCAGTCTTTTTTTTATTGAATTGAAATGTCACCATCTGCCATTGTGGGATTCAAATCTGTGTTCCAAGGACTGTGACCAGGTGTTCTGGATTACTCGTCCAATGACATTGCCACGACACCATCCTCTCACCATTGACTTGTTGGACCACAGACAATAATTAGTGGCTGTTAACAATTATTACATTGTTAAAAGCCCACTTCTGTTACAAATTTTAGACTTCATTTTCTAGGTATTTTTGAATCAACCTGTTCAGGTGTGTTTTTTGCCTCATTGCCACAGAAGTCTGTGCAGGTCAAGTCACTAAATGTTTTTAAGACAGAGATAGATAGATTCTTGATTATTAAAGGGATCAAAGGTTACGGAGAAAAGGCAGGAGAATAGGGGTGAGATACATATCAGACATGATTGAATGGCAGAGCAGATTGGAAGGGCTGAATGGCCTAATGTTACTCCTATATTTTACAGTCTTATAGTTATGATACACTTCTGAAGCAGATGAAACTTGAACCCAGGCCTTTTGGTTCACAGGTAGGAACACTGTGAGCTCTGGTCAGATTTGATTTTGACGTCAAATTTAATAGGTTATTAATGTACAAATACAGTACCTTCATGAAGCTGAGGAGGTGGTTAAGGATGAGATACAGTTCTTGAGAGGCAGATGGGCACACTAAACATCTTGCAATTCATGGGTTATTTCTTGCTTGCCCTGTTGCTAGTCAATTCTGTGTACCATTAATGGTTTGCATCATTCACGCAACATTTTTGTTTTGCTACATTCTGACCCGAATATTTTACCTTTGTTTTCTTCGATGCTGCAAAGGTGACAGTTTAATTTTCTGGCTGTCCGGCATCAGCAGATCTCTATAATTCAAAGCCATGCCATCCCTTCTTGCTGGGATCTCCATATTTTGTTCAAAGACACGATTCTGCAGTTAGTTAACACGTAAAAAAGTTCATCAAGGAAACAAAGACAGTAAAAATGTGCTTAAGAACCATCATTAGTAGCAGTAACAAAGACCTCCAAGGAGGAGGAACACAATCAAGGTAAATTTCAGGAAGACAACACAATGCTTATAAATCCTTTAAAGGAGAGCTAATGGATTAATGGCTAGAAGTTTGGAATGGCCAGTGAATCACAATGACCGGAAAGACCTCAAGTACAGGATATAATTAGGTAATTTCAAAAGGGAATGCAGAACCTGTCACTTATAGAGAGTCATTGATTCGAATAATATAGCGTAGATGCATTTTTAAAAAAATGGACAAATGTATGAGGAAGACTATAATAAAAGTTATGTCAATGAAGTGGGCTAAGGAAGGATGGGAGAAAGTACAAAAACACCAGAATGGGCTGGTTGAATGGCCTGTTTCTGCGCTGTATAACTGATATAATCTAAATAAATGAGATGGTCTCATTATTCCCACTTCTGTTATATCCATTTCTGGATGTTGTGAGGGTGTTCAGACATCAGGCAAGGACAGGACTGGACTTGACTGTGATGTCTCCTGCCATGCTCCCCACATCTTGATCACCATGTTCAAAAGCCTGTCAGCTCACATCTGGGCAACCATTACATAAAAAAAACCATCCAGACTAACACAGGTACCATACTGTCACAATAATTACAATTCAGTACAGCACAGGAACAGGCCCTTCGGCCCACCAAGCCTGCGCCGATTCCGTTCCTTATTTAGACCTACTACTTAGTGCCTAGACACAGTTTCAATCCGTCTGTTTGCCTCCCATTCATGTGTCAGTATATAATCAGCAGCTTCAGTAGTGAAGGAGTGGAATAGAATTGCAAAGTGAAAGTGAAAAAGGTTCGCAATGCTTCATTAACTAGTTATGTCCAATATCTTGGTCCCATTATTTTACAGCTGAAAATGTGTTGCTGGTTAAAGCACAGCAGGTTAGGCAGCATCCAAGGAACAGGAAATTCGACGTTTCGGGCCAGAGCCCTTCATCGTATTTTACACCCAGTATATGAGTTAGTGCTCTAGTTTGCACAATTTTCATAATAACCACTAGAACGTCAGACAGAGAACAAATGATCTGTCTTTGCTCACAAACTACATTTTCTTTTCCTTATGTGACATTCGATACAAGGCTACATTAGTTTGGTAGGTGAACCAGAGGAGAGATAGGGATAATTGGTCTGGAATGCATTGCCTGAAAGGGTGGTTGAAGCAGATTTAACAGTAAAGTCCAAAAGGAAATTAGATATATACTTGAGAAAGAAATATTCGCCTTAAACCTATGTCCTCTAGCTTTGGACTCAGCTACCCTGGGGAAAAGACCTTGGCTATTCACCCTATCTCTGCCCATCATGATTTTATAAACCTCTATAAGGACACCCTTCAGCCTCTGATGCTCCAGGAAAAACAGCCCCAGTCTATTCAGCCTCTCCATATAGTTCAAACCCTCCAATTCTGGCAACATCCTTGTAAATCTTTCCAGAACCCTTTCAAGTTTCACAACATCCTTGCTTTAGAAGGGAGATTAGACCTGAACGCAGTATTCTAAAATGGCCTAACCAATGTCCTGTACAGCCTCAAAATGACCTCCCGACTCCCATGCTCAGTACACTGACCAATAAAAGCAAGCATACCAAAAAGAAAAGGAAATATTCGCAAGTCTCTTGGGAGGAATAAGGGAAAGAAATTAATTATATAAAGTCTCCATTAAGTTAATACAGCATAATGGGCTAAATGGACTCCTTCTGATTTGCATGATTCTATGATTCAGTCAGCAAACTACACTCTTTAAAACATTTGTTCACAGGATGTGAATGTTGCTGGCTAGACCAGCATTTGTGCTATCCTTAATTGCCCTTGAGAAGGTGGTGATTGTAGTGATTGGAACGAGGTCAGCCAAGTGGATCTCACAGAACAGGAATTCCCTAATTCCTGTTGTTAACCTGGTCCAAACAGGGATTCCTGGCTGACACATTGAAACAGAACTGTCCTCCTCCAACTTTATTTTGATTTTATCCCTGCCCTCCCCTTCACTGTTTGATCATGCAGCATTGCCCTCTGAGAAGGACACTGCTTGTCACTGGCCACTTGGGTGTTTCCTTTCTTCCTGGTGGTGGAATATAAATAAAGATTTACGCCCTTGTTGTTCTCTCACTGCATCCAACACCTGCACACACACGACATGGGGGCTGGGGAAAAATAAGCACTACCGCTGTCAGGCAGTAGTGGGGGGTGGGGGAAGATTACAAAAAAACAGGAGTGTTGGAGGTTCTGTTCGTTCTAAGAGCTGGCTCTGAGGAAGCTGAATCAGTGTAAAGGACTCTCCATGTGTAATTAAAGGGTGATGGATACTGGCCTCTGTGAAGCTATTTCAGAGTTGAGCCACCTTCCTGAACCACTGTATTCCATGAGATGTAAGTACATCCCCAGTGCTTTTAGGGAGAAACTTCCCATGGAATGAAAGCTGAAGAGTAGGACAGAAGAAAGGTTATTTTCCACTGTTACCCCAACAGATAAACAAATGGTTTAAGGACAGTCTTAAAATTCCACAAAGAAATATACCAAGACTTTGACCTGTAAGCTACCAGAGGAAAGTTAATTTCATTATACGAAAAGCAAAACTGAGAAACAGGGGTTCAATAATGCCTGAGACTTGTAACTTTAGATAGTGGTGGAAAAGATGGGGTGGAAGGATTTCGACAGGTTTGCGACTCTTGGAAGAAAATTCACACTTTTACTGCAAAGCTGGTACAGATCAAATCAAGACTGTTCAATGACAGCCCAGCATGCTGAATTCTGATATACCACCTCTCCCCTCCATTTCTGGGGGGCTGCCTTCCATTAATTCTATTTGTGAACTTACCAGCTGTAGAAGTCAGTACTATGATACATCTCCCAGGCAAAGCAGCAACTTACACACACTTATTTCACTCAAGTGTACTGTGTTCACTGTCCATCAGGCGATATCCTTTACACTGGGTAGTTAAAATGCAGTCAGTGGAACACGTTAGATCAGGCTGCAAGCATGACCCCATACTCATTTCAAGGTGGGGGGGAGTTCAAAAGAGGAGGGCATATTTTTGAAGTGGGAGAGAAAAAGGACATAAGTGGCAACTGTTTTTTACATAGGAAGTGGTTCATGTGTGGAGTGAACTGCCAAAAGAAGTGGTGGATGCAGATACAGTTACAATATTTTAAGACAGTTGGATAAGTTCATGAACAGGAAAGGCTTAGACTGATATGGGCCAAACACAGGCAAGGAGGACTACTTTAGTATGGGAACAGGGTCGGCATGGACTGACTGGACCAAGGAGTCTGTTTCCATGCTGTATGACTCTATGTCATTTTCATTCTCTGTCCCTTTTCCACTCTGACTTCTCTGTCCTTAGCAATCTACAGTGTTCCAATGAAGCTCAATAAGGGGTTTGAAGAACAGCATCTCGTCTCTCCATTAGACACTTTCCAACCTCTCAGGCCTAACTCTGAATTCAACAATTTCAGATGATAATCTCTGCCCTTTTAATTTACTGCTTCTGGTTTTCAGTGGTCAGTGATGATTCTTCATTTCCCCTCATTTAGACTTTATTTCTTTGTTTGCCACAAGAACACTCTCTTTTTCCCTTGCACCATAACTTTGGTTTTGTTCTGCCCCCATCTTCCCTTTTTCTCTGCCCCGGTACTTGATTAAAATCTGTAGCATCTCAAACCATTTTCCAATTCTGACTGGCTGCAAGGTTGGCACTGTGTGTCTCTCTAAGCAGACTTGCTGATTTTTTTCCAGAATTTTCTGGTTTTAATGGAGATTTCAATCCTCAAGAGAAAAGCACAGCACAGCAGATGCCGGATTTCAAAATGATGAGGATGCAGCGAGGAATAAGTGACTGCTCACCTCTACTTCATGTTTCACTTCAATTAAGGAGGCCATTATACACTCCCTCTTTAAGATTAAAGATCCTGTAAGCACACAAAAAAAGATTTTTTTTTTAGATTACTTACAGTGTGGAAACAGGCCTTTCGGCCCAACAAGTCCACACCGACCCGCCGAAGCGCAACCCACCCATACCCCTACATTTACCCCTTAACCCTTACCACTATGGGCAATTTAGAATGGCCAATTCACCTGACCCGCACATCTTTGGACTGTGGGAGGAAACCGGAGCACCCGGAGGAAACCCACGCAGACACGGGGAGAACGTGCAAACTCCACACAGTCAGTCGCCTGAGTCGGAAATTGAACCCGGGTCTCCAGGCGCTGTGAGGCAGCAGTGCTAACCACTGTGCCGCCCATGCCGCTTATTTCTGCTTCTGCACATTATTTCATATTATAATCAATACCAAAATTGGAATGCTCTGTTGACTGGACTCACTGGTATTCCCTTGATGACACATATTTGTAAATGAAATCATATACAAAGGCTGCTACCAAGACTGCAAACAACTACAGAGAGTTGTGAACACAGCCCAGTCCATCACTCAAATCATCCTTTCATCCACTGACGCCACATACGCTTCCCACTGCCTCAAGAAGGCAGTCAACATCATCAAAAACCCCTCCTACCCCGATTATACTCTCTTTCACCCTTCTCCCTCGGGCATAATATAAAAAAGTTTAAATATGTCTATGAATAGATTCAAGAACAGCTCCTTCCTCACTGTTATCAGACTTTTGAATGAACCTCTCAAATGTTAATTCTGATCTCTCTCTGCATCTTCTCTGCAGCTGGGAGGTCATGTTGCGCTGTACAGGACACTGGTTAGGCCACTTTTGGAATATTGTGTGCAATTCCGGTCTCCCTCCAAAGAATCGATGTTGTGAAACTTAAAAGTTTCAGAAAAGATTACAAGGATGTTGCCAGGGTTGGAGGGTTTGAGCTACAGGGAGAGGCTGAATAGGCTGGGGCTGTATTCCCTAGAGCGTTGGAGGCTGAGGGTTGACCTTATAGAGGCTTATATAATCATGAGGGGCATGGATAGGGTAAATAATCAAGATCTTTTCCTGCATTTGGGGGGAATTCAGAACTAGAGGGCGTAGGTTTAGGGTGACAGGGAAAAGATTTAAAAGGGACTTTATGGGCAACTTTTTTATTCAAAGGGTGGTGCGTGTATAGAATGAGCTGCCAGAGGAAGTGGTGGAGGCTGGTACAATTACAGCATTTAAAAGGCATCTGGATGGGTATAAGAAAAGGAAGGGCTTAGAGGGATATGGACCAAGTGCTGGCAAATGGGACTAGATTAGGTTAGGATATCTGGTCAGCATGGACGATGGTCAACAGAAGGGTCTGTTTCTGTGCTGCACATCTCTAAGACAATAAATCAATCAATATACACATTAAAGTTTTTGACTTTCTGATGAGATTGCTCTTCCCTATTTAAAACCACTCCTATATGTTTTCCTGGTTTGTGATTCTTTTCCCTACTTTAGCAGGCAGTGTGGCTGTGCTCTTTGCAAAATGTAACAACTCATTAATACAACCAGCCAGGAAGTGGTGCACAGGAGAAACTCAACATGACAAGTGTGCAGCAGAATTTGCTTCCATGTCACACATTCCTTTCCCTCCTATCAATTACAATACAGTTATTGATTTTTTTCTACTAAGCTTGAGATAGGGTGTTTTAGTTATCTACAACATTCAGCATTTCCTTTCTGAGGCTCTCATAAGCATCACAACAGAAGTCAATGTTCAAACTTTGCCATCTATCCCACTGTTGTTATAGTAAGGCCGCTAACTATTATTTTTACCTAATCTGTCACTATGTTTTCTTGGTGCGTGCTGCATAACACAAATTTTACCACACTAATGTTTTTAGACATCACATCGCTGTATACAATTTATATTAATTTGGAGTCAGCTCTATTGTTATAGGCATATTAGTAGGACATTCATCTGCTCAAACTCCACAATTAAAGAAAAGAAATGCATTTATACAGCACCTTGCAGGGTCTCCCTGTGCACTTATGGTAATACAGCACAGAAACAAACCCTTCGGTCCAACCAGTGCATGCCGACCATAATCCCAAACTAAACTAGTCCCAACTGCCTGTGCTTGACCCATATCCCTCCAAACCTTTCCTATTCATGTACTTATCTAAATGTCTTTTAAATGTTGTAACCGTACCTGCATCCACCACTTCCTCAGGCAGTTCATTCCACACACAAACCACTCTCTGTGTGAAAAGCTGCCTCTCATGTTCTTTTCAGACCTTTCTTTTCTCACCTTAAAAATACGTCCCCTGGTCTTGAAATGCCCTACCCTCGGGAGACAACACCTGTCATTACTCTTGTCTTTTATGAACAATTGTGTCACTTTGAAATATCAAGAACTTGGCAACAAGATTGTACACAGCAAGATCCCACATACAGCAATGTGATAATGAATGACTAATCTGTTTTTGTGATGATGAATAAAGGGTTCAGTATTGGTCAGGTTATTGGTGATGACACCTCTGCTGTTCTTCAAAAGGCTGTCATGCAGTATTTTGTGCACACCCAAGTAGGCAGGTGGTGCCTTGGCTAATCTGGAAGATTGCACCTCAGACTTTGCAGAACTCTCTCAATACGACATGGGAGTATCAGTCTAGGATCTGGAGTACTGTGTACAGTTTTAGTCTCCTTGAGAAGGGATGCACTGGCACTACAGGGGTTGAAGAGGAGGTTCACTAGTCTGATTCCGGAGTTGACAGGGTTGGCTTATGAGGAGAGACTGCGTAGAATGGAACTTGACTCATTCGAATTTAGAAGAATGAGAAGGATCTTACAGAAACATATAAAATCACAAAGGGAATAGATAAGGTAGAGCAAGGGAGGCTGTTTCCACTGGCGAGCGAAACTATAACTGGGGGCATAGCCTCAAAATAAGGGGGAGTGGGTTTAGGACTGAGCTGAGGAGGAACTTTAAAGGAATCTGTGGAATTCCCTGCCCAGTGAAGCAGGTGAGGCTACCACGTTGAATGTTTTTAAGGTGAAGACAGATAAATTTTTGAACCGTACAGGAATTAAGGGTTGCAGTGAGTGGGCAGGTGAGTGAGCTGAGTTCACAAAAAGATCAGCCATAGAGAGACTGCAGAGGCGGTTCACCAGGATATTGCCTAGTATGGAGGGCACTAGCTACGAACAGAGGTTGAGTAGATTAGGATTATTTTCGTTAGAAAGATGGAGGTTGAGTGGACCTGATTGAGGTCTACAAACTCATATGAGGTATAGACAGGGTAGATAGCAAGAGGCATTTTTTTCCCAGAGTGGGGGACTCAATTACTAGGGGTCATGAGTTCAAGGTGAGAGGGGAAAAGTTTAAGGGAGATATGCATGGAACATTCTTTACACATACGGTGGTGGGTGCCTGGAACGTGTTGCCAGTGGAGGTGGTAGAGGCAGGCACAGTAGCATCATTTAAGATGTATCTAGACAGATATGTGAAAGGGCAGGGAGCAAAGGGATACAGATCCTTGGAAAATAGGCGACAGGTTTATATAGCGGATCTGGATTGGTGCAACCCTGAATGGCCAAAGGGCTAGTTGCTGTGCTGTAATTTTCTTTGTTCTTTGTTTTATTTCAGGCTCTGAAATGCCGCTGAGTGATTTGCTTGCCTCCCAACTGTCTACCAGCCTTCTGGCTTTGTGCAACTCGCCCTGAACCATTTTCTGAGGCCGCCCTCCAACTGCTGGTTCAATAACATGAGTCTGGCCACTTCTGTGCAGCCACTTGACAACTCTGTGGGTTCAGGTGTCATTGTGCGCCTTATTCCGAAGGAATATCCTTGCACCCATTGTGCATAATGTAAAGAAACCTTAAAAATCCATGTGGCTCACAAATGCCCTTTGGGGAAGGAAATCTGACAATCATAGAGTCATACAGCATGGAAACAGACCCTTTGGTCCAACTTGTCCATGCGGCTCTGCCTAAATTAGATTGCTGATGCTTTCCATACTCTCTGCCCTATTACTTGTTTTAGAAACTTTACTAACCTCTGCTGAGCCACAGACTCATAGAGTTGTACAGCACAGAAACAGACCCTTCAGTCCAACTCATCCATGCCGACCTGATATCCTAAATTCATCTACTCCCATTTGCCAGTATTTGGCCCATATCCCTCTATATCCTTCCTATCCAGATACCTTTTAAATATTATAGTGGAACAACTATATTGGGGTGGCACGGTGGCTCAGTGGTTAGCACTGCTGCCTCACAGCACCAGGGACCCAGGTTTGATTCCCGCCACGGGTAACTGACTGTGTGGAGTCTGCACATTCTCCCCATGTCTGCTTGGGTTTCCTCCGGGTGCTCCATTTTCCCCCCACAATCCGAAGGTGTGCAGGTTAGGTGAATTGGCCGTGCTAAGTTGCCCATAGTCAGGGGTAAATATCAGGGTGGGTTACTCTTCGGAGGGTCGGTGTAGACTTGTTGGGCCGAACCGCCTGTTTCCATACTGTAGAGAATCTAATCAAAACTTCCACCCTTCCCGCCTTTTAACATTTTTTTCATAATTTTCTGTGTAACTGAACCCACCACCGCACTATTTAGTTTAAAGTCCTATCCAAAGTGCGAGTTTTGTGATTCACCAGGGCTCTGAGGGGCAACTTTTTTACACAGATCTTTACACAGAGGGTGGTTCATGTGTGAAATAAACCGCCACAGAAAGTGGTAGGTGCAGGTACAGTCACAACATTTAAAATACATTTGGACAGGTGCAGGAACAGGAAAGGTTTCGAGGGATATGGGCCAAATGCAGGCAGGTGGGACTAGTTTAGTTTGGGAAGTTTGGTCGACGTTGGCTCTGTCAGCTTTGCCATCATTCAATGCTTGTTCTATTTCTGGGAAGTAATCCAACTCAAAATTTAGGTTTCATACTGGAGCAGTTATCCATATTCCTCTCATTCAGCTTAAGACTTCGACTGGACTGAAGGAATAACGACTCTTTTCTTCCCATCGACCCTGTGACAGCACCACTCCAGAGTCAAGGAAACTCCCTCACCATTGCCATCTGCTGTTCAAAGTCCCATTACAGTTTGTTATAGCCAGGCCAATGATGAATAAATTGGGGGGGAGGGGGGGGGTCACGGTGCAGTGGTAAACTCAGGCTAATATCTGGAGAAATGAGTTCAAATCCTACCATGCCAGCTAGGGAATTGCATTCAATTCATAAAACCTACAATTGAAGGCTAGCCTCAGTAATCGTGAACATGGAATGATTGTAATATGAATTACTGTGAAAAAAAAGTCCTGGTTCACAATGTTCTTACCTGGTGTTACTCCAGGCTCACAGCAATATGGGTTATACTCTTAACAATCTTGTGAAATGACCAAGCAAGACCCTCAGTTCAAGGCAAAGTAAAAATAACCAATAAATCTTGGCCTTGCCAGGGTTGCTAATGTCCCATGAAAGTATAAAACAAAAGCTTCAGAGAAATGAAACACTCAGAGCTGGTCAGAATGTGCAAAATGAGCAGCTCAGCATTTAGGATTACATGCAAAGTATCCCATCTGGCTGCACGCTGTTTTGACAGGACTAAGAATAGTCATGATGAAAGATCTGGCATTATATAGAGTTCTCAATATAAAGGTATGAGTAACACAAATCATTTCCACAAACATTAAGAACAGGATAGTTTGTGTTTGCAGAGTGTATAGTTAGTGATAAGGGTACAGAAAGGCAGTGTCTGAAAGGGTGGCTGGGCAGATTCAACTATAGCTTTCTATGAGAAATAGGCTAAACACCAGAAGATAAAAATAATTTAGGTTTTCAGGGAGAGGGCTGGCTCAGTTGCTTTAGCAGAGTAGAGTTTTATGCTCTCTAAAATGTCCCCTGCCATTTGCGGGTCCTGAACTCACAGTGGCTGTCAGGGTGCCTTCCTAGCAGATCTACTGAGACGGGCGATTAAGTATCAGTCTACAAACAGGGAACTGGTGACACATCTCAGCTAAGGACATAACTAGCCGCTAGTTTCTGCCATTATCAAGCCACCTCTGGATAGATCACTCGTTTCCTCCTGGGCAGATTCCACCTGCTGATAGCCAACCCAGGTCAACAGTCTCCTTCAAAACTTTTTCTGTTTTCTAATGTATACCTACAATCCGTGATGCTGGACTTTTTATTTCTTTATTTTACAATTTTTTTTCCTAAGAACTTGTACTGAAGAATCTGTATCTAGCTACCTAAGATGGTGCTATAAGTGATGATGTGTAAACTTTCTGCTGTACTCATTTATGTGACAATAAAGCTAATTAAATTCAATTCTGTGACGACTAATTGTGTGAATTCTCGTGCGTTGTCACCCAAAGCTTTTGTATGTCAGATTACGTGCCCTACTTGTGGCGGTGGTTATAGTGAAAGGTTGAAGGCGGGGGTAGAGGAAATCATCAAGTCATTTTATCTCAAAAGGAAAGGAAGTTACTGAAATTTCTCTCTTTGCAAATTGTTGCACAACAGAGGAGTTGCGAGAAAAATTGGTGCAATAGTATTTGGTTGGGGTCGTCGTCAACAGGGAGAAAGTGAGGACTGCAGATGCTGGAGATAGGAGTCGAAAAGTGTGGCATTGGAAAAGCACAGCAGATCAGGGAGCATCCGCAGTGCAGGAGAGTTGACGATTCGGGCATAAGCTCTTCACCAGGAAGGGCTTATGCCCGAATCATTGACGCTCCTGCTCCTCGGATGCTGCCCATCCTGTTGTGCTTTTCCAGCGCCAGAACTTTCGACCGTCATCACCAAAAGTGCTGTCAATTGAAGTTGAACTTAACCAAGCTGAATTGGAGAATTTAATTCTGCAATGTTTTAAAAATATCACTCCCTTTTGAGAATTAATCCAGAATTTTCGATCTCACTCATCATGAATTCTCCAGTTAGATATTGACAGATATTTGGATATTCGGGGAAGCATGGGATAATACAAGATGGTGGAATCAAAGTAGAAGATCAACATAATATTACTCAATAGGCAAGTATAGGGGGCATGGTGGCACAGTGGTTAGCACTGCTGCCTCATAGCGCCAGAGACCCAGGTTCAATTCCCACCTCAGGCGACTGACTGTGTGGGGTTTGCACATTCTCTCTGTGTCTGCGTGGGTTTCCTCTCACAGTCCAAAGATGTGCAGGTTAGGTGAATTGGCCATGCTAATTTGCCTGTAGTGTTAGGTGAAGGGGTGTGGGTGATGGGTCGGTGTGGACTTGTTGGGCCGAAGGGCCTGTTTCCACACTGTAAGTAATCTAATCAGGCTCAAATGGGCCAATGATCTCCTCCAGCTCTAATTTGTAACATTTTTCCACCAAAACAAAATGAGTTAAAAATTTCAGAAGCTCAGATTGTGCAATGTGAGCTTCATATCTTCAACCCTACTTCAATCAAGCTGGAAAAGTAATCATACCTAATCAAGTAGAATTTACACTGCAAACTCCAGGGTTAATGGGCAAAGATTAACAATTTCATAATGACTTTGTAGCTGCAGCACTGACCCAGCATCAAAGCGAAATCCATTGCCACCAGTTTGGAAGGGAAAAAATTGCAGCCTTACAGGGGAAAAGCAGAGAGAGTGGGACTAATTGGATAGCACTTACAAACAGCCAGTATCACAGTGATGGGCTGAATGGCATCCTCGTTCTATGTAGTAGATTCTACTGTTAAAGCCGTCATTTCTCTTTCAGCTATTACTGGAAATGCAAAGCAGTTTTTTGCCCCATCAGCGGTTTGGTTGCATCTGTACAACATGAAATCCATCAGCTCAATGAAAGAATAAGGCAAGTCAGACTAGTTTAGTTTGGGAACATGGTCCGGGTGAACTGGTGGGACCGAATGTTCTGTTTCCATGTTATGTGACTCTATAAGAGAGATCAGCCAACTAGGTTCTTCTTGAGGATTATCCACAGATGTTGGCCCAGTCTGCCATGCCTCACATCCCAATAACCAACAGAGAAAAATAAATTTTATGGAGCTATTTACTTCATTTAAGAATTATTTAGATAAGCACTTGAGCATCCATGCTTAATGACTGGCATGATGGGCCGAAAAGCCTCTTTCCATACTATAAAACTCTATGATTCTATAGTGAAAAGGAAGAGGCCTGGATAGCTCTAAATGGACATTTGTTTCAATTGTTTTTAGCACTTCAGGACAAAGAATAATTAGTCAGTAATTCTGCTTCTTCTTAGTGTCCAATGCTCCCTGTGGAAAAGTGCTCATTGTGTCGACGCTGTGGCTATAAGAGGTGTACACTGTCTTGGTGTTTTCAGAAGAGGGGTTTTAAGGCAGAGGTGACGAGTACTTTACCAGAATCACTACAGCAAATAGCTTGTGAGGCCTTGGGTTTTTTAAAATTTGAAACAATAGAAGCAGCCTGAATGGGTGTGGTTAAACTCCCACAGAACCAGGATCTTTAGTTTAGCTTTCACCAGTTGGTGTTTGGGTTTTGAAAAGGTGGAAATTAATTTTTCTCCCTCGCTTGGTTATAGCCAAAAGCTGGGGGTTCTCTGCCTGCTTCAGGACTTGCATCTGAGATAATCCGTGTCTGAATTTGCCCTTTTGCCAAGGGTGTGTTTGTGGAATGTTACAATATTGGAATGTTTAAATAGTAATAATTACTGTATCTATGATTGATAAATTTTCCAATAGAGTTGTTTCCAACCCCTTCTTTCTTTTGTAGCATTTTAACTATCGTGGGTGAATGAAGTGCTTTAATCTGGTAGTTTGACCTATCAAATTCCATCTGGAATACAACAACTTACATTTACCTTTGTATTAAGAAAATATTAGTGTCTAGACTATCTTCTGAATATTTTAAGGGGGTTTGGTCTGGTCCATAACATCGTGTGGTCCGTGTGGATGAACAATCTTTGAACCAAGACAGTATTCCTGCATCATACCCCAGTGAGGAGTGAACACCTTAAGGAGAGGAAAAAAAATCGGCAGGCAATATTGACAAGTGAAAATAGGGTTATTAAAAATATGTTTGTCCTGACCAACATTTATCCTCCAATCAACAACACTGAAACAATTCATTCTTTCTTTCTCTTGTAATATGAGCATGGTTGAAAAGTGTGGCACTGGAAAAGCACAGCAGGTCAGGCAGCATCCAAGGAGCAGGAGAATCGATGTTTCGAGCACAAGCCCTTCATCAGGAATGTGGGAGAGAGGAAGGGGGTTAAGAGATAAATAGGAGCTATGAGGGTGAGGTAGCTGGAAAGGCGATAGGTAGATGCAGGTGGGAGGTAATGATGATAGGTCGGAGCCAAGAGTGGAGCAGATAGGCGGGAAGAACGATGGATAGGCAAGACAGTTCAAAATGGCGGTGCTGAGTTGGACGGTTGGATTTAGGATGAGGTGGGGGAAGGGAGATGAGGAAACTGGTGAAGTCGATATTGATGCCTCAACTCCCACCCCACTAATCTCCGGATACAGCGCATTAAGCTCTGCCATTTCCACCACCTACAATCAGACCCTAACAGCAGAGATATATTTCCCTCCCCACCACTATTGGCATTCTGTAGTGACCATTCCCTCCATGACTCCATCATTAGGTCCACCCCCACCACACCAAGTACCCTCCACTCCCGGCACCTGCCTCTTGCTGCCACAAGAAATGTAAAACCTGCACCCACACCTCTCCCCTCACCTCCGTCCAAGGCCCCAGAGGATCATTCCACACCAGGTTGAGATTTTCCTGCATATCCACCGACCTCATCTACTATGTCCATTGCTCTTGATGTGGTCTCCTCCACATTGGGGAGACAGGATGCCAACTTGTGGAACGTTTCAGGGAACATCTCTGGGACAAGCACCAAACAACCCCACCGCCCTGTGGCCGACTACTTCAACTCCCCATCCCACTCCACTAAGGACATGCAAGTCCTGAGCCACCTCCACTTCCAAATCCAAAGCCCAGAGGAAGAACATCTCATCTTCCACTTTGGGACCCATCAACCACATGGCATCAACATCAACTTCATCAGTTTCCTCATCTGCCCTTCTGCCACCTCATCCCAGATCCAACCCTCCAACTCGGCACCACCCTCTTGAAGTGCCCTATCTATCCATCTTCCTGCTCACCTATCTGCTCCACTCTCTGCTCCAACCTATCATCATCATCCCCCACCTGCATCTACTTATTGTCCTTCCAGCTACCTAACTTCAACCCTCCTATTTATCTCTTAGCCCCCTTCCCACACCAACTGCCACAGCCACCCACATTCCTGATGAAGGGCTTATGCCCGAAACATCAATTCCACTGCTCCTTGTATGCTACCTGACCTGCTGTGCCTTTCCAGTGCCGAACCTTTCAACTCTGATCTGCAGTCCTCACTTTCTCCTAAAATGAGCACACCCAGGTTCCCTGAAGAGGATGGTAGGTTTACCTGAATTGTATCAGGTCTATAAGCATAAGGGTTTGCCACTTCCTTCCTGCATCTGCTTTGCCATTCAATGCAATTAACTCAATGTGTACCTCAGCCCCATACACCTGCCTCGCCTTCAACTACCTTGACTGCCTTAGTTAACACAACAAAATGCATTTTCAGCGTTGAAAGTGTCAACTGTCTCAAAATTTGGAGCCTTTTGGGGAAAGATCCTTTCAAGTTCAGGGAGGCATTGACCTAGTGGCATCATCACTTGACTGTTAATCAAGAGACCCTGGTAATGTTCTGGGGATTTGTGTTCGGATCCCACCACAGCAGATGGTGGAATTTGAATTCAATAAAAATCTGAATTAATAAGTAAAACCATTATCGATTGTTGGGAAAAACCCATCTGGGTCAGTAACGTCCCCCAAAGGGGGGAAACTGCCACCCTTACTTGGTCTGGCCTACATATCACTCCAGACCCAAAGCAATGTGGTAAACTCTTAACTGCCCTCTGGGCAATTAGGGATGGGCAATGAATTCTGGCAAAGAAAATCATGGTGATTTGGTGGTAGGAATGTAACTCAGTAAAATGACAAACCAAGTCTATGCAATTTAGATATTTTCTCATCTATCTGTTCAGAAACATCACTACACACCCCCTGGAGCAGGTGGAGCCTGAACTTGGGCTGAATGGCTCCTTGTAATTTTAAGGCGAGAGGAGAAGAAAGAACATGAGGGGTAACATTTATAAAAGACATTTGGACATCCACAAAAGGGACAAAGTAAATTGTTTTAGAATTTCGCAAACCGAAGGGAGGTTCTAAGAGGAGACAGGGAGAGAGTAAATAGAAAGAAAGAACACCCTGTCGTTCCAGTGACACATTTTCTCAAAGAAGGGTGCTATAGAGTCAGACAGCCATGGAAACAGACCCTTCAGCCCAACTCGTCCATGCCAACCAGGTTTCCCAAACTAAACAAGCTCCAGTTATTTGCAATTTGGCCTGTACTTGTAATTTACGAAGAATGGAAGGGGTGGTAATTGTGCAATATATGAAAGCATATTTTTATATATTTCTAATCAACTTGTTCAGTGATGCACCTCTGCACCAGGTGGGACCTGAACCTAGGACTTCTGATCAACAACTAGGGGCACTGCAACCGCACCATAACAGCGCCTCAAGCAAACACACTATTACACAACATGTAATAATGACCTGCGATCTGTTGACTGAGTGGGTGCTTGAGGGTTATCATTTACAATGCAATGAGGATGGACAGGAGGAATCACACTGACTGGGTTGCTCTATTAAAAAGCTGGCGTGAACTCAATAGATCAAATGGCCTTAGATGTAGGTTTGCTTACTGAGTTGGAAGGTTCATTTTCAGACATTTCGTCACCATGCTAAGTAACATTGCTTCCGGACAAAACACTGCTAATGATTCCTGCTTTCTATTTATATGCTTGGGTTTCTTTGGGTTGGTGACATCATGGAAGCAGGAAAGCAGGAATCATCAACAGTGCTTCGTCTGGAGGCTCACTGAAGATATTACATAGTATAGTGACGAACCGTCTGAAAATGAACCTTCCAACTCAGTGAGCAAACCTACATCTAGAACCACAATCTGAGCTACAAATCTTCTAAAAAACCGCCATCAAATGGCCGTCTTCCGTGTCATGATGACTATTCCTTTTATCAGGTAACCTTGCCTCATAATTTAACCCTTTAAGCCCCAATGTCACTGTGCTGAACCCTGACCACATTCCATTCAAGGTCTACAATATCCTGGCTGAACCAAGATGCCCATGAATGATCATAGTTACGCCAAACGGGATCGAGCCATGGCTCTGCACAATTGCAGCAAAATGTGTTCATCTCTCCAGCTGCTTTCTGGATTGTTTCTGGGTTTGGTCGTGTAAATTCTAGAACCTGAGTTCTCACAGGAAGTTCTAGATTCTTCCAGTCAATGACCCGTAAAGAAACACTGCACCGGCAACTAAGTTGCCCTCATTCTGAAAATGTGTACGTTTTGATCTGTGTGCCAGTCAGACAGAAAGAAGGGCAGTCACCTCACGTTATGGTTATGCTGACATCTCTAACCCACAGGGATGGAGCCACGATTTTTCTTTCCCCGACGGCTGCCAGCCAATGAAGATGTATCTTGGTAAAAAAAAATCTCTGATTGACCTCTCAAACGCTCATTTCTTCTACATCCCCTCCACAGGGAAACCAAAGGGAGGCCTTAAAAGGAGACCGGGAGAGAAAGAAAAACAAAGAAATAACACCCTGTCATTCCAGCGATACATTTTCTCAAAGAGGCGTGCTAGAGTCATACAGCAGGGAAACAGACCCTTCAACCCAACTCGTCCATGCCAACCAGGTTCCCCAACTAAACTAACTCCATTTGCTTGCATTTGGCCCATATCCCTCCAAACCTTTCCTTTCCATGGTACCTGGAGAAAGTGAGGTCTGCAGATGCTGGAGATCAGAGCTGAAAATGTGTTGCTGGAAAAGCGCAGCAGGTCAGGCAGCATCCAAAGAACAGGAGATTCGACATTTCGGGCATAAGCCCTTCTTCAGGAATGAAGATTCCTGAAAAAGGGCTTATGCCCGAAATGTCGAATCTCCTGTTCCTTGGATGCTGCCAGACCTGCTGCGCTTTTCCAGCAACACGTTTCCATGGTACCTGTCCAAATATAGTTTATAAATATTATCCCTCACATGTTCTTTTTAAAACTCTCCTCTCACCTTAAAATATGCCCCCCTAGTTTTTACGCCCCTACACTAGGGAATGACCTTTGCTGTCCAATGTCCCTTGCGATTTCATAAACCTCTATAAGGTCACCCCTCAACCTCCTACGATCCAGAGAAAAAGGTCCCAGTATATCCAGCCTCTCCTTATAACTCAAACGTTCCCGGCATAATCCTGGTTAATCTTTTCTGAACCTTCTCCAATTTAATGAGTGGCTTGATTGAGGAATGAACTGCCAGAGGAAATGGTTGATACAGGTATAGTTACAACAATTAGATATGTACATAAATAGGAAAGGTTGGAGGGATGTGGACCAAATGCATGCAAGTGGGACTAGTTTAGTTTCAGAACATGGTTGTCATAGACCAGTTGGGCCAAAGGGTCTGTTTCCATGTTGTATGACTCTATGACTGTAAATATTGTAACTGTACCTGCATCTACCACTTTCTCTGGCAGCTTGTTCCATATACGCACTACCCTCTGTGTGAGAAAGTTGCACAAGCCTCACTTTCTACTTTTACATCTGTAGGCAGTGATGAACTCCAGAATATATCACATCCTTAGTCAACAAAAGGTGAATAGGGGTCTCTTTTAGCATAACCATTAAGAAACAGGAACAGGAGTAGAGATCGTTCTGCTATAACACAAAAGCTGTGTTCCTCTGCAACCTCGTGCTATAGAAAATCACGCTATGTTAAACTGCTATAGAAAATTGCGCTGTAGAAGCTAATACAAAATCACTATATCCATTCAATGGAACATTCACATTACCCAACTTATGTCCACAATTCGTCAGTTGTGTTATAGCCAATTCGTGCTGACGAAACACACGTTATAGCAGAACCACCTGTAGACTGTTCGGCCCCTCGAGCCTGTTCCGCTATTCAACAGGATAATTGCCGATCTGACACTCCTCACATCCACTTTCCTGCCCTTGCCCCTCTAAAGGGGCAACTGCAAACTCTTGTCTGATGGCCATCCATTAGCTTCCTTTTAAAAAATACAGGAAGTACTTGCATGGATGGGAAAATACTGTCATGTAGCCCCCCCCCCCCGCTCCCAGGGGAATGGGGGTATGGATAGCTCAAAGGGGAAGGCATGAACAGGATGGGACAAATGGCCTCCGCACAGTCATCTTCCACTGCCCCCCCACAACAACACTTTAACCCTCCTCCAGGCCTGATCCCACATTTCATAAACCTTTGGGATCTCCAGGATCCACAGTATGTTTGGGCTTTTTGGGGGTTTTATTTGTGCCCTTGGCCATTTTTCAGCCTCACCTGTCCACCTCAATGCCCCATTGGGGAGCAGGTCACGTGGTGCCCGCTCCGCCTCCTCCTCCATCACCCCACCCACACCTGCTGTGTCACGTGTCCCTCCTCCCCCCCCCGCCCCCGCCAACCAAACCGGCTTTCCCGCCCATTCCCGCTCCACCTTCGGCCGTTGCCGTACGAACCGTCGCTTTGGCGGGAGGAGGCGCTCGCGCTGCAGAGCGGCTGGCAGAGGCGGGGACGAGGCCCCATTGGCCGCCGCAACGCCGGCCGCGATTGGCTGACGCCCCGTTGCTAGGGGCAGGGCAGAGGCGCAGAGGCTGCAGCGGCACTGTGTCGG
The DNA here is from genome assembly GCF_020745735.1 of Hemiscyllium ocellatum. Lineage (NCBI taxonomy): Eukaryota > Metazoa > Chordata > Chondrichthyes > Orectolobiformes > Hemiscylliidae > Hemiscyllium > Hemiscyllium ocellatum. The sequence continues at coordinate 8,250,527 of NC_083447.1, read as the reverse complement.
AGAGAGAATCTCTTCAGACCGCCTCCGGGCGGTGCCAAGGAGGGGTGGGTATGTTCGCTGCTGCTCTTAAAATGTCTCTCATCATGGTGTCCATTTCTTACTTTGGTCATTAGGTTTCCTCCATCTCATTTTTCCACCCCCCCTCCCTTCTTTATGGAGACATTTTCAGATATTTAGATCCTGTAGTGCTTTGCCATTTTATACACTTCATTTTTTTAATCAGGAAGAAGAAGAAACACAGCAAAACAACTAACAAAAAAAACCAAAAGTTAAATGTCTATTTTCGACAGGGGGAAAGAAGAATAAACTTCCCACCCCCAAAGCAGAAACCAACAGCAGCAGTAATATACTGACTGTGGCCCAGCCAGCTCAGTGTCAGTTCTCTAAACTGAGGAGATTCTAAATCTCCTGGTTATATATATATTTTTCTCTAAGGACATTCTAATCTCCTGGTTATACTTTCCTCTTTACGCCTGCACTACTGGTGGTGCTTACCTTTCCCTACACTTCACTATATTGAGAAGTGAATTTTACTTCACTCAGTATTCCTAACAATTTAACATTAAATTACACATTGTTATACCGAAAACTGAATGTTGCTTCACTCTGAATTCCTCACTGAATTTAGCAGATGATAATGCACATTGTTATATCTGAATATACAAAAATTTTCCCTGTACTTGAGTAGACGAGACATTGTCAGATATTTAGATACTGCAATGCTTGCCACTTTAAAAGTTTAAAAAAACTCATCTTGTTATAATGAGCATTGAATTTTACTTCATTCTGAATTTTTACATACATTATCCCTCCAATTCCAATCAATCTAACAATCCTTGAAAAAGTTTTTCTTTGAAAATATGTTTTTGGTGAATTCCGGTAGGTCAGCAAATTGGAATGCATTCCATCTTTAAGATTCAGAGATTTTAAATTTTGAACAATCCATTGCATGCCAGTTTAAGATTCATGGCCAGGGTTTGTGGAAATGTCAAGATCATAACAAATAGTAGCAGGGGTAGGCCATTCGGCCCCTTGAACCAGCTCCACCATTCATTAGGACCATGGCTGACCTGACGTTACTCATGTCAACTTTCCTGCTCTTTTCTGTAACCCCTGATCTCCCAACTGATCAAGAATATATCTCAGTCTTAAATTTACACAAGGACTTTGCCCCCACAGCTCTCTGTGGCAAGGAGTTCCAAAGACACTCAACCCTCTGAGAAAAGAAATTCCCCCTCATCTCAGTGTTAAATTGGCACTCCTATATCCTAAGGCTATGCCCTCTGGTCCTAGATTCTCTCATGAGGAGAAACATCCTCTCAGCATTTACCCTGTCAAGCCCCTTCAGAATCCTAAATGTTTCACTGAGATCAACCTCTCACTCTTCTAAATTCCAATGAGTAGAGTCCCAAACCTATTCAGCTTTTAGTTTGTGTATAAAACAACTTGTAAGACCTCAGTTGGAGTATTGTGTGTAGTTCTAGGTGCCATGTTGTAGGAAGAACACATTGAAGAGAATGCAGAAGCAATTCACAAAAATGGTTCCAAAGATGAGGAATGTCAGTTATAAGGATAGTTTGAAGAATTGGGACTGTTTTCTTTGGAGAGAAGGGTGCTGACAGGAGATATTACGGAAGTTATAACACTGACAGAATGTGGAAAATTGCAGTGGTATGTCCTGGATACATAAATCAAGGAAAATCTGTTCTGGCCATTTACCACCTTGTCAGTCTATTCTTGATCATCAGTAAAATGATGGAATGTGTCAGCAATAGTGCTATCAAACTGCATCTGCTTAGCAATAATCTGCTCAGTGATGCACAGTTTAGGTACGGTCAGAGCCCCTCAGCTATGAACTCATTACATCCTTGTTTCAAACATGGACAAAAGAACTGAATTCCAGACATGAGGTGAGAATGACAGCCCTTGACATCAAGGCCTCATTCAACCGACTGTGGCATCAAGGACCCTTAGATAAACTGGAATCAATGAGTTCTGGAGGCAAACTCTCCACTGGCTGGAGTCATATCTGGCACATAGAAAGATGGTTGTGGTTATTGGAGATCAATCATCTCTGCTCCAGGTCATCTCTGCAGTAGTTCCTCAGGGTTCCTAGGCCTAACCATCTTCAGCTGCTTTCGTAATGACCTTCCCTCTATCATAAGGTCAGAAGTGGTGTGTTTGCCAATAATTGCACAATGTTCAGCATCATTCGTGACTCCTCAGATACTGAAAGCCACTCACCATCTTGACTTGGAAATGTATCACTATTCCTTCATTGTCACTGGGTCAAAATCCTGGAATTCCCTTTCTAACGGCATTGAGGGTCAACGTACAACACACTGACAGCAGCAGTTCAAGAAGACAGCTTGCCACCATCATCTCAAGAGCAACTTGGGATGGGCAATAAACACTGCACCAGCCAGCGACACCCACATCCTACAAGTGAATAAAAAAAATTTAAGAATTGTTTTCAAAATCATGGGTGGGCTGGATAGTGTAGATAGGGAGAGTTCCCTGCCTATGAAGCATCAGAAACCATAATGTTAGATTTAAAGTGATTTGCAAAAGAAGTAAATGCAAGGTTAGAAAAACCATTTTTACTCAGTGAGTAGCTGGAGTCTGGCACGCACTGCCGGGAAATATGGCGGAGGCAGATATAATTTAGGGATTGCAGACATACTGTATAATTATTTGGACAGAAATAATACACAAGGATATGGGGAAAAAGCAGATTAGCACAAGCGAATGACACTCATTTGAAGAGTTGGTGCAGGCATGATGAGCTGTATGGCTATCTTGTGCACCGTAACACTTCTGAGATTCATTAAGAAGGTGCTAATTATATTGGGAATTGATGGAAGAGAATTATGAAAAGAACAGAACTTTTAACCGTAATATAAATAGCATACACAGCTTTTGCCAAAGCGATGATTGGCAATCAGGAATTAACCATTTGGGAAAGTTTCCATCAATTGTACGGAAAATTAATTTATGAAGATAGGATCTTTCATGACTTCAGGGCATCTCAAAATACTTAACAGAATCTATTATGTCAGCATTCGTTTACTACACTGGTTCTGAGTCCAGATTGTAGTTTAGGTTCCACCCCAGTAAGCCAACCACGTAATCTCAGCTGACAACATTGGAATAAGACATTAAACTAAGGGCCTGTCTACCCTGTCTAATAGATGCAAAATATCCCACAAGAACTATTTGAAAGAAGAATAGAGAAATTATCTCAGGACGTTTTTAGCCCATCAATCAACTTCAAAGAAGTGGCTTGCCTGGCTAATATCACGTTGCTGTTTGTGGGAGCTTACTGTATGAAAATTGGTTGGCACATTTTCTACAATAAAGCAATGACTATGTTTCAAAATACTTATTTTTCTATTCATTCACGGTATATGGGTGTCACTGGCCATCCCAATGGGCACTTGACTGAGTGGCTTGGCGAGTTTTGAGAAGATTTATAGCTCAGGTTGAGTTTCTGGATGTAGGTTTGCTTGCTAAGCTGGGTTTGTTTTCAGATGTTTCATCACCATACTAGGTAACATCTTCAGTGAGCCTCTGAATGAAGCAGTGGTGCTGTAGCCTGCTTTCTATTTATATGTTTGAGTTCCGTAGGGTTGGTGATGTCATTTCCTGTGGTGACATCATTTCCCACGATGATGTTATTTCCGGTTCTTTTTTCTCAGAGGCTGGTAAATGGGATCCAAGTCAATGTGGTTGTTGATAGAGTTCTGGTTGGAATGCCAGAATGAGTGGCTTGCTTGGGCCATTTCAGAAGGCAGTTAAGAGTCAAACACCTTAATGTGGGTCTCAAGCATTTCATTCCTTGAAGGGTATTGGTGGACCAGGTGGATATGTGCGACAGTCAGCAATGGTTGCTACTTAGTTTGTAATTCCAGATTTTTATTGAATTTGAATTTTTCCATCTTTCACCATTCAAACCCATGTCCCTCGAACTGGGACCTGGATTACTAGTCCCATTGACAGATGACCCCAAGATAGGGAGAAAGGTATGTTGTGAAGATGACATAACAAGGGTGCAGACTGATTTGGATAAGTTGAGTGAGTGGACAAAACTCTGGCAGGTGGAGTATAACATGGGCAAATGTGAATATTTTCACTTTGACAGGAAGAATAAAATAGCAGCATACCACCTAAACAGAGAGGCAATGAATTCCAGGGTATAGAGGGATCCAGGTAGCATGGTGCATTAGTCACAAAAGGTTAGTATGCAGGAACAGCAAGTAATCAAGCAGGCTAATGTGATGCTATCCTTTAATACGAGAAATATATATATAAGGATATTATGCTTCAAGCATTGTACAGTTTTGGTCTCCTTAATTCAGGAAGGATGTAAATGCGTTGGAAGTAGTTCAGAGGAACTTTACTGAATTGATACAGCGAGTGACTGGATTATCTTAAGAGGAAAAGGTTTTCACTAGAGTTAAAAAGAGCAAGAGTTGATTTGATTGAAGTTCATAAGATTTTGAATGTCTTGGGAAGTAGGATGTGAAAAGGATGTTACCCCTTATGGGTGAGTTTGGAACTGGGGTATATTGTTTTCAAATGAAGGATTGCCCAGTTAGGATAGAAATAAGGGGGAACATTTCCTCTCAGAGGGTTATGTGACTTTGGAACTATTGGCCTCGGAATGTGCTGTATGGAGGATCATTGAATATTTTTAAGGTGGGGTAGATTCTAGTTAGGTTGAGTTATCAAAGGTTATTTGGGATAGATAGGAATATGGAATTCAAAACACAGATAGGACAGTCATGATAATAAAACAAAGAACTGCAGTTGCTGGAGATCCGAAACAAAGCAATTGTTGGAGAAACTCAGCAAGTCTGGCAACATATGTGAAGAGAAAACAGAGTTAACAGCTTAAGTCCAGTGTATCATAGGAGCAGGAGAATCGGCGTTTCGGGCATAAGACCTTCTTCAGGAATGAGGAGGGTGTGCCAAGCAGGCTAAGATAAAAGGTAGGGAGGAGGGACTTGGGGGTGCTGAGTCCGAGGGTTGGGACTGAGAAAAGCTGGGGGGAGGGGAAATGAGAAAGCTGGAGAAATCTGCATTCACCCCTTGTGGTTGGAGGGTTCCTAGGCGGAAGATGAGGCGCTCTTCCTCCAGGCGTCGTGTTGCCATGGTCTGGCGATGGAGGAGGCCAAGGACCTGATGTCCTTGGCAGAGTGGGAGGGGGAGTTAAAGTGTTCAGCCACGGAGTGGTTGGGCTGGTTGGTGCGGGTGTCCCAGAGGTGTTCTCTGAAACGTTCCGCAAGTAGGCGGCCTGTCTCCCTAATGTAGAGGAGGCCACATCGGGTGCAGCGGATGTAATAAATGATGTGTGTGGAGGTGCAGGTGAATTTGTGATGGATATGGAAGGATCTCTTGGGGCCTTGGAGGGAAGTGAGGGGGGAGGTGTGGGCACAAGTTTTGCATTTCTTGCTGTTGCAGGGGAAGGTGCCGGGAGTGGAGTTTGGGTTGGTGGGGGGGTGTGGACCTGACGAGGGAGTCGCGGAGGGAGTGATTTTTCCGGAACACTGATAGGGGAGGGGAGGGAAATATATCCTTGGTGGTGGGGTCTATTTGGAGGTGGCGGAAATGACGAAGGATGATACAATGTATCTGGAGGTTGGTGGCGTGGTATGTGAGGACCAGTGGGGTTCTGTCCTGGTGGCGATTGGAGGGGTGGGGTTCAAGGGCAGAGGGGTTCAGCACTGCTTTTTTGACCAGCAATCTTCTTCCCGACCTCTCCGCCCCCACCCCCTCTCCAACCTATCACCCTCACCTTAACCTCCTTTCACCTATTGCATTCCCAACGCCCCTCCCCTAAGTCCCTCCTCCCTACCTTTTATCTTAGCCTGCTTGACACACCCTCCTCTTTCCTGATGGTTGGTGTAGACTTGTTTTGCTGAAGAGCCTGTTTCCACACACTGTAGAGAATCTAATCTAAGTCTATCAGTACTTAAAGCACTTTGTTCACTTTGAATCCAAAAGTTAAAACATTCATCATTTTAATTGTGCCATTACATCTGAATAAAAGTGAGATATATTAACGGTATATATCTTTAATTCTTTAACTTATTGTTAATGCTGCTGAGATTCATAACATACAAGAGTAAATGGGAGGGGAATGGAAGAATTTGACGGGAAAGTTCAAGATGCTTACACATTCAGAATATAATGTTTCATTTTAAGTGTGCCATTATACCAGTTCTTGACGATGTTGAACAGTGTGATTTTGTAGAATTTCAATGAATCTTTGACAATGTTAAATTTTCGTACCGGTATGTATAAATAAAATTTCCAACCAGTAATTCATTCTTGTTCCTCTTGCTTTTATCCGGTAATACATTTACTATAATTCATTGCAGTTTTCTTCTTTACGTGGGATTAGTTGTACGATCAAATCGATTTATGCTAATCATACAGTATTTCGAACTGCAGCATAAATTTCAGTCCCTCAAAACTATGTTAGTCAACCCTATAAATTGAACCTTTAAAAATAGTCTAAAAAGTCAATTTTTATACGATATGTATGGTAAAATGAACGGAAATGTGATTTTGAATGAAAATCATGTTCTCCACCCCAGTGGTGCCCACTGGTCACAGAGACCTGAAACACAGTCTCTCTTCACACTCTTGACAAATTAATTAAAGCAATAATTTTAAATGAAAGCAAAGTGAACAGGTGGAAGCCATTTAAATGGGCATGTAATGAAGGACAACATCTCAAAGACAATTTAAGAATTTAAATTGAGATGTGGTTTTGGGAGGATATAGTGTTCAATAACATACAGTCACTTCGTAAGTGTTTTAAAATACTTCATTAAGCAATGCCCTCCAGTTGTGTGTCTTTATGTATTTAATATACCATTATCAAAAGATGCTATATAAATATAATATGTTAATTTTGGCAGTACCTTTGACGTCTTGCATTGTTGCCAAATCATTTGCAGGCACCATGTAGGCATTGAAATCAAATACTGCCATTTGAATGTAAATGTTGTAACTTAGAATTTGGGACTGATCGATCCGAAATAGGAACTCGTAGTAATCATTCTCGGACGATGTATTTGCATGTTATTTATACTGTGTGACTTATATGTTAATAAGGCTTAAAGTAAACCAGAGCCTTTTGTGTTATTTTAATTTCCCGATTGCTCCTGTACCTTGCTATTTATTTCTTAATGTCACTATAAGTTACATAATTTTAATGTTATCACTGGAAAACAAGTCTTTTCCAAGCATTTCACTTGTCATATTTGTTACATACACAGCTGTTTTGTAGCATGTTACAAGATTGTAAATCAGTTGAATTCAGGTGTTGTCATAAACTCTTTAAGAAACTAATTTCGATCCTGACATTGTGTTGCCAGGTTGTAACAGTCAGTAACTTCAAAGTTTGTTCTGTTACAAAGAATAGTAACAGGAGTTCTAGCTAGGAATTATTGATTCTTAATTATTTTGCCTTATATTGAAAAGTTGACACATGAGCAACCTATTCTGTATAATCATGTATAACCTACATGCTGATCGTTTTCCTAATCAAACTGATCAGGATCACACTGTTGGAATAGGTGGTACTTGAACCTGGGACTCCTCACCTAGAGGTATGGACATTACTACTGTGCCACAAGAGCTCTCTATAAACTGGCTAGATATTTAGCTGAAAATGTGTTGCTGGAAAAGCGCAGCAGGTCAGGCAGCATCCAAGGAGCAGGAGAATCGACGTTTCGGGCATAAACCCTTCTTCAAGATGTAGGATTTGCTGTATTGCTTTATTCCTGTTTCATTCTCATTAGGAATTCCACTTTAAGTGCTGCTGAGTGTGTTTTGATTGAGACTTTGCACATAATGGTAGTGAGCCTCAGATTGTTCCTGACTGCATTTTTAATCTGCTTTGAAATGGTTGACCTTAATCAAAGTTGTCTAGGGATAAAAGACTTGGGTTTGTATATCATCTTAATAACTTGTGGACACTCAAAGCATTTTAACTCAATTAAGTACTTTGGAAATATAATTGTATTATATGGAAAGTGGCAGCCAATTTATGCACAGCCAATTCCCACAACCAGCATTGGGATAATTACCAAAACATCTATTTGTGTGATAAATATTGGCTAGGGCGCCAATACTCCCCTGCTCTTGTCTCTGGGATCTTTCCATCCACACCAGCAGGTAGATGAACCCCTAATTTGACATCTTACTTGGGAAATAGCACCTCTGGCAGTACAGCACTCTCTCAGTACTGTCTTGCTTTTGTGCTTAAGCAGGACATGAACCCAGAAATCTTATGACTCAGAGGCACGATCATCAACGCAGTCCAGATTGTGTTAGGACTCTTACTATTGACCCCAGTATATTTCAGTCATGAGTGACAGCTGGGGGAGGGGCATGTCACGCAGAATTCCAACCCTGTAAACATGGTTCCGTGATCCTTGACAGAGAGTGCTTATGTGTGGCTATTGAATGTGGATAGATCTCTGATGGCCTTCATGGTTGAGCAGCCTGCTACCTCTCATACATGAAGCAGATCTAAACTAGAAAAATGTCAGTGGAGTTGCTGTCGTTGATGGAGCTATAGTTATGAAGGCCAGTTTCTTTGAGCAGAAGGGCTGCTAAGCAAGGAGTGAATGTTTATGGGGAGATAGGCAGGAAGTGTAGTATCAGATCACACATGTTACTAAATGGCAGAACAGAATAAAGGGCTGAAGGGCCTACTTCTGCTCCTAATTCATACGTTCAGCAAAGTCTGATCACACTGGGTACAAATCAGAAAGCTTGGTGGGTAAAACCAATGTCAGTTGCCTGTACAGTATCTTTTTATTTGCTCTATCATCAGGGGAATTGACTAAGAGGAGTTAATGGGAGCTGAGGTAACATCACAAACATAGCCTTTTCCCCAGTGTGATCGTACTGTTTTGTTAGTTATTTTCAACTGTTTGCTTGCAGCTGCAATTAATTCATGTTGATCTGATTGCAGCCTCAACCCCACTCTCACACCTGACCTGCCCCATCCTATCCTCGGCTCTCTTGCAGATTGAGAATTTTTATAACTCATCCTTGAATATATTTAATGACCCAGCCTCATGCTGTCTGGGGTGAAGAATTCCAAAGATTAATGGAGTCATAGAAACCAACCATTTGATCTAACCAGTCCATGCCAACCATAATCCCAAACTAAACTAGGCCCATCTGCCTGCACTTGGCCCATATCCCTCCAAACATTTCTTATTCATGTTCTTATCTAAATGTCTTTTAAACATTGTAACTATGCCTGCATCTACCACTTACTCTGGAAGTTCATTCCACACGCGAACCACGCTCTATGTAAAACAAATTAGCGTCCCTCTGACAGAAGAAATTCCTCATTATCATCTTAAATGAGAGACCCCTTATTCTGAAACACTGCTCTCAGTTTCTATATTACCCATGAGGGAAAACTTCCTGAGATTAGATTAGACTCCCTCCAGTGTGGAAACAGGCCCTTTGGCCCAACAAGTCCATAGACCCTCCAAAGACTAACCCACCCAGACTAATGCACCTAACACAATGGGCAATTTAGAATGGCCAATTCACCTGACCTGCACATCTTTCTATTATGGGAGGAAACCGGAGCACCCAAAGGAAACCCACGCAGACACGGGGAGAATGTGTAAACTCCACACAGACAATTGCCAGAGGCTGGAATCGAATCTGAGTCCCTGGCACTGTGAGGCAGTAGTGCTAACCACTGAGCCACCCGTTCTCTCAGAATCTACACTCCCTCAGAATGTAATATGTTTCACATCTACTTTTAAACTTCACTGAAAATCCTACTTGTTCAACCTTTCTTCAAAAGTTGATAGTTATTATCTGGTCTGATGTTAGGCTAATCAGCACAGAGGTACTATAGCCAGAAAGCACTGGCTGATTAGGTTTGTATTCACTTAAGCATAGAAGTTTAGAAGCTAATTTGAGGTATTTAAGATGATCAAAGGATTTCATTGAATTGTTAGCTTGTGTTTTTGTTACAGTGCCCCATTAGAGACTGTTTAATTCAAGTTTGGTTTTAAAAGGGTTGACAGAGATGAACTGTTTCCTCAAGTGGGCGAGTCTAGAACAAGGAATCATAATTATAAAGCTTGGTACTAGCTCAGGTCTGACATTGGGGCGTATGAGTTCACACAAAGGGTAATTTGGCCTAATTCCTTGCTTCTTGGAGGAGCTCATTTATCCTTTTACTGCATTGCGATTTGGCCTCAAGTAACGCAGAAACTGTATTTGCCCAACTCCCCTCCCATTCCATCAAGATGTTCTCCCCTTGAGAAGCTCAATATGGTCACCCTTTCCTGACTTAGAGTCATAGAGATGTACAGCACGGAAACAGACCCTTCAGTCCAACTAGTCCATGTCGAACAGATATCCCAACCTAATCTAGTCCTATTTGTCAGCACCCGGCCAATATCCCTCTAAACCCTTCCTATTCATATACCCATCCAGATCCCTTTTAAATGTTGCAATTGTACCAGCCTCCACCACTTCCTCTGGCAGCTCATTCCATACAAGCACCCCTTCTGTGTGAAAAAGTTGCCTCTTAGGTCCCTTCTATATCTTTCCCCTCTCACCCTAAACCTATGCCCTCTAGATCTGGACACCCTCACCCCAGGGAAAAGACTTTGGTAATTTACCCTATCCATGCCTCTCATGATTTTATAAACCTCTATAAGGTCACCCCTCAGCCTTTGATGCTCCAGGGAAAACAGCCCCAGCCTGTTCAGCCTCTCCCTGTAGCTCAAATCCTCCAACACTGGCTACATCTTTGTAAATCCCTTCTGAACCCTTTCAAGTTTCACAACATCCTTCCGATAGGAAGGAGACCAGAATTGTATGCAATATTCCAAAAGTGGCCTAACTAACATTCTATACAGCCACAACATGACCTCCCAACTCCAATACTCAATACTTTGACCAATAAAGGAAAGCATACCAAATACATTTTTCACTATCCAATCTACCTGTGACCCTACTTTCAAGGAGCTATGAGCCTACACTCCAACGTCTCTTTATTCAGCAACACTCCCTAGTACCTTACCATTATGTGTATAAGACCTGCTTTGATTTGCTTTCCCAAAATGTAGCACCTCACATTTATCTAAATGAAAGGCTTCTTTTAATATTTTCTTACCAGCTTGATGTGTGGAGAATAAACAGCTAAAAGTCCTATCAGTGATCACATCATCTCCAAGCCTACAGCCTGAGACTCATTTAATGTAACATTTTCACCTACTTTTGAAGTGGCCAGTGAGGTTATGCTTTGAATGTTAGCCTACTGGGTATTGCAGTGATGAAAAATCTCCTTGGAGATAAATACCGTCCATCCAGACAATTGTGTCTAATTCTGGGCACCAAACTACAGGAAAGACATCAAGTCTTTGGAGGGGATGCGGAAGAGAGTTTTTAAAATTTCTCTCATGGGACATGGGCGTCGCTGGCTGGCCTGTCTCTAATTACCCTTGAGAAGGTGGTGGTGAGCTGCCTTCTTGAACCACTACAAGTCCACATGTTGTACATTGACCCCCAATGCCGTTAGGGAGGGAATTTCAGAATTTTGACCCAGCAACACGGAAGGAACTTCAGTCAGGATTGTAAGTGGCTTAGAGGGGAATCTACCTGGGAATTTGGTGGTGTTCCTAAGTATCTGCTGCCCTTATCGTTCGAGATGAAAGTTGCTGTGGGTTTGGAAGGTGGTGTCTTAGCATATTTAGTGAATTTCTGCAGTGCATCTTGTAAATAGTACACACTGTTGCTCACACTGAGCATCAGTTGTGGAAGGAGTGGATGTGGAAGGTGGGGAATGTTGTACCAGTCAAGTGGGGAATGCTTTGTCCTCGATGATGTCAAGCTTCTTGAGTGTTGTTGGAGCTGCAGTCATCCAGGACAAGTGGGGGAGTATGCCATCATACTCCTGACTTGTGCCTTGAAGTTGGTGGAGAACTCAAATGATACAGAGTCAAATGGCCTCCTTCAGTGCCATATGTGAAGAGTCTTGGGAGGTTGGGATTGTTGTTCTTACCGCAGTGAAAGGTGAGGAGACATTTCATATCAGTGTTCAAAGTTATGCAGTGTTTCTATAAAAGAGAGAGAAAGAGAATTTCTCCTGCTGGAAAGACCTGTAACCCAAGGATTTGAGATAAAATAAAAATGCAGTAAATTGTAATCTAGAGTGCACTACTTTCAATGGGCAGCAGAAACAGATTAAATGGCAACTTTTAGAATGGAATTAGATTACATACTTGGGAGGAATTTGCAGAACTACTGAGGAAGAGCAGAGAGAAGTGGGGCCAATTAGATAGATTTTCCAAAAGAGTTGGCAAAGACATGATGGTCTGCTTATGCAGTTTAAAACTCTACATCCTACATAGTTTTTTCATGGGGTGTGGGTATTTCTGGCAAGGCCTGCATTTGTTATCTGTCCCCAGGGGTCTCTGAGCGGAGTGGTTGCAATTTCAGAGTCAGCCACATTGCTGTGGGTTTAGACTGACAGGTAAGCCAAACCGGGTAAGGACAGCAGATCTCTTTCCCTGAAGAACATAAGTAAGACCAGATGGGTTTTTACAGCAACGAATGAGAGTTTCATGCTCACTATGACTGAGATTGGTTTATGTTCCCAGCTTCATTGCATCTTTTCTTTTAAATTGCTGGATATAAATTCCACAGCTGCCATTTTGGATTTGGAACTCATGGCAAATTAGTTTAGGATCTCAGATTACTCACCTAGTGACAAACTCACCTTGTCACTGTCTCCCTTGTTGAATCATGCTGACTCTTTGAACTAAACAATCAGTAGAAATTTATATACTAAGGACGGTAATAAATCTAGACTGTTGAAATTATATTCTGATTCCACGTTGGTAAAATTCTATTTGTTCATTGGATGTGGGGTCAACATTTATTGCCCATCCCTAATTGCTTAGAGGGCAGTTCAGAGTCAACCATGTTGCTTTGGGTCTGGAGTCACATATAATGCAGAATGAGTAAAGATGGCACATTTCCTTCCCTGCAGGATATTAGTGAACCAGATGGGTTTCCCCAACGATCAAAGGTTGGTATTAGACTTCAATTTTATTCCAGAACTGAACCCACAACTCCAGAACATTATTCCCTGCTGTCCAATGATATCACCACTACATCAGCACCTCCCCTGTATAAGGAGGGGGAGGGGGGCATCGGAGAATTGTACTATAAGTTCAGCTGGTTATTAGAGGATTCCTTTCAATTTCTTCCCCCACTTAATCAGGAACATTATTAAGGCAAAAAAGTACAGTCAACTAATAGCAATAAAAGCAAATAATGACTTATATTTATATAGTGCCTTTAACGGAATGAATGTGGTTCTGGAGACTCATGTCGACTAGACCAGGTAAGGATGGCAGATTTCCCTTCCCTAAGGGCACTAACTGTAATTTTATAGGCTAGCTTTTAATTCCGATTGATATTGGTGAGATTTGAACTTTTGTCCTCAAGGGCATTAACCTGGGGTTTGGACGATTTGTTCAGTGATATTACCATTATACTGCCACCTCTCCTGAACTGGAGTTTGACATAAGGTGAGTCATTTTTAAGTCTCATTGTCTTTTCCTTAAGGAGCCCCTGCTTAATTTCAGAGTGAGTACTCTCACTCCATCCATTTCCAAGATGCAACCCTGAAGCCTTTACCGCTGAACAATACTGGGCTGGAGAGATGTTACTCTGATTCATTTCTCACATCTTCCTCCCTGTATTTATAGCCATTTGAATGTTCTGCGTTAGACAATGGGAGTGCTGACAACACCGTTGTGGGAAAGTGGCCGAGAGGGAATCCAAAGGTCAGTGGTGCGACAGGCCCTGGAGCAACAATGACAGTCATTCAGCCCCTTCCGTGAACTCCCCTCTTCAATTGTTTGTGCCAACTCAGCTGCCCTACACTGTCTGAATTACTAACTATTCCAGACCACTTCTGCCAATGTTCGCCCCACTGTTTATGCGTTGAAATGTTTGAATGCGCTCACAAAAAAAACGGTGTGGAATCAAGTGTAAAAGGAAATCAGCATTACCCACAACTTATTTTAACTTGCTTATTGAGGATGGGAAGGATTCTCTGATGTTCTGCCCTTGAAAGGGTTAACTCATGAAGGCAGCATCGCAAAAGGTTTTTAGCCCAAACATTCAACTAGCTGAACATTGTCATCAAATACCATTAATCAAGCTACCCTAGTTTAATTTGATTTCACGCCTAGTTTATCAGCTCTTTGGCTGTGCCAAGGAGATAGCGGCAGTTCATTGGCTGATAAAAAGGTGAAGTAAGCCGAGTACTCGTTAATAAATTAGCCTCAGATGCAGGTAGCAGAGCAATGAGCTCATTGCGATGAATGGAGCAAGGAGAGAGCTGGAGTTTGAGGAAGAGCATCACATCACATCCTTAGGTGTGCTGTAACAAGCCTATTGATTTAAAACAATAAGATCTCGTTATTCATCCTCAGTCAGCTTTTAAAACAAAGATGGTAGCAGGATCAAAACCTTCAGAGAAAGAAGATGCAGCAAGAGCGTTTACATGAATTTTTCAGTGCGGGAGACAGAGAGGAAATTTTTTCTCCCCCCATTCAAAGGCATGTGAAGGAGCTGGAGTGAGCTGGTTGCTATGGTAACAGGAGGCTGCAGAAGGAGCCCGAGAAAGTGAAATAAGGAGGGAGAAAAGCTTTTGTTGGTGTATTTTGTTTTCTGAAAAGAGATCAGAAGGAAAGGGGAATGGCGGATCGTATTCCTGGTTACGGTGGGTTGTATGACACCAGCTCCCTGCTGCAGTTTTGCACTGGTAAGTTCTCCCAGTCTGAGGCCTTCAGAAAGGCCTGTACCACAGAAACCAAATACAAGGCTTTCTAATAGAATGTGAAGAAATGCATAAGTGTTGAATTTAACATCCTTCTTTAATACAGAATAACCTGCTTCTGTTAGTCTCTGAGTTCCAGCAAATGGAGGTGCTCAAATTAACTTTAAATAAAAATCATAGCTTCCTTCACCTGTTCCTTTCGCTTCAGGCACACACAGTCTGGGGCTGTGCTCTGCCACATGGTTGCCATTTACTGTTACTTTTTGCCATTAGTTCATAGAAAACATGCACAGTTTGAGCTGATTATTGATTGGGTCTGACGCTCTAACTCTTACTTTCTTGCTCTGTTTATCTTCCAACTGCAGAAACAAGAGCTTTTGTTTCTAAGTCTCAGATTTCCTGTCTTGATTTGGGATTAACAGCCACTCACAGTTTATAGTTGCATAATCTGACTGAGAGCAAGCTGTTGCATTACATGGAATGCTTGGGGCTGAGCTGACGTGCATGTTTTTAAGTTCAAAGTGGGATCTGGCAGGAAGTCTGTCAAATGTTTACAGATGTACATGTGCGGGGGCAATGAGTTATAGAGTAAATCCAAGTAATAGAAATTGGGAAAAAAATGATAGAAATCACTGGTCCACTGTTTTTACAAAGTAGGTATAGAAGAACAATTCCCATTGCTGTAAGGATCGAAAACGAAAGAGCACAGTTGAGTTAAGATAATTGGTGAAAGAAGCAACAGAAACATGTTGAAAAACTTTTCCAACCAGCAAGTGGTTAAGATCTGGAATGTGCTGCCTGAGAACGTGGTGGAGGCAGATTCAACTGAGTATTCAAGAAAGAATTGGATAATTATCTGAAAAAAGAAACAGGGGAATGCCATTCAGTGTTTCACTTGCTTGGACAGCCAACACCGACATTATGGGCCGAATGGCCTCCTTCTGTGCTGCAATGGTTCTGTGATTCTGTGAAGTGATTGACAAATAATATTGTGGCATTTAATTCTGTTTGTGAAGTTGAAAATTAATTTGCTGTTTCTAAGTATTGCAAATCAAAATATTATCTTCTGATCTGTGTAAATAATTTTATGATATAACTAACTTTCTCATTAAACTATATAAGTTTCTTTTGATGCTCATGTGTGACATAAAAGTTAGGATCAGGAGAATGTCACCCAGCCCTTTGAGCCTGCTTTGCCCATATTAGATTAGATAACTTACAGTGAGGAAACAGGCCCTTCGGCCCAACAAGTCCACACCGACCCACCGAAGCGCACTCCCACCCAGACCCATTCCCCCACATTTACCCCTGCACCCAACACTATGGGCAATTTAGCATGGCCAATTCACCTAACCTGCACATCTTTGGACTGTGGGAGGAAACCAGAGCACCCGGAGGAAACCCATGCAGACACAGGGAGAATGTGCAAACTCCACACAGTCAGTCGCCTGAGGCGGGAATTGAACTCGTGTCTCTGACGCTGTGAGGCAGCAGTGCTAACCACCGTGCCGCCCACAGTGATAAGCTGATGACTAATCAGGTTGTGTCCTTGAATCTATTTTCTTGTCTACCTCCCCTATTCTTTGACTCCCACTTCAGTAAAGAATCTGTCCAACTCGGTCTTAAAAGTATTCAATAATCTAAGCTCCAATGTTCCTCTGGAGAAGACGTTTTCACAGACTGGCTACCCTGTGAAAGAAAATGAAATTCAGCATCGTCTTAACCAGGTAATCCCTCAGTTTAAAACTATGTTCCCAAATTCTAAATAAAAACCAAAAGAACTGTGAATGCTGAAGATCAGAAGCAAAGACAGAAATTGCTGGAAAAGTTCGGCATTCCGAGGAAGGGTCAGTGGACCCGAAACATTGATTTCTTTCCAGAGATGCTCCCAGACCTGCTGAGCTTCTCCAGCAATTTTTGTTTTTTGTTTCTTAATTCTAATCTGTCCCATGGGGGTGTTGCAGACTAAGCCATCCTTTGTTTCCCTTCCCTAATTGTCCTTGAACCTTGCTAAGCTATTTCAGAGGGTGTCAACCACGTTACTTTGGGCTTGGAGCCACATGTAGGCCAGATCTGGTGTGGACAGTCGATTTCTTTCCCTACAGGATGCGAGTGAGTTAGATGGGTTTTGATGACCACAGTCTCTGTTGTCACGGTTACTGAGACTCGCTTCGACTTCCAGATTTACATACATTCCACCAGCTGCCGTGGTTGGATTTGAACCCGCATCCCCAAAATATTAGCCTGGGTCTCCTGGATTATTTATACAGTGATATCGCCACTGCACCATTGTCTCCCATACTTGAGGGAAAAGAATTTGCAGAGCTATGGGGAATAGGCAGGGGGACCGAATGCATTACAAGGACACTTGGAGCAAGAGCTGACCATCTGCCCTTTGAACCTGCTCCTCCATTCAATATGATCGTGGCTGATGCTCCCTCTCAATGCCAAATTCCCGCGTTATCCCCATATCATTGATGCCTTTAATATCTAAAAATTTATGTATCTCTTTCTTGAACATATTCTATGGTAGAGGATTCTGCCCTTTTGAGTCAAGAAATGTTTTCTCATCGCAGTCTAAAATGGTCTAGCCTGTATCCTGAAACTATGACCCCCTGGTTCTAGACACCCCAAACCAAGGGAAATGTCCTTGATGCACTCAGTCTCTCCAGTCTTGTTCGAATTTTGTACGTTTCAATAAAATCCCCTCTCATTCTTCTAAATTCTAGCGAAAACAGGCCCTGTTGACCCAAATCTCTCCTCTAGGACAATCTTACCATTATAGGTATCTGCCTAATAAATCTCTGCTGCACTGCCTCTCGGTTAACTGTATGGTCTTTCAAAGATCCAACAGAGGCACAGTTGGACAAATGGCCTCCTGTTCTATCATTTTATGGTACATTCCACAATTCATAAACCCAGAGTTGTGTTGATTTTTACAAGTTGTAGAAGGAAAATATTTTAATGATGGCATTCCAGCTAAAAATGGGTTGTGACTACTTTCCCCACTGTACTTCAAACTGCACAAGACTGCCTGTGGGTTTGAACAGAAGGAGTCTTGTTCTACTTAAGTGCAGATTAAAACACTACTCTACACAGTGCTGACAATATACAGAGAGCTGGACTTTTTAAATAAACCGCTTGCAAGCTATCTCGATGCATAATAATGGGGAAAATGTTGCAGAAGTACTTGGAGCTTTCAATTATCAATGATCAGCTTTATGTGGAACTGTAAGTGTGACATGAACAGCTTCAGGCAAGACTTGTTTCTTAAGATACTGCTGTGAGGTCTGTCAGCACCAGCGGTGTTGTTATAACCCCAGGCAATGCAGAAGTATTAGGCACTTGTTAGACCTTAGCTGAAGAATTGTCTACAGTTCTGGGTGCCACAATATAGGGAGAGTGCTTTGGAGACAATGCAGAAGCAATTTACAAGAATGAAGCTCCAGAGGAACTTCAATGATGTTAATAGATTGAAGAAGTTGGGACTCATCTCTTTGCAGAGAAGGAGGCTAAGAAGTTTTCAAAGTCATGAGCGGGCTGGATAGAGTGGGTAGGGAGAAACTGCTCCCAATCGTAAAAGAATCAAGAATGAGAAGGCATAGATTTAAAGTGATTTGTGAAAGGAGCAAATATGATGTGAGAAAAAAAATCTTTCATGCAGCGAGACTCAGGGTACAGAATACACTGCCTGGACATGTGGTAGAGGTTGGTTCAATCGAGGCATTCAAGAAAGGTGGTTATTTGGATAGAAATAACATGCAAGGAGATGGGGAAGAAACAAGAGATTGGCACAGGGTAATGCTGGTCACTTGAAGAGCTGGTGCAGACACAATGGGCCAAGTGGAAGAATTGTTTTGCTTCTCCATTCTTTGTACCTTCCAACGTGACAAGTTAGGAAGGACAAAAAAGGGAGAAGAACAGACAAAGGAAGCATATGGCGAGGTCAGTGCAGGAGAGAGAGAGAGAGACCCACATTCCTAACTGACAGAGTTAGCAGTTACTGCCTTTGCTGTTGAATTACAACATTGGCAGCTTAATGTTCTAGGATAGGTGTATGGAATGAGCTGCCAGAGGAAGTGGTGGAGACTAGTACAATTTTAAAAGGCAACTGAATGGGTATCTGAATAGGAAGGGTTTGGAGGGATATGGGCTGGGTACTGGCAGGTGGGACTAGATTGGGTTGGGATATCTGGTCGGCATTGATGAGTTGAACTGAAGGGTCTGTTTCCATGCTATACATCTCTATGACCAGGCCCTCAATTCTGGGTCCCAACTCCATGCCTAAATTGTTCCATCATTGTCTCACTTTCTTCTTTTGAGATACTTAACCAAGTTATAGAATATATAGAATAGACCCTTCAGTCCAACTTTTCCATGCCAACCACACATCCTGTATTAATCCAGTCCTATTTGCCAGCATTTGGCCTGTATCTCTCTGAATTCTTCCTACATTTTAGTGTGAATAATTGCTTAAGTGGCTTGGTGTCAAAATTAACTTAATGTTGTTGAGAAGTCCTTGTGACAATTTGCTACATAGAAATATGCTATATAAATGCAGGATGTTTTATAATGCATTAAAATTATGGTGTAGGTCAATCACTTCTTCTGCTAGAGTTTTCTTATCCAGATTCATGACCTTTTCAAGATAGCCATCACTCTGTAAGTTTCTCGTTTGTCTCAGTAAAAGGCTGTCGTGCTTCCAGCTCTGTCCAATATGTAGAAATGTTCTTCTGATCCCACTCCCAGCATCATCGATTGTCTCCATCAGGCTACTGCAAGTCTTTGTCTCCATTTGAAGTTTGTGCAAATTCTCCTATAATAACTTTTTTGCAAAAGTTCAAGCCTTTCAGGAAAATTCAGTGCAAAGTGGGACAAATTGGTAGTTCCTGGGAGACATTTTGGGCCCAAAAGTCCCTTTAATTCAGTGCTGTATGATTCTACAATAATATGGAAATTACATTTTACTGAATAGATGCACCTTGGAGGAGAGCATTCTCTCTCTATCTCTCTGTTTGCCCTCCTCTTCTGCTAGTTTGTAATACTCCTGGACCTAGCTGTGTAATGCAAAAACATCATTGTACAAACAATCAGCAAGACTTGGAAATCATCATATCAGTTAAAATAGAGTTCCATTTTGAGGTGATTACGAGAGGAGTAGAACTGGGATGCGTCAAATTTGACTGATTTTTCCATATACATGGAATGCAAGCTTGTGATGTGAACTTTTCAGGAGTTTTTTTTTCTGAGATTTGGAGGCTCACCTTTTAGTAGGTCTCTGAATGCCTGCTGTTCTGAGATTTGAATGTTGCCATGATCATTCAGTGAACTCAATGTGCACGTACACACCGTGGATTGTTGTTGGATGGAGGGGCTATGTTGTGGGAGCTGGGGAGATGAGACCAGAAGTACGCAGTAAATCTGTGAGGCCGATGGGGCCTTTTTTTTGACAATGTGCCTTTTCATTGGCTCTTTTAGAGCAGTGAAGTGAGGTCCCGCCATTTCTGTGCCCGCCCTTCATGAATTCAGTTATCTGCATGATTCTTTCTGTGTGTTTCACCTTCTGTGACTCCAAAGTTTGCTCATCTGAGATGTTCCTGGAGTGGGCAGCCATCTTTGCAATTCATCAAAACCACCAACTGTGACGTTCTCTGGGAACTCATTCCCTCCCGATTGCAGGAACTTTACTGTGCTTGGGCTGTAAAGAAAATCATTCAGCTAGGATGCGCCCACCCTTGAAAAAGACACAGAGGTTTAAAGGGGTCTTGCAATTGTTAGCATCAAGTCAGAGCTCCATATTCACCATCACAGCTTCGGAGTTCAGACCCCAGAATCTTGTCTTGTGATCTGTGACCGTACTGTGCCTTTAAGGAGAAAGGAGAAGGGTAGTGGGTGAGAGAGGGGGAAGTGGGTGAGGGGACTGTGCCTTTAAGAGGAGTTCCTTCTGTGCCATTTCTCTCGCAGCGAGGTGTTGCCACAGTTATCCCGGAATGTCTGCTTCAGAATCGGAGGGTGAATAGCTTGGAGCTCCCTGAGCATTGTTTAAAAATTAGACCGAAGAAGCATGAGTGGACGGAGTTACACTCACACAGAGCCAGGGTTTTAGTGTTTCTTTAAGTTAGGGTTTGGAGTTAGCTGTTGAAGCTGATAGATACAGCTCTCTCTCTCTGCTGCAGCTATAAGCTTGCGTTCTCTCTCTGTGGCTAGTTTCTTTTTGATGCTGGTTCCTTCTCCTGGACTGGAAAGGAGACCGCACGTAAGGAAAATCTGTTTTGCTGAACTTGCCTTTGCTAAGGGTGTGTTTCTGGGATGCTTATATATTGGAATAGCTGATGACTAGCAGTTAAATAATATATTATTTTATTAAATATTTCAATAGAGTTAAAGTTATGCCTTTTTTTGTTTATATTCTAACTGTGTTGTAAGAATAAAGCGTGTTTTGCTTAAAACCTGGTGTTGGACCAATCCAATCCCATCTGGAACCAAGAGCCTTCCATTTGTGTTTAAGATAAAAGTTAGGGTCTAAGCTATCTCCTTGATATATTTTGAGGTCCATAACAGACCCCCCCTCCCCCCTGTATTTCTGGACCTAGAGTTGGAAGTCCAGGTCTAAGAAGTGGTCTATTCTCAGAATGGGAGAAAGTGAGGTCTGCAGATGCTGGAGATCAGAGCTGAAAATGCGTTGCTGGAAAAGCACAGCAGGTCAGGCAGCATCCAAGGAACAGGAAATTCGAACGTTTCGGGCATAAGCCCTTCATCAGGAATGAGGAAAGTGTCCAGCAGGCTAAGAATAAAAGGTAGGGAGGAGGGACTTGGGGGAGGGACGATGGAGATGTGATAGGTGGAAGGAGGTCAAGGTGAGGGTGATAGGCCGGAGTGGGGTGGGGCTGGAGAGGTCAGGAAGAAGATTGCAGGTTAGGAAGGCGGTGCTGAGTTCGAGGGATTTGACTGAGACAAGGCGGGGGGAGGGGAAATAAGGAAACTGGAGAAATCTGAGTTTTAGATTAGATTACTTACAGATTACTTACAGTGTGGAAACAGGCCCTTCGGCCCAACAAGTCCACACCGACCCGCCGAAGCGCAACCCACCCATATCCCTACATATACCCCTTACCTAACACCACGGGCAATTCAGCATGGCCAATTCACCTGACCCCGCACATCTTTGGACTGTGGGAGGAAACCGGAGCACCCGGAGGAAACCCACGCAGACACGGGGAGAACATGCAAACTCCACACAGCCAGTCACCCGAGGCAGGAATTGAACCCAGGTCCCTGGCGCTGTGAGGCAGCAGTGCTAACCACTGTGCCACCGTGCCGCCCACCGTCCCTTGTGGTTGGAGGGTTCCCAGGCGGAAGATGAGGCGCTCTTCCTCTAACCGTCATGTTGTTATGGTCTGGCGATGGAGGAGTCCAAGGACCTGCATGTCCTTGGTGGAGTGAGAGGGGGAGTTGAAGTGTTGGGCCACGGGGTGGTTGGGTTGGTTGGTCCGGGTGTCCCAGAGGTGTTCTCTGAAACGTTCTCAGAATAACAAGTGTTTCAAAGGGACAGTGGGAAAATCATTGATTTTAAATGTGCCCCCCATCCCAAGTCCTGGGAAAGCAAATATAATTTTAACCTATGCTATTGAAAAACAACTGTTAACCCAGTACACAGCGGATTAACTAAACACAAAATGATGGATCATCATTTCCTGGGGGTGTTTCATTGTCACTGTTCTGACAATGGAGCTATTTCTTGAGAATGTAGGAACACATTCATTAACATTTTAAAGCTGGGATTGTTCTCCCTCGGAGCAAGGATGACAGGAGATTTATGAGGTGTTAGAAATTTATGAAAGGCTCAGTTCAGAAAATAAGGAGAAACTGTTCCCACAGCGGTAACCAGAACATGTCCTTTAAAGATAATTGACAAATTGCCGGTGGGAGAGAGTTGAGGTGTTAAATGTTGTTTCTTCTTTTAGAAGATGTGGGCATCACCGACATTTTATTGTATATCCCTAATTGGTATGGTAGTGGTGAGCTGCCTTCAGGAATCGCGGCAATCTGTGTGGTGTAGGTTTACCCACAGTTCCATTAGAGAGGAAGTTCCAGAATTTTGACCCAGCGACTGTGAAGGAATGGCGATTATATATTTCCAAGTCAGGATGGTGTGTGAAGGGACTCTTTTGCAGGTGGTGGTATACCCAAGCATTTGCTGCCCTTGTCCTTCTAAGTGATAAGAGATCATGTGTTTTGAAGGAGCAGTTGAAATATTTTGTGGTGTATGTTATGGATAGTACACACTGCAACGAATGTGCGGTGAGGATGGATGAGGCACCAGCTTGCTCATGCTGATGAGTTTTTTAGGATCTGGAACTCGCTGCTTGACAGGAAGGCTTGAAGATACAACAGTAAAATTTCAAAGAAAATTGAATAGATACTAGAAAAGGCAAATAGTTGGAAGATATTGAGAAGGAGCCTGTTATGGAAAGGATATTACTAAGCTGGAGAGGATTCAGAAGAGATTTACCAGTATGTAGCCTGGAGTGGAGGGTTTAAATTATCAGGAGAGGCTGGTTAGGCTGGGATATTTTTACCTGGAGCGTAGGAGGTTGAGGGGTGCTCTTATAGAGGTTTATAAAATTATGAAGGGTATAAATGTGGTGAATAGCAGGTGTCCTTTCTCCAAAGTTGGGGATTTTAAGATTAGGTGAGCATATTTTTAAGGTGAGAGAAGAAAGATTTAAAAAAGACATGAGTGGTAATTTTTTTTTATGCAGCGAGTATTTCATGTGAGGCATAAACTGCCAGAGGTTGTGATGGATGTCTGTACATTTACAACGTTTAAAAGACATTTGGATAAGTAATGAATAAGAAATGTTTGAAGGGACATGGACCAAATGAAGCCAGGTGAAATTGGTTTATTTTAGGAGTATGATCGGCTTGGACTGGTTGGACTGAAGGGTCTGTTTCCGTGCTGTTTGACTCTGAGTATATACGTGGGGCCAATTTCACAATTCTTTCACGGGCACAATGTTTCTAATGGCCTCCTTCTATGCTACGATGTTGTGATGTTACTGGGGCAAGATTATTAGTGGGTATTGTTAGTTGTATTGTAAAGATTTTCCTTGTTGTTCCTAATATATATAAATGATTTTAGAATTTGGTGTGAAAGGCCACAACTTCAACGTTGGTTGATGACAAAATTTGGGAGATTGTAAGCTGGGTGAAGGATTGGGTAAAACTTCAAAAGGAGATTGACACGTTGGGAAAGCAGGTAGATAGGAAGCAGATGAAGTTCAGTGGGGAGAAGCATGAAGTGTTACATTGTGGTATAAAGAACATGAAGGCAGTATAAAATAAAGGGTATGATCCTAAAGAGTGTGCAGGAGTAGAAAGACCAAGGTGTACATCAAAAAAATCTTTAAAGACAGCAGGGCTGGTTGAGAGAGCAGTTAATAGTAACACTGTGAAATTCCTTCCCAAAGAAGGCTACTGAAGGTGAGTCATTTAATATATTCAAGGCTCCGATAGACACATTCTTAATCCGTAAAGGAATCAAGGATTATGGAGGTAAGGCAGAAAAATCATAGAGTCAAAGGGATGTACTGTACGGAAACAGACCTTTCAGTCCTACTTGTCCATGCTGACCAGATGTCCTAAATAGATCTAATCACATTTGCCAGCATTTGGCCCATATCTCTCTAAACTCTTCCTATCCATATACCCATCCAGATACCTTTTTGAATGTTGTAATTGTACCAGCCTCCACCATTTCCTCTGGCAACTCATTCCATACATGTACCACCCTCTGCGTGAAAAAGTTGCCTCTTAGATCCCTTTTAAATCTCTCCCCTTTCACCTTAAACCTATGCCCTCGAGTTTTGGAGTGAAAAGTGAAATTGAGGATTAACATATCAGTCAACGTCTCATTGAATGGTGATGCAGACTCGATGGGCTGAATGGCTTGCTTCTAATCCTGTCTGATGGCCTTATGTTCTCAATTAAGCAGGCAGTATTCTAGTCCTGAGGAAGGGTTATGCCCAAAATGTCACCTCTCTAGCTCCTCAGATGCTGTGTTTTTTCCAGCGCCACACTTTATCAACTCTGACTCCCCAGTATCTGCAGGTCTCACTTTCTCCTAGTATTCTAGAATGGACTATTCTATTAATGCAGAGTACAACAGCAGGAAGACTCAGGTGTCCAATTTGCTTTGGACATTGGCTGAACCTCAGATGGAGTATTTTGTTCAGTTCTGGGCACCGCATTATAGAGAGGATATGAATGCATTGGAGAGAGTACAAAGGAGATTAATGGGAATAATTCAAGGGTTAAAACACTTTTTTTTAACATCAAAATTAACAGATCTAAGTCCCCAACTTTTGCAGGATTATTCTGGTGTCCTCCAGCTATGAAAAAGACAGTCCGATGATACACTGAGAAAAATTGCAGTAAATTTAGAAACAAAATTTGTCTTCAATCATTTCCTTTGAGTAATTTTGCCATAAAAACGTATTGTGAAGAGAGTCTGGGCAGGAGGGGAAAGGTCATGTGATGAAAGCTCTGGGGATGCATCCAGCAGAAGTTGGCAACTGGAAATTCAAGCCGGTTGGAGATTTAATGTCACTTGGGATTTAAAACAAACCCATCCCGTCAAGAAATGGGGAAACAAATACTTGGTTTGTCTCTCACCCTGAATTAAAAGTGTTCTGATTGTGTTACTGGGCTGGTGTGGCAGTGAATGTGTCACTGGTGTCCTTGGTAATTAGAAATTTGGATTCTCGTTTCAGACCTTGTGTCATCTGTTATGTCTCGTTTCTGTAACATTCAGGTGGTGGTGGGTGGGGGGGATGGGTATGGGGCGGAGGTTGGTTAAAACTGTTGCAGCCATCTGTTGTCATATGCAAAGCAGCTTTTGGTTTTGACACGGAATGAGCTGAGCTTTTGCGGAGTCACCTGCAGGAGACTGTATATTGCCACAGGCGTGGAAGGTGAGAGCAGCTGTCACCCCTTCATCACTGCCAATAAATCAGTCCTCCTGGCCCACTCGCTTTCCCAAACTGCATTCATTCTGGTAGAGTTGTTTTCCTTTACCCAGTTTGGGAGGAGCAGACAGTCCCAGCATCTTGAGATACCTCTACGTGTCAACCCACAAGTCCCTGTCTCCCACCTGTACTGCACTATCATTCTGCATTTGGTTCTTCTTAGCATTAAGACAGGGCCGATGCAGCCACAAGCAACCCTGCACTATTCCTCTGTGCCCAGCCTGAATTTTAGTTTTTATTTTTCACTGGTGGGACGTGGGCATCGCTGGCTGGGCTCAGCATTTGTTGCCCATTCCCAGTTGCTCTTGAGAAGGTGCTGATGAGCTATCAGCTTTAACCACTGTAGTCCACGTACTTTGGTGTAACCCCAATGCCCTTTGGGATGAAATTCCAGCAATCTGACCCAGTGACACTGAAGGAATGGTGATATATTTCTAAATCAGAATGTTGTGTAGCTCTGAGGGAAACTTTCAGGGGGTGGTGTTCCCATGTATCTGCTGCCTTTGTCCTTCTCGATTGAAATGGTCATGGGTTTGGAAGGTGGTGTCCAATGGTCTTTGGTCAATTATTGTAGAATTCCTACAGTGTGGAAGCAGGTCACTCATGTCCACACTGACCCTCTAAAGAGAATCCCACCCAGACCTACCCTATCCCTGTAACCCTGCATTTCCCATGTCTAACCCACCTAGCCTGCACATCCCTGGATACTACAGACAACTTAGCATGGCCAATTTGCCTAATATGCACAGTTTTGGACTGTGGGAAGAAACCGGTGTGCCCAGAGGAAATCAGCAGACACCGGGAGAATGTGCAAATTTCCACAGACAGTCACCAAAGCTGGAAGCAAACCTGGGTGCCTGGCACTGTGAGGCAGCAGTGCTAACCACTGGGCCAGTATGCTAGTGATTCATTAAATGGGCAGCTGTAATGATAAATTTGGATTTCTGACAGAAGGAAGAATTGATCAGAAGTGCATGTAGATGTATTCCATTTGTCATTATTGATGAAGACTTTTTTCAGTAAGAGCCATTGGATAATGAGAGAGTACAGTATCTATTCAGATTCGATCAAGTCGGTGAGAAAGGAACGAAAACACTTTCCTTTGTGTATAGAGTTTACTAACTACTCAGTCTTACAGCTCCATTAAGACAGGCGAGGACCAATACCAATCCAAAGTAGAGACCCAGACAGACATCCAGCAAGTATGGCATGGACTGAATGACATCACAGGCTCTAAAAAGAGAGAGTGCAAGGTATCAGAAGATGACACATCCCTCCCAGACTGTCTCAACACCTTCTCTGCTCGCTTTGAGCAGAATTTCGGTGGAGAGGAAACACCTATTCCAACAAGTCCTGATGAACTTATCCCAACTGTCACTGCATCAGAGGTCCGATCAGTTTTCCTTCATGTGAATCCAAGGAAAGCGATGGGACCAGACAGTACCAGGCCGTGCACTCGGAGCATGCGCATATCAACTGGCAGAGATCTTCTCGGACATCTTCAACCTCTCCCTGCAGCAGGCCATTGTCCCTGCTTGTTTCAAGAGGGCCAACATCGTCCTTGTGCCTAAGAAGGCTCATGCAGCATGTGTGAACGAATACGCCCAGTGGCCCTAACTTCGGTGGTCATGAAGTGCTTTAAAAGGCTGGTCATGGCATTACTCAACTCCCTGCTCCCAACTACTCTTGACCCACTCTAATTTGCCTATCGGACCAAGCGATCCACGTCAGATGCCATATCGATTGCCCTTCACTCCTCCCTAGAACATCTTGACACCAAGAACAGCTGTGGAGAAGAATCCTACTCATTAACAATTCAGCCTTCAACACTATTATCCCTGATTACTAAACTTAGTGATCTCAGACTCTCTGCAACTGTTTCCTGACCCACAGGCCACAATCAGTGAAGTTGGGACATTTTTTTTTAGCTTCCCAACAGTGTGGAAACGGGCCCTTTGGCCCAACAAGTCCACACCGACCCTCCAAAGAGTAACCCATCCAGCCCCATTTTCCTCTGACTAATGCACCTAATACTATGGGCAATTTAGCATGGCCAATTCACCTAACCTGCACATCTTTGAACTATGGGAGGAAACCGGAGCACCCGGAGGAAACCCACGCAGACACCGGGAGAATGTGCAAACTCCACACAGACAGTCGCCCGAGGCTGGAATCTAACCCGGGTCCCTGGTACTGTGCTGCAGTGCTAACCACTGAGCCATCATGCTGCCCCTCACTAACACTCAACACCTAGAGTCTCCCAGGGGTGCATACTCAGTCCCCTAATGTACTCACTGTATACCCATGACTGTTTCCAAATACCAGACTAATGCGATTTACAAGTTCACGGATGACACTATCACGGTCGGTCAAATCTCAGATGGTGATGAAACAGACTACTGATGGGAGTTGGAAGACTTGGAAAAATGGTGCACTGAGAACAACCTAGCTCTTAATGCCAGCAAAACCAAGGAATTCATTATTGACTTTCGGTGCGATGTTACTCATGTCCCCCCTACACATTAACAGCACAGAGGTGGAACGAATGGAGAGTGTCAAGCTCCTGGGAGTGGTCATCAGCAACAAGCTTTCTTGGACTCTTCTTGTGGACGCACTGGTTACAAAGGCCCAACAATGTCTCTTCCTCAGGCAGCTGAGGAAATTTGGCATGATGGCGAATACCCTTACCAACATTTTATAGGTGCGCCATCGAGAGCATTCTGTCTGGATGCATCACTACCTGGTATGGCAACGGAACTATTAAGATCGGCGACAGTTACAGAGAGGGGTGAACTCAGCCTGGACAATCACAAAGGCCAACCTTCCATCTATAGAATCCATCTACCAGGCCCACCATCAAGGAAAGGCCGCCAGCATTCTCAAAGATCCATCCCATCCTGGCAATGCTTTTCTACAAGGTAAAAACAATGACTGCAGATGCTGGAAACCAGATTCTGGATTAGTGGTGCTGGAAAAGCACAGCAGTTCAGGCAGCATCCAAAGTGCAGTGAAATCCACGTTTCGGGCAAAAGCCCTTCATCAGGAATAAAGGCAGTGAGCCTGAAGCGTGGAGAGATAAGCTAGGGGAGGGTGGGGGTGGGGAGAAAGTAGCATAGAGTACAATGGGTGAGTGGGGGTGGGGATGAAGGTGATAGGTCAGGGAGGAGAGGGTGGAGTGGATAGGTGGAAAAGGAGCTAGGCAGGTCGGACATGTCATGGGGATAGTGCTGAGCTGGAAGTTTGGAACTAGGGTGAGGTGGGGAAAGGGGAAATGAGGAAACTGTTGAAGTCCACATTGATGCCCTGGGGTTGAAGTGTTCTGAGGCAGAAGATGAGGTGTTCTTCCTCCAGGCGTCTGGTGGTGAGGGAGCGGCGGTGAAGGAGGCCCAGGACCTCCATGTTATCGGCAGAGTGGGGGGGGGAGTTGAAATGTTGGGCCACGGGGCGGTGTGGTTGATTGGTGCAGGTGTCCCGGAGATGTTCCCTAAAGCGCTCTGCTAGGAGGCGCCCAGTCTCCCCAATGTAGAGGAGACCGCATCGGGAGCAACGGATACAATAAATGATGTGCAGGTAAAACTTTGGATGTGGAAGGCTCCTTTAGGGCCTTGGATGGAGGTGAGGGAGGAGTTGTGGGCGCAGGTTTTACAGTTCCTGCGGTGGCAGGGGAAAGTGCCAGGATGGGAAGGTGGGTTGTAGGGGGATGTGGACCTGACCAGGTAGTCACGGAGGGAACGGTCTTTGCGGAAGGTGGAAAGGGGTGGGGAGGGAAATATATCCCTGGTGGTGGGGTCTTTTTGGAGGTGGCGGAAATGTTAGCGGATGATTTGGTTTATGCGAAGGTTTGTAGGGTGGAAGGTGAGCACCAGAGGCATTCTGTCCTTGTTACGGTTGGAGGGGTGGGGTCTGAGGGCGGAGGTGTGGGCTGTGGACGAGATGCATTGGAGGGCATCTTTAACCACGTGGGAAGGGAAGTTGTGGTCTCTAAAGAAGGAGGCCATCTGGTGTGTTCTATGGTGGAACTGGTCCTCCTGGGAGCAGATACGGCGGTGGTGGAGGAATTGGGAATACGGGATGGCATTTTTGCAAGAGGTAGGTTGGGAAGAGGTGTAATCCAGGTAGCTGTGGGAGTCGGTGGGTTTGTCAGTGTCAAGTTGGTCGTCATTAATGGAGATGGAGAGGTCCAGGAAGGGACTGAGGTGTCAGAGATGGTCCAGGTAAATTTAAGGTCAGGGTGGAATGTGTTGGTGAAGTTGATGAATTGCTCAACCTCCTCGTGGGAGCACGAGGTGGCGCTAATGCAATCATCAATGTAATGGAGGAAGGCGGGGGGGGAGTGGTGCCGATGTAATTACAGAAGATCCTCCACCATCGGGGAGAAGGTACAGAAGCCTGAACACACGCACCAGCCGGTTTCAAAACAGTTTCTACCCTCCTGTTGTTAGAATACTGAATGGACTCACAAACTCTTAGCATTCGCCTGTACCTGTGTTTTTGTTTTGCAGCTGTTTACCCATTATTTACTTGTCTATGCTATTTAACTCTGTGATCTGTCTGTATTGCTCGCAAAACAAAGCTTCTCACTGTGCCTCAGTACACATGACAATAAATTCAATTCAATTCAATTCCTTAGCCCCAGTCATCTCTTAACTCTTCACTATATGAACAGATTGCCCTCCCCCGAAGTAATTTGTTAAAATTTAAAATCTGTCCCGGGACAGCAGTGACATGCCCTTAGTTGTCCTGGAGACAGGTTCACAGATTAATTAAGCACACTAGGTAGACTCCTGACACTGGAGTGCGATTCCAACTGAAGATAGACAAACGATCATTGAATAAAACTAATGGAAGTTAAACAATCTGTTTTCCGATTTTTTGTTTTAGCTTACAAGGTCAATGTCAAGTCAATGTCAGTGTCAAGTCGGTCATCATTTAATGGAGATGGAGAGGACCAGGAAGGGGAGGGAGGTGTCAGAGATGGTCAAGGAAAATTTATGGTCAGGGTGGAATGTGTTGGTGAAGTTGATGAATTGCTCAACCTCCTCGCGGGAGCATGAGGTGGCGCTGATGCAGTCATTAATGTAGCGGAGGAAGAGGGGGGGGGAGTCACAATATTTTTCAAACTCCTGGGGAATCTTGCTGAACAAAGAGACCTTTGGTACAGGTGCACATTTCCTTGAAAGTGGATTCGCAGATAGCCAGGATAGTAAAGAAGGTGTTTGATCGCTTGTCCTTTATTGGTCAGTCCATTAAGGATAGGACTTGGGAGGTCAAGTTGTGGTTGTGTAGGACATTGGTGAGGCCAGTTTTGGAATATAGCATTCAATTCTGGTTTCCCTGCTATAAGAAAGATGTTTAATTTGAAAGGGTGCAGGAAAGATTTACAAGGATGTTGCCAGGGTTCGAGGATTTGAGTTACAGGGAGAGGCCGAACAGGCTCGGGTTATTTTCCGTATAGCATCGTAGGCTGAGGAGTGACCTTGTAGAGGTTTATAAAATCGTGAAGGGTATGAAAATGGTGAAAAGCCAAGGACTTTTCCCCAAGGTAGGGGAGTCCAAAACTTGAGGGCATAGGTTTAGGGTGAGAGGGGAAAGATTTGAAAGGGACCTAAGGGGCAACTTTTTCGCGCAGAGGGTGGTACGTGTGTGGAATGAGCTAACAGACTAAGTGGTGGAGGCTGATACAATTACAATATTTGAAAGGCATCTGGGACAAGATTAATTTTGGATATCTGGTCAGCATGGAAGAGTTGGACCGAAGGGTCTGTTTCTGTGCTGTACATCTCTATGATTCTAAGTCAACTTCTGTATTTCATATTTTTAAAAATAAAAATATCATACTATATTTAATCACAAAACAATCCAAACAAAAATGATTTTTATTCATCATCCTATACCATGAGACAGCACCCTACAAAGGATCTCCAATAATTTATTGGATCAAGAACCTTTTTTGTTATCTTAGAATTGGTGATTCGCATCAAGTCACAATTTTAGGAACATTTTCTTCATAATAGCAAGGTCAAATCTCAACTATTTTCAACAACGCACTTTGTTTCAAAGAAAACAGTTGCCCACACACAACAACCTATGGACCACCCCTTCTCAGCTTGCCCCTTGTATAGGATTTCCTTTAGAATAATTGATAAATATACCCCAGTAGCTAAAGTTTCTGCCAGGCCAATGTTTGAGCAGCTAAGCTAAATTTAAAAAAAAAATTAATGTTTGCTGTGGATGTCACTGGCTGGGTCAGTTTTTATTGCCCATCCCTAGTTGCCCCTTGAGAAGGTGGGGTAAGCTGGCGCCTTGAACCGCTGTAACCCACCTGTGGATTGACCCACAATGCCCTTAGAGATAGAATTTTAGGATTTTGACCCATCGACAGTGAGGGAATAGCATTATATTTCCAAGTCAAGATGTTGAGGGGCTTGGAGGGGAGCTTGCAGGGGGTGGTGTTCCCATGTAGCTGCTGCCCTCCTCCTAGATGGAAGTGGTCGTGTGTTTGGATGGTGCTGTCTGAGGATCTTTAGGTAAATTCTACAGTGCGTTTTGAGGATGGTGCACCTCTGCTACTGAACATTAATGGCTCTTTCAATTACTCTTTATTTTTAATAACTTCCCTGAACAACATGTATTATTCTTTCCCAGCAGGAAAATTGTAAATAATTCTGTACTCAAACATGTATCCATAAAATTAGTCTGTGAACCAACCCTAGATTTCCAATCAAACTTCTTAGGAGTTACGTTGAAGCAACACTTAAGTTATTTCGCTTTATGTCAAATCCAATATATTTGAACTCTCCTGAAGCCTAATTTAAATTTTTAAAAAATTTTATCTGCTGTTTAAACTTTGCAGAACTTCCCCTCAGAGTCATCATTGTACCTTGTAATGATGTCTGCCAGTTTCTCTTTGGGAAACCAGTAGAAAGTTGCTTGATCTGCTTTAAGCTAAAGGCAACCTACTTTCAGAAAGATGGACCTGACTGAAAAATGCTAAACTATTTATTGCAACATTGAACACGGAAACACATTTGTTTAATTTCCACAGCTTCCCTTCTATATTACCTACTACTTTAGTTGGCTTCAGAATGCCTCCCTTTGAAAATGTCTCCCTGTAGCTTTAATGACTTAAATTTCCAACAGTATGTTGCGAACGGAGGTAAGGGAATATTCAGGATCACTTCTCCTGCCGTATGGCAGTCATTTTAATATCTTGTTAACCAGTTTCTCTTTAGGATACCGAGCCTGTAATGTGGCATTAGCCTGATATATGCCATCAGGGATCACTTTTCTTGTGCATTTCCCTCTGTGTGGTAAGTCTGGCTGAGCCCTATCTGATATTCTTGTGTATAGACCAAATTCATTCCAACTCCAGCTCTTTTTGTTTTACGTTCCTTGTCAATTTATCATCTAACTTGTTTGTAACCATTAAAACTTCTCGATTGTAAGGGCTTCTACTTCTCCTGGTATTCCTGGCCTGTTCCGTATTCCTAATTCTTGTCAAACTCCAATCTTGACTCATCTTCCTACCCTGTTTTGCACTACAACTGCAAGAGAGAACCCCTCCCTATGATTAGGATTCCTTTTGTAAGCTTATGATCTTTTCCTAAGGCCATGTTCACTTCCAGAACCACTTTCCGAATTCAAATCGTCTTTTCTGGGTTTCTGCATCTTTACCTCATGGATCTCGGCTCCTGTTCCTCATCTTGTATATTCAATCAATGTTTGTGTTTGTCAGTGGCATTCCCTGATCCCTCTATAATAACAGTACTCCTCCATTCACTGACTCCTTCTGAATACATGCTACTACGGTGCCAAGTTATCTGTGGGTCAAATAGCCTTGTCCTTTTGAATTGAATTGAATCGAATCATTTATTGTCTCATGTATTCAACATGAAATTTGGTGAAAAGATCCATCGTCATGCACAGGCCCAATTCACATTGACTTAACTTATCATCTTTTATCCTTTTTATTTTAAGTCCATGTTTTCGTTCTCCTCTGCTACAGTCCTGCCCGGGCTACACCAGCCTATACCATGTCACTGCCAGAGTTCCTGTTCTGGGCTACCGTGGAAGCGAGAGTCCCACTCCAGACTTCGCTGGCTGGCCGACTCTGTAGCCACGCTGCCTGTGAAAACACCACTGCTGCTCTGGAACCCATCAAAGTCCTGGATCTCTGGTCCAAATCCTGTCAACCTTTCATCTGCCATAACGCAACCCTTTTATAATTGTCCAACATACCTATAGGTGAATTACATGTCAGATTTTTACTTTATGACTTGTTCAGATACTTTTAAGCATGTAGCAAGGGCCTACTGACTTCGGCATAACGGTTTGGTTGCCATGCTATGAAATTATTATTTCTCTATCACTACCAATTACCTAACCCGACATTTACCCTATTTCTGCCCTTCTCTTTCATAATGTTCCATGTCCCTAGATTAAGTGTTATTTCTGGTGGCCTTGCATGATGCTGTAAAGCTTCCTTTGAAACCTCTGGCTTAATGAACGTCCTTGTCACTGAATGCAGGGCAATCAGATTTCAGATAAAGTTGAGCTAATTATAGTCCTTTCTCAAGTCAGAGGATGATCATTTATTACTGAAGGAATTTTTGGACTTCATCTCGAGAAACAATTGTTCTGGACTGTAGCCCCCCCCCCCCCCCCCCCCCCCCCCCCCAACCCACCACCATCAACACCATTACAGAGTGTGCCAGGGCAGGTGTTAATTTACAACGAGATTGGTCTGTTAGCTATTTCATGAAGCATCTCATCTATATCTGTGTGTGATTTCTTTCACACCCCCGAATACAAAAGGGATCTTTTCACTGTGGTGTTAATTACCATAACGTTCATATATTCACACATATCCCAAGACTGCTTATTGGCAAATTCACCACCCTTTACCCCCATGCATTGTCAGTTCAGACTTTAGCCAGTGCCCCTTATCCCATGTTTATTCATTTCTTCATTGCCTTGTCCACTATAATTTGTTTCTCCTTTATAATGCATTTGTATGAGCCAGGCAAATCCAGTTCTAGGATATCAGACAAATGCAGCCAGGAATTTCTGGGAACGGGCAGTAGGAGTTTTAAGTGAAATTCAAAATAGCATAATGCAACTAATTACTCTAAATTAGATAACAAGGCTTTCAAAATTATACACCACATAGAAGATTCAAAAAGAGAAAATGGTGATACTGATCAAGCATTAGGAATTGTACCAATTATAAGATTTGTGGATACAGTTTATTAACTATTCAGTATCATAGCTCCGTCCTTCCACCAGTCCACCTGTATCCCCTCTATATATCTATCCAGTCAATTAATTAATTCGTTAAACCAAGCACCTTTAAAACTACTTGCTGTGGGAGTGAATTTTTAATTTAAATTGGACTTGTAACACCCTTACTGAGATTAATTAATGTGGTATTTACAATGTGGAGATGCCGGTGTTGGACTGAGGTGTACAAAGTTAAAAATCAAACAATATCAGGTTATAGTCCAACAGGTTTCTTTGGAAGCACTAGCTTCTGAACTGAAATCAATATGTCCATTCTAAAAGATGAGAAACCTAATAAACAATCCAAGTCTTTTTCAATATATAATTTCAGTTACATCCCATTGTAAACTTTTGCTATAAATCTGTGTCTTACAATCTTATACTCCACAACCACCTGATGAAGGAGCAGCGCTCCAAAAGCTAGTGCTTCCAAATAAACCTGTTGGACTATAACTTGGTGTTGTGTCATTTTTAAGTTTGGTATTTACAGGGAGTAAAACGATGAGCTATTTCCTTATAGGCAAAAGTGAGGACTGCAGATGCTGGAGATAAGAGACAAGATTGGAGTGGTGCTGGAAGTGCACAGCAGGTCAGGCAGGTCAGGATCCTGATGAAGGGGTCCTGCCTGAAACATCGATTTTCCTGTTCCTCGGATGCTGTGTGACCTGCTGTGCATTTCCAGCATCACTCTAATCTTGACTCTATTTCCATGTATAGATATGTAGCACACTTAGGAAGACTTTGAAACACAATAAGTTTTATAAATTATTTTATGGGATAGGGGCATTGTTGACCAGGGCAGCATTTTTTGGCCATGCCCAATAGCTGATGAACTGAGTAGCTTGTTCAGCCATTTCAGATGGCGGCAGTTAAGAGCCAACCATATTGCTGTGGGTTGGAGTCACATGTAGGATATCAAATTTCCTTCCCTAATTAAATCCTAGTTGCCATTGTATACAAAATGAAAGATGAAAGTGTTTTTTTTCCTATCCATCAAATCCAACATAAAGTCTCTTGCGAATGGGTCATGATGGTGTCCTTCTGCTGTTTTTTTACATTTATTGCTGATTTTCTTCATAGTCTGCTTTAGCGTACTTACCGTCCCTTACTCCTGCAACATTTATTTAAGTTTTTTAACTTGTGTGAAAATAGATGGCCAAACTGCCAAAGTAGTTTTCAGATAATTGACTTTTTAATATTTCAAATTCTTAATGCCTTGTCCTTTACATTAGTAAGCAAGTGAATTAAATGGGCCTGATGGATTTCCAACAACAACTAAAGATAGTTGTCATGGTCACCATTACTGAGACCAGATTTCTTTGCTGGACTGATATTAATCAGTTAAATTTAAATTCCATCAGCTGTTATGATGGGATTTGAACCCCTGGCCCTAGACCATTAGCCTGAGCCTCTGAATGCATGACTGTCTCCTCCCTGAGGGTCTTTGTTTCACACACAACTCCTCCACTCTCCTCATTGAGCACCTTTAGCTACTGTTATCCTTATTCTTTTCTGCCTCTTGAGTGCACCAAGCTGCCCCTGATAAAGCATCTATACCTCAAAGCTCTTGTGGTACCCAGTTCCACACACACTTGTTCTGGTAAGCAGGCTTCTCCTGAATTCCCTATTAGATTTATTAATGACCTTCTTGGGCCCTAGTTTTTGTCCACCACACTGTGTGGTGCACTTACTGCAGGGGATAACAAGGGCACTCTTATTGTTGCCGGGAAATGAACTCATAAACTCCTTGAGGGCTCCTATTGTGTCCCATCCCTCTTTACGGAGGTAGAATGTGCCTAGTGCCTTCCTCTCTTCAGCTGGTAACTATTATCGTTGCAGTCATTTGAACAGAAGTGGCCATTTGTTCGGACCCTCACATTGACTGATCTTTTAGATTTGTTTTCTCTCCCACTGTAATTTTATTTCTAAAGCACTTTCTGGGGTCAAGGGTCAACATGGAGCTAATGGTTTCAATTTCAGACTAAAAACCAAACCTAATTGAAACCTCTCGAGGGCACACAGGGTGTATGTTTCACAGCCTAAATGGGTTTCTAACCTTCTGGGTGGAGTAGTGTCAATGACAGACTGATGACATAATGCACTGTATGAAGGAGGTGCATATAGATTAAATTAGATTACTTACAGTGTGGAAACAGGCCCTTCAGCCCAACCAGTCCACACCGACCCGCAACCCACCTATACCCCTTATCTAACACACTACGGGCAATTTAGCATGGCCAATTCACCTGACCTGCACATCTTTGGACTGTGACGGAAACTGGAGCACCCGGAGGAAACCCACCAGATACGGGGAGAATGTGCAAACTCCACACAGTCAGTCGCCTGAGTCAGGAATTGAACCCAGCTCCCTGGCGCTGTGAGGCAGCAGTGCTAACCGCTGTGCCACCATGCCACCCATCTATGGGTGATGGAAGTGTGGAGGGTATTTAAGAGAGAAGACCCCATCTCCATTTAATGTCCTATGAAAGCATGTTACAGACAGTGGTAATGGTATTGAACTAATAATCCTAAAGCCTAGGTTACTGTTTTAGAGGAACACTGGATCAAATCCCACCAAATGGTAGATGGTGAAATTTGAAATCAATAACAACCTTGAATAAAAGCTCATCAAATAGAGGCCTTGTAACCAGTGTTAATTGTTGGTAAAAACCTATTTAGTTCTGTTAATGCCATTTAGGGCAGTCCTTATCTGGTATGGTCCACATGTGACTTCGTACAGTGTGGAAAGCAGGCCATTCAGCCCATCGAGTTCACACTGACTCTCCGAACAGCATTGTATCAAGACCCTTCACCCCCTACCCTGTATTTCCTATGGCTAATCCACATAGCCTGCACATCCCAAAATACCATGGGCAATTTACCATGATCAATCCACCTTAACCTGCACATCTTTGGACTGTGGGTGGAAACTAGAGCATCCAGAGGAAACCCACACAGACACAGGGAGAGCATGCAGACTCCATTCAGACAACCACCCAGGGATGGAATTGAAGCCAGGTCCCTGGTGCTGTGAGGCAACAGTGCTAATCACTGAGTCATTGTGCCACTCTGCAGCAGTGTGGTTGACTCCAAACTACTGTTGAATTAAGGATGGCTAATAACTGCTGGTCTGGCCAGCAACATTTGCATTAAAATCATTGGTGAGCATCTCTCTCGTTATGGAGCTAACGTTAGCAGGTAATTTGGTCTTTATCACAATGTTGTTTTTATGAAATGCTGTGCACAAATTCACAGCTACACATCCGTGGCTCACATCAAAAGTAGTTTTTTTTTAAGATTAGAGTCCTTACAGTGTGAAAACAGGCCCTTCGGCCCAACCAGTCCACACCAACCCTCTGAAGAGAAACCCACCTGGATCCATTTCCCTCTGACTAATGCACCTAACACTATGGGCAATTTAGCATGGCCAATTCATCTGACCTGGACATCTTTGGACTGTGGGAGGAAACCGGAGCACCCAGAGGAAGCCCACGCAGACACGGGGAGAATGTGCAAACTCCACACAGACAGTTGCCCAAGGCTGGAATCGAACCCGGGACCCTGGTGCTGTGAGGCAGCAGTGCTAGCCACTGTGCCTCCCTTTAATTGGCTGTAAAACATTTTAACGTAGGCAATGGCCATGATAAGCGTAACATAAATGCGAGGCTGTCTTTTTTTAAATTTATACATAACCCTGATATTAAAGTTAACCCACGCCATCTATAAAATGGACACAGAATGTATTAAAAACCGTATAACATTCAGGGAATGCACTATAGAATAATTACATTGAATCAACTCTATACCAGATGGCAGGTATATGTGTGCCATAAGAACAGGTTTACAGATAGTCTCCAAGCAGCAGCAGCAGCAGTTTTAACCCAGAGTTGGCTTCATTATAAACTGTTCCTGCATTTACAGAACAGTAATGAATCCTTTAGAACATGTTGCATGGCTTGAGCAGAGAATGATTAAGTGGCTGAAAGTTCCAATTCGTAGGATACCAACAGTGTGGAAGCAGGCCATTTGATCCATTGCGTCCACACCAACCCTCTGAAGAGCACCCCAAGCAGGCCCGCTCCCTATAACCTCGCATTTCCCATAGTTAATCCACTTAGCCTGAACATCCCCAGACACTGTGGGCAATTTCCCATGACCAGTCCACCCTGACCTGCGCATCTTTGGACTGTGGGAAGAAACTGGAGCACCCCGAGGAAACCCACGCAGACACTGGGAGAATGTGCAAACTCCACACAGACAGTCACCCTAGGGTGGGATGCTAACCCCTGAGTTAAAGAGATGCATTTTGTTTTAGACAATGTAAAGTGGTGAGGATTCCAGAGATTAGCAATATCCTGACTGGGAGATCGATCGTTCCTGGAATACACGTTGGGATTATTTAGAGTGCAGAATCAGGCCATTTGGTCCAACTGGTCTGGTTTTGTTGATTCTCAAATTAGTGTCCTCTCTCTTCATGTCACTGTTTTCAACTAATCCTTCCAATCCTTTCCCTATCATGTGCTTGTCTAGCTTCTCCTCAAAGGCATAAATGTGATTCAAGTCAACCACTCCCTGTGGGGACGAGTTCCACACCATCTTTGCTGCTTGGATAAAGAAATTGGAAGGATTTAAAAGGGTTAAAGGAGCCATTGGAGTTCGATAAGGATAGGGCAGTGACAGGGTAGGGGTGGGTTGAGTGGGATAATGGATATTTTATAGTTCTATCTTGGATGTCCCTGCGGATAGTGATGTGAGGCTGAAGCTTTTCACTGGAGCTTAGGCGGCCTATAGTTCCCAGTTGCTTTCTCCATGGCAATACCTCAGCCAATCGGAGTTGACTTACCAAGAATCAGTGCTGAAAATGTGTTGCTGGAAAAGCGCAGCAGGTCAGGCAGCAACCAAGGAGCAGGAGAATCGATGTTTCGGGCATGAGCCCTTCTTCAGGAGTCAGTACCCTGTACTCCTGCAATATGTTTGCAATGTGGCATTCTTGTATGTGTCCTGATGATCACAAGAAGGAGAATCTTTGACAGCATAGTGTTCACAGCAAGACTCAAGTTTGTTTGACTAGGCAACATTATTCAGGAAATATGGGTTTGCAGTGGATATGTTCCTATGTTAGTATACCAAAGGCCTTGAATAAGAGTTCAAATGCCACCATGGTATTCAGTCCGGTTAATTACAGAGGAACCTTGATTATCCAAGCGACACAGGCTGGGAGTACTTTCTTTGGATAATCGAAGTTTGGATATCTGATCTGATGGCCGTGGGGAGCCATCTTGTTTGGATAATCTGAAATTCGGATAATCGACGTTCGGATAATGGAGGTACTTCTTTCTATAACACGCTTTTGTTTCAGTCCAGATTAATCAGTGATGGTGAAGAAAGTGAGGTCTGCAGATGCTGGAGTATCAGAGCTGAAAATGTGTTGCTGGAAAAGCGCAGCAGGTCAGGCAGCATCCAAGGAACAGGAGAATCGACGTTTCGGGCATAAGCCTCTTGATGAAGGGCTTATGCCCGAAACGTCGAATCTCCTGTTCCTTGGATGCTGCCTGACCTGCTGCGCTTTTCCAGCAACACATTTTCAGCTCTAATCAGTGATGGTGCCTATGAAACTACTGGATTGTCTTTAGAAACCCATCTGGTTCACTGATGGCCTTTTGGGAATGGAGTTCTGCCATCTTTACCCTGTCTGGGCCTACATGTGACTCTAGACCCACGTTTCCGCCTGATATGGCCAAGTAGACTGTTCTGTTCAAAACATGGGTAATAAATAGTGGCCGTAATATCTTTTTCACATTAAAGACTTAAAGAAATCCTGGATATTGAGAGAGCGGCACAATTTCTATTCCTGCATTTCTGTTCTTAACTCATTTAAAAGTAAGTTGCTGGCCTTGGGAAGGCTCCAGATGGTCCTGTTGTTATGACTTGTCAAAGGGAGTGGGGAGGGACAGGAGCAGGAGGAGGAGGAGATATTCACCGACGGTCTGACAAATAAGAGTGCTTTGAATGAGTTAATGAGTGCTCACACTCACTCATATATATACATATATATAATATACACACACACACACACACACACACACACACACACACACAGGAATCTGGAGTCAAAGGCAGCACACTTCCGTGGGTGGAAGTTGAAAATTAATCCTCGAATAGGTGCATTCTAAGCAAGTAAAGCAGTTATCGTTGTGTGTCAGAGGTCGCTGGTGATTGTTGTGGTCTCCAATTTAAGAGAGTGCACCTTGAAGTGTTATTTATGGCAGCACTAAGTTAGAGTGCCAACCTGTGTTGCTGAGCTACAGGATTTGGGACTTTGTTGTTTGTCATTTCTCGTTCTATGAGTGGCTGGCTCCAGGTATTTG
The DNA here is from genome assembly GCF_020745735.1 of Hemiscyllium ocellatum. Taxonomy (NCBI): domain Eukaryota; kingdom Metazoa; phylum Chordata; class Chondrichthyes; order Orectolobiformes; family Hemiscylliidae; genus Hemiscyllium; species Hemiscyllium ocellatum. Next base: position 8,208,993 of record NC_083447.1, on the reverse strand, counting down.
AAAAACGCCAACCTGCCTTACCCACGAGAGGGCAGGGTAATAATCTCTGAATCGCTTTAAGGAGATTATGCTATCCATTATCCCTGGGCTAATTCAGAGTCTGGGCCGGAGCCAGTACGAGGGATAATGACGAAGCATCTTGACGCATTGTGGATGGAGGAAGAGAAATCTTGAGTTTTAAACTGCATTAATCGTGTCGAATAGAGGGTGGCCAGTGTGGGGATGTGGGCCCTGATCGCTCATCCGCTGCTGGATTGAATACTGCAGACAATATCAACATGACAGGTGAGAGGGTGCAAAGGTCACCTCCATCAATGGCCACCGTGTGGGTAAGGCATTCCTGCTAATCTGTCAATTGAAGCTGGAGTGTGATCTAGTGGGAACCGTGAGCTGGTGGAATGCTTAATCTACTAGACAGTGAGCGAAGGGTGTGAGCTAACAGTGTGTAATCCAGTGAAGTAAGTGATCTAGTGGAGTGTACAATCGAATAGAGTGTATAAGCCAGTGAAATGAGTGATCTAGTGGATCTGGTGTCATTTAGTGGAGTGTGTGGGTCTAACAGAGTGAGAGATCTAGTGAATGTGTGTTATTGAGTGGAGTGCAAGACCTAATACAATGTGTGATCAGGTAGTATAAGTGATGTATGTGATCTAGTAGAACATATGATCTAATATTGCATAATCCGGTAGACTAAGAGTTGTGGTGATAGAAGGGCTTTTGCCCAAAACGTCTATTTTCCTGCTCCTTGGATGCTGCCTGACCTGCTGTGCTTTTCCAGCACCACTCTGATCTAAACTCTGGTTTCCAGCATCTGCAGTCCTGACTTTTGCCTAAGAGTTGTGGTGGACTGTGAAATCCAATCGTGTGTAATCTCGTGGGATTAAGTGATCTAATGGATGTTTGTGTGGGTGTGTGTGATCTAGCAGAGTGCATCATCTTACAGAGTGTGATCTAGTGTAGTACACAGTCTGCTGAAGCTTGTGATCGATTGGGGTGTGTGATCGGCCAGACCCTATGGAATATGTGACCAACAGAGTGTGAAATCTGATGGGGAATGATCTGTTGGGATGCACAATTGCTGTGGGAATGGCTCAAGAAGGTCGTTAATTTAGTAGAAATGCTCAAAAAGACTTTGAAACGTTTCTGTCCATCTCTAGGATGTGCTGATTCATGTTTTGGGAGCGTTATGGTATGGAGGGGCAGTGCGATGGAGGTCAAAGGTTGTCTCTCAGCTACTCTCCTGATAGTTTTACATGGAGACCAAGATTGAGTGAATTCAAAAATGAACTCCCTCTGTTAACTTGAAATGATAACTTCAGATGAAAGAAACACCAGCAACAGAAAAGACAGATGAACATTTGCTGCACTACCATCAGAGCAGAGAAAGCTGGGTGATTAATGATCCCTTTAATATGACCAGACATTAAAATTGAGGATGGGAACTAAGAACAGGAATAAGTCAAGTGTCAGATATATCATTGTGAAAGGAACAGCTAACGAGTTTAATAACCTGTGAACTTTATAAATCTGGAAAGCAGTGAACACATGGTTACGCTACTGGACAAGCAGTAATCCAGAGCCCACACTCATGATTCGGGTAGCCGTGAGTTCAAATCCCACCAGAGTGATTTGAGCTTGAAACAAAAGTCTATAAAGACGCTTGGATTGTCATGAAAAATTCCAACCAGTTCATGGTTGTCTTTCTGTGAAGGAATGAGACAGCCTCATTCCTGATGAAAGACTTTTGCCCGAAACTTCAGTTTTCCTGCTCCTCGGATGCTGCCTGACCTGCTGTGCTTTTCCAGCACCACTCTAATCTGGAATCTGACCTCCATCATCTGCAGTCCTCACTTTCGCCATTCTGTGAAGGAAACCTGCTGTCTATAAACGAATTAAATTAGCTTTATTGTCTCAAGTGTTCAGTAAAAATTTGAGGATGTTGTCAGGGTTGAAGGGTTTGAGCTATAGGGAGAGACTGAATAGGCTGGGGCTTTTTTTCCTGGAGAATAGGGGTGACCTTATAGACATTTATCAAATCACGAGGGTAATAAATAGGGTGAATAGACAAGGTCTTTTCCTTGGAGTGGTGGAATCCAGAACTAGAGGGCATAGATTTAAGGTGAGAGGGGTAAGATTTAAAAGGAGCCTAAAGGAAAACTTTTTCACACAGAGGGTGGTGTGTGTTTGGAATGAGCTGCTAGAGAGGTAGTGGAGGCTGGTACAATAACAACATTTAAAAGGCATCTGGATGGGTATATGAATAGGAAGGGTTTAGAGGGATATGGGCCAAGTGCTGGCAAATGGGACTATACTAATTTAGTAAACCTTGTCAGCATGGACGAGTTGGACCGAAGGGTCTGTTTCTGTGTTGTACAGCTTTACGATTCTATACCCTACGTACTCAAAAGAGTACAGTTAAAAGTTTACAATCACAGCATTACAGCACCATCTTATGTACAAAGGTACAGGTAGTGAAAATCAAATTCTTCAGGAAAAAACAAATGAGAAAAGTAAAGTTAAAAAATCACATCACACCAGGTTATAGTCCAACAGGTTTATTTGGAAGCACTAGCTTTCGGAGCGCTGCTCCTTCCTCAGGTAGCGAATGGAGCAGGATCATAGGAAACAGAATTTATAGTAAATCCTGTACCACAACCAACTGATGAAGGAGCTGCACTTCACAAGCTAGTGCTTCCAAATGAACCTATAACCTGGTGCGGTGTGTGATTTTTTTTTAAACTATGTCCACCCCAGTCCAACACTGGCTCCTTAAAATTGAGAAAAATAAAGAAATAAATCATCCAGCATTGTAGTAATAGGAATAACTTAGACAAGTAATAAGTTCAGAATATCGGTCTTTCCAACCCAGTCCATACTGGCACCTAGCCTCTAGGGAGACCTCCATAGCCTCACCGCTGCCTGTGCCAGAACCACCAATGTAGGAGTCACCCTACTTGAGGCACCATTTCTCTGCTGCTAGGCTCCCTCCAGTCCCATAGCAACAGCTGGTGGGATTTGAACACAGATCCTCAGAGGATTAGGAACGCGAAAGAGCTAGTAATCCACTTTGCCTTTGTGCCCAAGCCGGCCATTCAGCCCAGCTACAGCACACTTGCCTCTCTGCTCCATTTGAGCTGCTTCCCAATGTGGAGGCATTGTGCCCACTGAATTATTCTCCCAAGAAACAGGGCCCCCTGTCAGGGCAGCTGGAGACACAGACTCCGGCGATGCTGCACTGAAAACTGGGGACAGGCGGGAGGTCAGCATCAGAGGAGTGCAGAGATCTCGGAGGGTTGTAGGGCTGGAGCAGGTTGCTGAGACACACAGAGAGGTGTATGGGTTTGAAAACAAGAATGAGAATTTTAAAATTAAGCCTTCACCAGATAGTGAGGCAATTTAAGTCACTGAGCACAGATTTATTAAAGGGACTTGGCACGAGTTACAAGAGCAGAGTTTGGATATTGAAGGGTGGGTGGTGAACTGGGATTGTCAAATCTAGAGGTAACACGAGGCACAGGTAGAGTCATAGAGATGTACAGCACGGAAACAGGCCCTTCTGTCCAACTTGTCCATGCTGACCAGATATTCTAAAATCAATCTAGTCCCATTTGCCAGCACTTGGCCCATATACCTCTGAACCTTTCTGTTCATGTACCCATCCAGATGCCTCTTAAATGCTGTAATTGTACCAGCCTCCACCACTTCCTCTGGCAGCTCATTCCATACACGTACCACCCGCTGTGTGAAAAAGTTACCTCTTAGGTCTCTTTTATATCTTTCCCCTCTCACCTTTAACCTATGCCCTCTAGTTCTGGACCCCACCCGCCTGATGTAAACATGAAGTCTGCTGTTCTGGCATTTTTGGAGATGAATAACAGCTATCAATCTTCCGGTGTGGATCGGAGGCGAGGAGTCAGAGCTACATTGGAATTCTCTAAAGCCACGTTATTACCTTGCAGCACGGTGACTCAGTGGTTAGCAGTGCTGCGTCACAGCACCAGGGTCTCAGGTTCAATTGCAGCATCAAGTGACGGTGTGGAATTTGCGCATTCTTCACTGTGAATGTGCTCCGGTTTCCTCCCACAGTCACAAAGCTGTGCAGGTTAGGTGAATTGGCCGTGCTAAGTTGCCCATTGCGTTAGGTGTATTAATCAGAGGGCAATGGGTCTGGGTGGATTACTCTTTGGAGGGTCAGTTTGGGCTGAAGGGCCTGTTTCCACACTGTAGGGAATCTAATCTTGCTACAAACTAGCTTTTAATGTACATTTTTAAAATTCTTTCACGGCATGTGAGCATCATTGGCAAAGCCTGCATTTGTTGCCCAGGGCGGCACGGTGGCACAGTGGTTAGCACTGCTGCCTCACAGCGCCGGAGATCCTGGGTTCAATTCCCGACTCAGGTGACTGACTGTGTGGAGTTTGCACATTCTCCCCGTGTCTGCGTGGGTTTTCTCCGGGTGCTCTGGTTTCCTCCCACAGTCCAAAGATGTGCAGGTTAGGTGAATTGGCCATGCTAAATTGCCCGTAGTGTTAGGTAAAGGGGTAAATGTAGGGGTATGGGTGGGTTGCGCGTCGGTGTGGACTTGTTGGGCTGAAGGGCCTGTTTCCACACTGTAAGTAATCTAATCTCTAAGAGACCATTTCAGAGGCATTTCAACCATATTGGTGAGGGGGCCTTGAATCACATGCAGGCCTTGACCAGCTAAAGGCCTGACGATTTCCTTCCCTCAAGGGTATGAGTGAAGCAGATGGGCTTTTACAATAATCAATGATGGTTTTATGCTCCCCATTGCTGAGGTTTTCTTTATATTCCAGATTAATTATGAATACTGAATTTAAAACCCTCCAGACGCCACATTGAGATTTGAACTCACATTCCCAGGGCATTACATTACTTGTCCAGTGACATTGTGTGTACAGCATAGAAACAGGCCATTCAGCCCATCCAGTCCACATTTGTGCTGATACTCCATTTGAGCTGCTCCCCATCTTTGTTCATCTAAATCCATCATCATAAACCCCTCTCTCTCACTGGTATATAAAAAATGCAAAATGCAGCAGATGCTGGAAGCAGACACAAAGTGCTGGAGAAACTGAATATATCTGGCAGCATCTTTGGAGAGAGAGAGAGAGAAACAGAGCAAATGGTTCAAGTCCAGTAGGACTCTTATTCAGAATTCAGAACACTTCTGGACGCAGTTCTGAAGAAGAATCATGTCAGACGTGAAATGTTCATTCAGCTTCTCTCTCCGCAGAGGCTGTCAGACCTGCTGAGTTTCTCCAGTATTCCCTGCTTTGTTCCTTCATCTGTTTCTCTGAGTTCTCTCAAAACACATCCACACTGTTTGCTTCAATCATTCTCTGTGGGAATGGGTTTCACAATGCCCCATTCTCTGGGTAAAAACGTTTCTCCTGAATTCTTGATTGGATTCCTCGATGACGAGCTTGTATGGGTAGCCTTCAATTATGTTCTTTCACAAGAAGGGGTAAAGTTGTCTCTGTCTCCAAAACCTTGCGTCATCTGCTCATCCTGCAGTCTGTATCCTTCATGAGAAAAAATCCTGAGCCGTTCCTGAGGTGTACCTCCATACCATAGAGTCATATTTGGGGCGGCACGGTGGCACAGTGGGGGGCGGCACGGTGGCACAGTGGTTAGCACTGCTGCCTCACAGCGCCAGGGACCTGGGTTCAATTCCCGCCTCAGGCGACTGACTGTGTGGAGTTTGCACGCTCTCCCCGTGTCTGCGTGGGTTTCCTCCGGGTGCTCCGGTTTCCTCCCACAGTCCAAAGATGTGCGGGTCAGGTGAATTGGCCATGCTAAATTGCCCATAGTGTTAGGTAAGGGGTATATGTTGGGGTATGGGTGGGTTGCGCTTCGGCGGGTCGGTGTGGACTTGTTGGGCCGAAGGGCCTGTTTCCACACTGTAAGTAATCTAATCTAATCTATCTAAAAAAAAGAGCACGGAAACATGACCTTCGGTCCAACCAGTACATGCCAACCAGAATCCCAAACTAAATTAATCCAACTTGGCCCATATCCCTCCAAACCTTCCCTCTTCATGTACTTATCCAAATGTCTTTTAAATGTACCCAAATCCACCCCTTCCTCAGGAAGTTCAATACATACACGAACCACCCTCTGTGTTTAAAAAAAATGCTTGTGTCTTTTTTAAATCTCTCTCATCTCACCGTAAAAATGTGCACCCAACTTTTGACATCCCCCACCGTGGGGAAAAGACAGCTACCATTAACTCTATCTCCACGCTTTGTTATTTTGTAAACTTCTGTATGGTTGTTGTGTTGCCATAGTCTTACCAGCCCATAGGGGCCGCTCTCCCATAAGAGAGAGAGAAGCGACTGGTGGTGATTTAACCTGAGGGCCATCAGAGTTGAGAAGGAAAGTCCTTCATGGTAACCTTAAACCAGTGATGGGAATTGAACCCATGCTGTTGGTATTACACTGCTCTGTAAACTGATAATCCAGCCAACTGAGCTATACCAATTCCTAAACTTCTATGAGGTCATCTCTCAACCTCCTTTCTTGTAAATCTTAACCACGTTTCTACATGTTAGCCCGTACTTGGGTCTGGTCTCCCACAGCGCATTCACCTAGATCTCTAAACTGATAGTTTAGTGACATTATCACTACGTCACTTTGTGCTAAACATGAGTTCGAGCTCAGGAAGAATAAATCTGCCATTTTGCATGGAGCTTTTTTACTGCACTTGTCACAGATTCCAGTGGAGTCATGAACAAGGACGGACAGCACAATCCCCAGTGCTGCCCCTGACCCCAGTGCTGCCCCTGACCCCAGTGCTGTCCCTGACCCCAGTGCTGCCCCTGACCCCAGTGCTGCCCCTGACCCCAGTGCTGCCCCCGAACCCCAGTGCTGCCCCTGACCCCAGTGCTGCCCCTGACCCCAGTGCTGCCCCTGACCCCAGTGCTGTCCCTGACCCCAGTACTGCCCCTGACCCCAGTGCTGTCCCTGACCCCAGTGCTGTCCCTGACCCCAGTGCTGCCCCTGACCCCAGTGCTGCCCCCGAACCCCAGTGCTGCCCCTGACCCCAGTGCTGCCCCTGACCCCAGTGCTGTCCCTGACCCCAGTGCTGTCCCTGACCCCAGTGCTGCCCCTGACCCCAGTGCTGCCCCTGACCCCAGTGCTGCCCCTGACCCCAGTGCTGCCCCTGACCCCAGTGCTGCCCCCGAACCCCAGTGCTGCCCCTGACCCCAGTGCTGCCCCTGACCCCAGTGCTGTCCCGAACCCCAGTGCTGCCCCTGACCCCAGTGCTGTCCCGAACCCCAGTACTGTCCCTGACCCCAGTGCTGCCCCCGAACCCCAGTGCTGCCCCTGACCCCAGTGCTGCCCCTGACCCCAGTACTGCCCCTGACCCCAGTGCTGTCCCGAACCCCAGTACTGCCCCTGACCCCAGTGCTGTCCCTGACCCCAGTGCTGCCCCTGACCCCAGTGCTGCCCCTGACCCCAGTGCTACCCTGAACCCCAGTGCTGCCCCTGACCCCAGTGCTGCCCCCTCATTTGTGCTCCTTGAGCACCGCAGCCCAACCCTTGACCCGGGCAGAGTGGCCTCAGCCACTGCCCTTAGCACAGTAGCCCCCCCTCTTTGACCTGAGCATGGTGGCATTACGACCCCCTTACAACCCACACGGAGCACAACGATCCCTCTAAGGTCCCGAACCATTTATTGGGCCCCTAAAATACCCACTTGTACCACAGGGTCAGAGATGTACAGCACAGAAACAGACCCTTCAGTCCAACCCGTCCAAGCTGACCAGATATCCTAACCTAATATGGTCCCATTTGCCAGAATCGGCCTATATCCCTCCAAACCCTTCCTATTCATATACCCATCCAAATGCCTTTTAAATGTTGTAATTGTAGACCCTGCTTTCTGGTGTGGGAGTTTGCTTTGCACAGTTCTGCGCTTTAAAGCCGAGAATGTTTGGTTGACTCATGCATGAAAGAATCAATACATTTATTTATCACCTGTATTGATGTGAAGGCTATGTGACAGAGACCGATGTATTTGAACCCACACCCTCTCTCGTCTCTGGCAGCAACTAATGGGATATAAAAGAGACCTAAGGGACAACTGTTTCACACAGAGGGTGGTACGTGTATGGAATGAGCTGCCAGAGGAATTGATGAAGGCTGGTACAATTACAACATTTAAAAGGCATTTGGATGGGTATATGGATAGGAAGGGTTTGGAGGGATATGGGCCAAGTGCTGGCAGGTGGGACTAGATTGGGTTGGGATATCTGCTCGGCATGGATGGGTTGGATCGAAGGGTCTGTTTCCTTGCTGTACATCTCTATGACTCTATATCTTTTCCAAATTACTGTTTTTGGCTGTAAACACACATGAAATGGCAGCCTGTGATCCAGATTTTCATCATGTTTGTTAAGAGCATGTCATAGCAGCTTGTCTCCCACAGGAGGCAGCCTACAATTAGGATAGCATTAGAGTGAGCGATGGGTGGGGTTGCTGGCTCTTAACTTTGTCTCTGTTTTCAGTTAATGCCACCAGATGTTACCAACAGATGGTGCAATTGCTACACTTCAGGAAGCGATTGGAATCTATTCATGTCCCCCACCCGCCCGGCTCTGTGTTCCTGGGTGTTAGTTTAAGTTGGTATCTTACATTTAGATTGATTGTCACAAGTGTATAAAAATATCATTTTCTCATGTGCCTTACACAAAGTGTAACCACGTTCCAACACATTTGCATCTTGAAACACTGAACATAATGCAAGGTTTTACTGCAATAGAGTTCATCTTTCCCTCTTTATCATGTTCCTCCTCCACTGCTCCTTCAGCTGCTGCTTGACGTTGGTCAGAGTCTCTGTCACAGGCCCCAGAGTCTCCGTAATGACCTCCACGGTCTCTGTAACGGGCTCCGGGATCTCCGTAATGGGCCCCGGGGTTTTTGTAACAGGCGCTGGGGTCTCTGTAACAAGCTCTGGGGTCTTGGTTACAGACTCTGAATCTTGGTAACAGCCTCCTGGGGTCTCGATTACAGGGTTCTGGTCTCGGTAACGGAGTTCTGGGGTCTTAGTTATGGGGCTCTCGGGCCTCAGTTACAGAGCTCTGGGATCTTGGTTATGGGCTCTGGGGTCTCGATTATGGGGCTCTGGCATATCAGTTAGAACATAGAACATAGAAAAATACAGCGCAGTACAGACCCTTCGGCCCTTGGTGTTGCGCCTATCCAAGCCCACCTAACCTACACGAGCCCACTTTCCTCCATATGCCTATCCAATGCCCGTTTAAATGCCCATAAAGAGGGAGAGTCCACCACTGCTACAGGCAGGGCATTCCATGAACTCACGACTCACTGAGTAGAGAATCTACCCCTAACATCTGTCCTATACCTACCACCCCTTAATTTAAAGCTATGCCCCCTCGTAATATCTGACTCCATATGTGGAAAAAGGTTCTCATGGTCAACCCTATCTAAACCCTAATCATCTCGTACACCTCTATCAAGTCACCCCTAAACCTTCTTTTCTCCAATGAAAACAGCCCCAAGTGCCTAAGCCTTTCCTCATACGATCTTCCTACCATACCAGGCAACATCCTGGTAAACCTCCTCTGCACCCGTTCCAGTGCCTCCACATCCTTCCTATAGTATGGCGACCAAAACTGCACACAATACTCCAGATGCAGCCGCACAACTTATACAACTGCAACATGACCTCAGGACTCCGGAACTCAATTCCTCTACCAATAAAAGCCAGTACGCCATATGCCTTCTTCACAGCACTATTTACCTGGTGGCAACTTTCAGAGATCTGTGTACATGGACACCAAGATCCCTCTGCTCATCCACACTACCAAGTATCCGACCATTAGCCCAGTACTCCATCTTCTTGTTACTCTTACCAAAGTGAATCACTTCACACTTAGCGACATTGAACTCCATTTGCCACCTTTCTGCCCAGCTCTGCAGCTTTTGTATATCCCGCTGTAACCTGCTACATCCTTCCTCACTGTCAACAACTCCACTGACTTTCGTATCATCCGCAAACTTGCTCACCCAACCTTCTAGCCCTTCCTCCAGGTCATTTATAAAAATGACAAATAGCATTGGTCCCAAAACAGATCCTTGTGGAACACCGCCGGTAACTGCACTCCAAGATGAACCTTTACCATCAACTACTACCCTCTGTCTTCTTCTAGCCAGCCAATTCCTAATCTAAACCTCCAACTCACCCTCAATGCCATACCTCCGTATTTTTAGCAGTAGCCTACCATGGGGAACCTTATCAAACGCCTTACTAAAATCCATATACACCACATCTACCGCTTTACCCTCGTCCACCTCCTTAGTCACCTTTTCAAAGAATTCAATAAGGTTTGTGAGGCACGACCTGTCCTTCACAAAACCATGCTGACTATCCTTGATCACATTATTCCGATCCAGATGTCCATAAATCCTATCCTTTACAATTCTCTCTAAGACTTTGGCCACAACAGAGGTAAGACTCACCGGCCTATAGTTACTAGGGTTATCCCTACTCCCCTTCTTGAACAAGGGAACCACATTTGCTATCCTCCAGTCTTCTGGCACTATTCCTGTAGACAACGAGGACATAAAAATCAAGGCCAATGGCTCTGCAATCTCCTCCCTTGCTTCCCAGAGAATCCTAGGATAAATGCCATCAGGTCCGGGGGACTTATCTACCTTCACCCTTTCCAGAATTTTCAACACCTCTTCCCTACATATCTCAAACGCATCCATTCTAATTAATTGTGACTCAATATTCACATTAGCAACAATGTCCTGTTCAGTTACAGAGCTCTGGGGTCTCTGTAACGGGCTCTGGGGTCTCAGTTACGGAGCTCTGGCATATCGGTTACAGAGCTCTGGGGCCTCGGTTATGGGCTTTTGCTGCCTCCACTCCAGCGACCTCTGCATCTGAGCTGTAGTCATGGGCCTGGGGATGTGTGTGTTCCATTAGCCGAAAGTGAGGACTGCAGATGCTGGAGATCAGAGTGGAGAGTGTGGTGCTGGAAAAGCACAGCAGGTCAGGCAGCATCCGAGGGGCAGGAAAATTGATGTTTTGGGCAAAAGCCCTTCATCCGCCATTCCTGAGTGGTGCTTTCCCAACACCACTCTAATCTTGACACGTGTGTTTTCAATCCATCACGCTGTCCATCACGCTCACCGATGCTTCCATTTCTTTATGTGCCTGGGCCTAGCTGTGGACTAGGAGCTTCGGCCTAGCTGTGGTCTAGGAGCTTCGGCCTAGCCTACAAGTCCAGGGCAGGGGACTCAGGTTGCAACTGACTCGCCGGTAGACCCCAGGTTGGGGTCTGGCTCATCCTGGCATTGCCGCTGCCAGAGGCCTCCTCCTTCACCTGCCACCCTCCAGGCTCTGAGTCTATTTAAGTCTGTGCTCCATGTTGTGGTGTATGTAAGATCATATCCACGCAGAGAGAAGAACTTAACCCAGCCAGCTTGCCTGTGTAATGCACTCCCAATTCAGCTCTCACATTCTGTCCTCTGTAAACTCGGCAAGCCCAAAGTCATAGAGGTATACAGCACATAACAGATCCTTCAGTCCAACCCGTCCATGCCGACCAGATATCTCAACCTAATCTCGTCCCATATGCCAGCACCCGGCCCACATCCCTCCAAACCCTTCCTATTCATGAATCCATCCAGATGCCTTTTAAATGTTGTAATTGTACCAGTCTCCACCACTTCCTCTGGCAGCTCATTCCATACACGTACCACCCTCTGGGTGAAAAGGCTGCCCCTGAGATCTTCTGATATTAAACCTAATTTTAAAAAAGCTGCAATACTGCGAGAGTGTCAGAGGCAGTGTAAAATTAAGGTCCTGTGATAACTGATTTGGAAAATCAATCTGTTGACGCCATAGAGTTTTTACAACATGGAAAGAGACCCTTCAGCCCATCATATCCACACTGGTCATCAAACATCCATCAGCTCCAATCCCATAGAGGAGAGGTGATGGCCTAATGGTAATATTGCTGGACTGTTAATCCAGAGACCCAAATAATGTCCTTAGGACCTGCATTCAAAGCCTGCTGTGTCAGACGGTGGAATTTGAATTTAATAAAAATCTGGAGTTACTTTAATGATGATCACAGTTTGAAAAGCCCCGTCTGGGTCACTAATGTCCTTTAGGGAAGGAAGCTGCCATCCTTACTTGGTCTGGCCTACACGTAACTCCAGACCCATGGTGAACCAGTTGACTCTTAACTGCCCTCTGGATAATTAGGGCATTAAATACTGGCCTAGCCAGTGACACCCACCTCACATTAATGAATTTAAAAAAGCCTTGTATGTTATAGTAGCTCAAGTGCTTCTCTGAGCAGTTTTTAATGTAGATGTAATGTTACAGAAAACTTCTTCAAAACTTTTGTGTTCTGAAAAAAGGTCACCAGACTCGAAACCTTGACTCTGCTTTCTGTCCACCGATGCTGCCTGGCCTGCTGGGTTTCTCCAGCAGTTTCTGTTTTCGTTTCAGGTCCTCAGCACCTGCCGTTCATTGTTTTCTCGTTGGTTGGTTGTTCCTGGGAGTTTGCAGTGCATCGGTTGGCTGTCCTCTTGTGGCCGTGACAACGACTTGGAGAAATCTGTGGGAGGTGCAGCGCTTCAGTGTGTTGTAGCGGGCGTCATAGGGATGCAGCTTTTCCCGAGGAATGGGGCTGCAAACCCAGGTCACGCTGCTCATGAGGTCTCCAGCCGACAAGGTGAGAGGTAACGCCTTTCCTCTTTGACCTCTTCTCTCTGCAGATGACAGTGTTTCAGCCACAAGTAGCATGGATGTGGATGACCGTATCTCCTACCTTGAGCAGCGAATGCAGCTACAAGATGACGAGATTCAGGTCCTGAAAGCAGCGCTTGCCGATGTGGTCCGGCGGTTAGCCCACGCAGAGGAGCAGCACACCATGCTCAACAAAAGAGCACCCAGCAGAGGTATGTCAATGGCACTGTTGCCCTACCACGCACTCATAGAATCATAGAGATGTACAGCTCAGAAACAGACCTTTCATCCATGCCAACCAGATAGCCTATCCTAATCTCATTCCATTTGCCATCACTTGGCCCTTATCCCTCTAAACCCTTCCTATTCATATACCCATCCAGATGCCTTTTAAATGCTGTAATTGTACCAGCCTCCACCACTTCCTCTGGCAGCTCATTCCATACACGCACCACCGTCTACATGAAAAAGGTCCATTTAAATTTTATCCCTATGCCCTTTAGTTCTGGACTCTGCCACCCCAGGGAGAGGCAGTATCCAAGGAACAGGAGAATCAACGTTTTGGGCATAAGCCCTTCTGCCCGAAATATCGATTCTCCTGTTCCTTGGATGCTGCCTGACCTGCTGCGCTTTTCCAGCAACACATTTTTCAGCTCTGATCTCCAGCATCTGCAGCCCTCACTTTCACCCCAGGGTGAAGACCATGTCTATTTATCCTATCCATGCCCCTCATGATTTTATAAACCTCTATAAGATCACCCCTCAGGGAAAACCGCCCCAGCCTATTCAGCCTCTCCCTGTAGCTCAAGCCCTCCAACCCTGACATCATCCTTTTCTGAATCCTTTCAAGTTTCACAACGTCCCTCTGATAGGAAGGAGACCAGAATCGTGTTGGTTCAGCCTGTACGAGAGGAGAGAGCAGCCTGATCCTCACAAACACTGCCAGCTATCCTTCATGTGCCAGCCCAGGCAAACTGGTTTGATCAGGCCAGAGTAATTCCACTTACTGCACCTTTACAAAGGATAGTTTGCCTTCAGATAGGGTTCAGCATTTTTAGAAAATTACTCATTTCTGGGATGTAGGCATCATAGGCTGTTCCCAGCATTTATTGCCCTGTCCCTAGTTGCCCCTTGAGAAGGTGGGAGTGAGCTGCTACATTCCACCTGTGTGGGTTGACCCACAATGCCCTCAGGGAGGAAATTCCAGGATTTTGACCCAGCAACACTGAAGGAATGACAATATATTTCCCAAGTCGGTACGGGGAATGGCTTCGGGGATCTTGAAGGGGATGGTGTTCCATCGATGTACCAGAATGATACTGTATTGTGTTGAAAATTGCATTGTTCATTTTGTCCGCTTGAGGTCACCATACCTACATGTACCAGCAGAGGGTGTCTGCCATGAAGATATCTGTTTCTATAGAACATAGAACATTACAGCGCAGTACAGGCCCTTCAGCCCTCGATGTTGCGCCGACCTGTCATACCAATCTGAAGCCCATCTAACCTACACTATTCCATGTATGTCCATATGCTTGTCCAATGATGACTTAAATGTACTTAAAGTTGGCAAATCTACTGCCATTGCAGGCAAAGCATTCCATACCCGTACTACTTTCTGAGTAAAGAAACTACTTCTGACATCTGTCCTATATCTATCACTCCTCAATTTAAAGCTATGCCCCCTCATGCTTGCCATCACCATACTTGGAAAAAGGCTCTCCCTGTCCACCCTACCTAACCCTCTGATTATCTTATATGTCTCTATTAAGTCACCTCTCAACCTTCTTCTCTCTAATGAAAACAGCCTCAAGTCCCACAGCCTTTCCTCATAAAACCTTCCCTCCATACCAGGCAACATTCTAGTAAATCTCCTCTGAACCCTTTCCAAAGCTTCCACATCCTCCTTATAATGTGGTGACCAGAACTATACACAATAGTCCAAGTTTTGTACTGCTGCAGCATAACCTCATGGCTCTGGAACTCGATCCCTCTATTAATAAAAGCTAAAACACTGTATGCCACCATAACAACCCTGTCAACCTGGGTGGCAACTTTCAAAGATCTGTGCACATGGACACTGAGATCTCTCTGCTCATCTACACTACCAAGAATCTTACCATTAGCTCAGTATTTTGCATTCTGGTTACTCCAACTAAAGTGAATCACCTCACACTTGTCCGCATTAAACTCCATTTGCCACCTGTCAGCCCAGCTCTGCAACTTATCTATGTCTCTCTGTAACCTACAACATCCTTCGTCACTATTCACAACTCCATCGACCTTAGTGTCGTCTGCAAATTTACTAACCCACCCTTCTACACCCTCATCCAGGTCGTTTATAAAAATGACGAACAGCAGTGGACCCAACACTGACCCTTGCGGTACACCACTGGTAACTGGACTCCAGGGTGAACATTTCCCATCAACCACCACCCTCTGTCTTCTTTCAGCAAGCCAATTACTGATCCAAACTGCTATATCTCCCACAATCCCATTCCTCCACATTTTGTACAATCGCCTACTGTGGGGAACCTTATCGAACACCTTGCTGAAATCCATATACACCACATCAACCGGTTTACTCTCATCTACCTGTTTGGTCACCTTCTCAAAGAACTCAATAAGGTTTGTGAGGCATGACCTACCCTTCACAAAACCGTGCTGACTATCCCTAATCAAATTATTCTTTTCTAAATGATTATAAATCCTATCTCTTTATAACCTTTTCCAACACTTTACCAACAACTGAAGTAAGGCTCACTGGTCTATAATTACCTGGGTTGTCTCTACTCCCCTTCTTGAACAGGGGAACCACATTTGCTATCCTCCAGTCTTCTGGCACTATTCCTGTAGACAATGAAGATTTAAAGATCAATGCCAAAGGTTCGGCAATCTCCTCCCTGGCTTCCCAGAGGATCCGAGGATAAATCCCATCAGGCCCAGGGGACTTATCTATTTTCACACTCTGCAGGATTTCTAATACCTCTTCCTTGTGAACCTCAATCCCACCTAGTCTAGAGGCCTGTATCTCAGTATTCTCTTCGACAACACTGTCGTTTTCTAGAGTGAATACTGTCGAAAAGTATTCATTAAGTGCTTCCCCTATCGCCTCTGACTCCATACACAACTTCCCACTACTATCCTTGATTGGCCCTAATCTTACTCTCGTCATTCTTTTATTCCTTAAATATCTACAGAAAGCCTTAGGATTTACCCTGATCCTATCCACCAACAACTTCTCATGTCTTCTTCTTCTGTTCCAAGAACTTCACAGCTACCTGGACATTGTGTGTTAAACTATGAGAAGCAATTTCACAAATATTCCTATGACATTTGGAAGGTTAAGGATGATTTGATCAGGAGTTTCAAGATATTGAGGGGAACTGATGGAGAAAAACTTTTTCCACTGACTGGGGACTCTGGAACTTGGGGTAGAGTGTAGAAATTAGACTCGAGACTGTGGTGCTGGAAAAGCACACCAGGTCAGGCAGCAGCCGAGGAGCAGGAAAATTGGGCAAAAGCCCTTCATCAGGAATGAGGCTGGGAGCCTCAGGGGTGGAGAGATAAATGGGAGGGGGGTGAGGCTAAAGGGAAGGTAGCTGAGCGTGCAATAGGTGGATGGAGTAAAGGTGATAGGTCAGAGGGGAGGGTGGAATGGTTAGGTAGGAAGGAAGATGGACAACTGGGACAGGTCAGGAGAGCTGTGCTGAACTGGAAGGTTGGAACTGAGATAAGGTAGGTGGAGGGGAAATGAGGAAACTGGTCCTCATTGACGCCTTGGGATTGGAGGGTCCTGAGGCAGAAGATGAGGCGTTCTTCCTCCAGGTTTTGGGTGGTAAGGGAGTGGCAGGGGGAGTTGAAATGTTCGGACACGGGCAGTGGGGTTGGTTGATGCGGGTGTCTCAGAGATGTTAGATTAGATTACTTACAGTGTGGAAACAGGCCCTTCGGCCCAACAAGTCCACACCGACCCGCCGAAGCGCAACCCACCCATACCCCTACATTTACCCCTTACCTAACACTACGGGCAATTTAGCATGGCCAATTCACCTGACCCGCACATCTTTGGAGTGTGGGAGGAAACCGGAGCACCCGGAGGAAACCCACGCAGACACGGGGAGAACGTGCAAACTCCACACAGTCAGTCGCCTGAGTCGGGAATTGAACCCAGGTCTCTGTTGCTGTGAGGCAGCAGTGCTAACCACTGTGCCACCGTGCCGCCCCGTGTTCTCTGAAGTGTTCTGAGAGAAGGCATCCTGTCTCCCCAATGTAGAGGAGACCGCATCGGGAGCAACAGATACAATAAATGACGTATGTGGAAGTGTATGTGAAACTCTGATGAATATAGAAGGATCCTTTGGGGCCTTGAGTGGAGGTCATGGGGGAGGTGTGGGCGCAAGTTTTGCATTCCTGCGGTGGCAGGGGAAGGTGCCAGGAGGGGAGGGTGGGTTGTTGGGGGGCGTGGATGAGGTAGTTGCGGAGGGAACAGTCTTTACGGAAAGTGAGTGGGGGGGGGAGGGAAATGTATCTCTGGTGGTGGTGGCTTTTTGTCGGTGATGGAAATGGCAGGGGATGATGCGATGTATACGGAGATCGGTGGGGTGGAAGGTGAGGACCAGGGGACTGCTGTCCTTGTGGTTGGAGGGGTCGGGTTTGAGGACAGAGGTGCGGGACGTGGATGAGATGCGTTGGAGGGCATCATCAACCACATGGGAGAGGAAATTGCGGTCTTTAAAGAAGGAGGCCACCTGGTGTGTTCTGTGGTGGAACTGGTCCTCCTGGGAGCAGATGAGGCGGAGGCAGAGGAATTGGGAATACGGGATGGCATTTTTGCAGGAGGCAGGGTGGGAGAAGGTGTATTCTAGGTAGCTGTGGGAGTCGGTGGGTTTCTAGAAATTAGAGCCAAACCTTCAGACTTTAGAAATAAAATAAACTCCTTCATGCATTGGGTAATTGAAGTTTGGAACTCCAATGGAAATGGATTTTTGAGCTACTGTGGAGTGGCATTTCATGTTATCTCTTAGGGGGATTTAACGCTCAATATCCTTTTGGAAAAAAATATTAGAATCCCTAAGCCTGCATATGCTCAAGAGAACATCCCACTCAGACCCACCCCCTTATCTTATGACTGTAATTCTACATTTCCCATGGCTAATCCATCTTACCTGCACATCCCTGGATACTATGAGGTAATTTAGCATGGCCAATCTATACATCTCTGCCCTGTGGGAGGAAACTCACACAGACACAGCGAGAATCTGCAAACTCTATTCAGATAATCATTTGAGGCTGGAATTGAACCTGGGATCCTGGAGCTGAGAGGCAGTAGTGCAAACCGCTGAGCTATCGGGCTGCCTCCCAGATGATCTGGTCAATGATGCATTAGTGTTTGAGGGATTTTGCTCTGCACCTACAATGCAACTACCTTTAAAAGTGGCACATCGAGGGCAAGTGATGAAACTCAAAATTGCCCCCACTGCGTGCCAGGTCTGCCGTGGGCCATCTTGAGGGGAAGTGTGTCCCTCAATCGGGGCACCCAGCTCCTGGTCCACAGGGTTGCAGTGTTACCGACCCTTCCATATTGTCGGAGACAAGGACAATCTGTTCCAATTCCCGAAGAACAGACACTCCAATGATAGAGTCCTCTCTCAGGCCAACATACCTAACACTGAGGCACTGGTTGCAATAAGACCGTAAGACATAGGAACAGAAGCAAGGCCATTCGGTCCATCAAGTCCACTCCGCCATTTAATCATGGCTGATGGGTGTTCCAGTTCCACTTACCCACACTCTCCCCATATCCCTTAATTCCTTGCAAGGTCAAGACTTTATCAATCTTTGCCTTGAAGACACTTAGCATCCCGGCCTCCACTGCACTCTGTGGCAATGAATTCCACAGGCCCACCACTCTCTGGCTGAAATCAGTCAGTCGTGTTGGATGGGCCAGGTTGACAGCATAAAAATGTAGAAAATAGGAGCAGTCAGTAGGCCACTCAGCCCTTCAAACCTGCCCCCCATTCATTCAAGGCTCATCATCCAACTCAGTCCCCTCTTCCAGCTTCCTCCCCATCCCTTTGGTCCCTTCAACACTAAGAACTACATCTAACTCCTTCCTGAAAGCGTTTAATGTCTTGGCCTCAAACATGCTCTGCTGATACCAGACTCCAGAATCGAGCTCTCTTCTCGCAGTTTTGTCGTGCAGGAGAGCAGCAGCAGTACTTCAAGGGCGTCCTGAATGCCTTCTCATGGAAATGCAAGATCTTCGCCAACCCATGGCAGTCCTGAGCCCAGGACCAAACGAAATGGAGCGGACGAAATTCCTCACCTGTGGCAGGCTGTGTACGTCGAGAATTGGATTGTCTCATCACCTCAGGACCCACAACACCAGAGTGGAATAAAGTCATCCTCAGACCCAAGGGACTATCCAAAGAAAAGAAGCGTCATTGGCTGTTGATTGCAGTGGGACCGCTAAAGGCGCTATACAAATGCATGTCTTCCTTTCTCTAACAACGGATGTCAATTAGGAGTTTTCACCAACCTTCTGTTTACTCCCTTACGTGGACCAGAGTCCTCTTGCTGACATCCTGTGGTTCAGTCTAGGCAAAGACCTACAACAGCAAGCTGAATTTGTGTAGCACCCTCATGGCACGTCACAGCGGCTCAATCCAAAAAGAATGGAGAATCAACCAACGAAAGCTCATTGGCAGAGCCTGGCCAAAGAGTTGGGTTTTAAGGAGGGTCTTCACCCGATGAGGTTGACCCTTTCCTGCTCTTGAGGGCAAGTAGCAATGGACAACAAATGAAAAAATGAGAAAATTGGACCAAAAATTTGGAAGAAGATGCTGAAACATTGTGTTTCTGCCCAACTGAGATCACAGCGACTAGGATCAAACATGGCCTCCTGCTTCCTGTTCTGGAAGCTCATTTCCTTCTTTCTGGGCACCCTGGGAAGTGCCAGATGCTGCTGCTCCAAGCTTTACAATCACACAATGGTTTGCAACAGCGCTAGAAGAATATTTCTGTAAACATTTGAAGTCAACGTATCTTTCTTATTAAACAGGGAGTACTGATGGAAGGGACCTTGCCAGATCTGAATCCAAGTTGGAAAAGATCTAATGTAGGATTGTGATCTCTCCGGGAGTGAAGCCTCATGAGGATAATGCACATGATGGAGACTGTGGAGGGATTAGAAGGCTGGAGTTTGCTGTGATTTTATGTGACCTTGTCTTGGTAACAATGAGCTGCCCACCCGTCTCTTCATTGGCTTGTCAGCATTCATCTACTCTCTACCTGCTCCTGCCATCCCTCCCCCCACCTCCCCTCCACCCCCCACCTCCCGTCCACACATACCACCCCCCCCCCCCATCGTCCTCACACACAACAAAATGTTTCAGGCACACAGAAGATGTTGAAGTTTTATAATTGCTACAAGGCAGTAGGTTCTCGACCAACAAGGAAATTAAAAGTTTGATCTGATTTATTATTGTCACATGTACCTCGGTACAGTGAAAAGTTTTGTTTTGCGTGCAGTACAGGCAAATCATACCATACAAAGATCATAGGGTGATCAAACAGAGTGAGGAATATAATGTTACAGTTGTAGAGAAGGTATAAAAAAAGCAAGATCAGAATGAGTTTAGAAATTTGAGAGGAAGAAGCTGTTCTTGAATCTGTTGATATGTGTGTTTAAGCTTTTGTATCTTCTGCCTGACAGAAGTGTCTGGAAGAGATTATATCCAGGGTGGGAGGGGTCTTTGATGCTGGCTGCTTACTAGAAGCTGCAAGAATTATAAATGGAGTCAATGGATGGAAAGAGCGAGGTGAGAAGAGAAAGAGACACAGAGAGAAAGAGGGAGAGAGAGAGAGAGGGAAAGAGAGAGAGAGAGAGAGAGAGAGAGAGTGGGCAGCACTTCAGAGGCAAAGACACCTGTTGGGAAGAAACACAGCAGAATGGCTTGCTGGTTGGACTGAGCTGCCTGTAGTTTCTTATGGGCCCGGGCAGAGCAGTTGCCTTACAAAGCCATGATGCATCCAGATAGAATGTTTTCTATAGTGCATCTGTAAAGGTCGGTGAGGGTTATCAGGTGTAGGTTCAGAAAGTGGAGTTGAGGCCACATCCCAGTCAACTGCGTCCTCAGCAAATTACAGCCACAATTTGCACTTATGTAACACTGTGGAAATGGGCAAAGCATGGCAAGGATGCTGTGCAGAAGAGCTAGGGAACATGTGAGCCACGCGATGAGGGTGTGATGGAGCACCAGCCAAAACGCGCCAAGGCTCTGTTGGGTGAAGCCAGGTATTCAGAGGCTTTGTTCTGAGGGAACCAGGGTGGGGATTGGGAAGTGGGGGTTGGCTTTTATTTCTGTATCTGTGTGGCTGACAGTCAGGGTCAAGACCAGAGGACGCAAACTTAAAATGTTTGAGAAAGGAACCAATGAATACATGAGGAAAACTTTTCACTGCAGTGAGTGGTTAGGGTCGAGAAGGTGCTGGTTAAAAATGTAGTGGAGGATGGTTCAATCAAGATTGTATTAATTATTATTTGAAATGCTGCAAGGTTGTGGGGGAAGTGAGATCAGGTGAATTGTTCTTGCAGAATGAGAATCATGGGCTGATTGGTCTTCATCTGTTATTACCAATGGTTCTGGAACTCTATTCAGGTGACCCTTTTAGTTCTTTACGCTCCAGCTGTTTCTCTCTAACAAACATTCCCGGTGCAAATATTTTGAATCCCTTTTACAGAATGTATCTTCTGAAGCATTGTCTTTCATTTTTAAGAATGTATTCATGGGATGTGGCTGTCGCTGATTCGGCTGGTGTATCTTATAGACATTACACACTGCTGCTACTGAGTGTTGGTGGTGGAGGGAATGGATGTTTGTGGATGTGGTGCCAGTCAAGTGGGGGCTGCTTTGCCCTGGATGGTGTCGAGCATCTTGAGTGTTGTTGGAGCTGCCCCCATCCAGGGCAAGTGGGGAGTATTCCATCACCCTCCTGACTTGTGCCTTGTAGATGGTGGACAGGCTTTGGGGGACTCAGGAGTTACTCATTGAAGGATTCCTAGACTTTAATCTGCTTTTATTGTCAAAATATTTGTTACTGTAGTTAATAAATCCCTTCACATACAATTACTGTTCTAGCCTAACTGAAGTTATACCATAATCATTTATAGCTAATGACCAATTGTCATTTATTTTCTTTTTAAAAACTTCTTGTACACAAAACTAAAAGTGAAAAGCAATCATTCTTTTCTCTTTCAAAGGTTCAGACACATTTTAACAATCACAGAATGTTCTGTACCACAATACAAGGAAGTTTATTCAGTGAATCTTCCTATCCCAAGGTATCCAAAGTAGAGTGCTCCCAGATGTTGCAATACCCACCACACTGGTTCTGCTGTTGGATTGAATTCAGGATCATGCCATCTGTTTCGAAATCTTTCACAGTCTCTTATTGTCTGCGTTTGTTCCCAACAGGTGCCTGCCTCCAGCTGCACACTCTGTTCCTTTGACTCTGAAGTGCTGTCCACTCTCCTCTCTCTCTCTCTCTCTCTCTCTCTCTCTCTCCCTGTCCTCGTCTCTCTCTCTCTCTCTCTCTCTCTCTCCCTGTCCTCGTCTCTCTCTCTCTCTCTCTCTCTCTCTGTCTTCCACCCAAATCCCATCTCTCTCTCTCTTTTCTCTCTGTCTCTCTCTCTCTCTGTTCTTCTCTCTCTCCCTCTCTCTCTCTCCCCCCTCTCTCTTCCGCCCACCACCCCGTCTCTGCCTCTTTCTCTTTTTCTCTCTCTCTTCAGCCCACACCCCTGCTTCTCTCTCTCTCTTCCCCCCCCCACACTCTCTTGCTCTCTCTCTCTTTTTGTCTCTCTTTCTCTCTCTCCGTGTCTCTCTCTCTCTCTCTGTGTCTCTCTCTCTATGTCTCTCTCTCTCTTTCTCTGTCTGTCTGCTTCTCAATGGGACAATGGACAGAGATGTAATTCCGTCTTGCCTTGTTCCACCTCCAACCCCCACTTCCCAATCCCCACCCTGGTTCCCTCAGAACAAAGCCTCTGAATACCTGGCTTCACCCAACAGAGCCTTGGCGCGTTTTGGCTGGTGCTCCATCACATCCTCATCGCGTGGCTCAAATGTTCCCTAACTCTTCTGCACAGCATCCTTGCCATGCTTTGCCCATTTCCACAGTGTTACATAAGTGCAAATTGTGGCTGTTACACCATCTCAAACCTTTTCCAAATTCCTTCTCTCTGTTGCTGAACATTATCTTTCCATAACAATGTTTCTCAAACCTTTAGTCTATACACCATCCACCAGTAACAAGTGAGGTCTGCAGATGCTGGAGATCAGAGCTGAAAATGTGTTGCTGGTTAAAGCGCAGCAGATTAGGCAGCATCCAAGGAACAGGAAATTCAACGTTTCGGGCCAGAGCCCTTCATCAATTCCTGATGAAGGGCTCTGGCCCGAAACGTCGAATTTCCTGTTCCTTGGATGCTGCCTGACCTGCCGACACCATCCACCATGCACCATCCACCATCCACCATCCACCATCCACCATGCACCATCCACCATCCACCATCCACCATCCACCATCCACCATCCACCATGCACCATGCACCATCCACCATCCACCATGCACCATGCACCATGCACCATGCACCATGCACCATCCACCATGCACCATCCACCATCCACCATCCACCATCCACCATCCACCATCCACCATCCACCATGCACCATCCACCATCCACCATCCACCATGCACCATGCACCATCCACCATCCACCATCCACCATCCACCATCCACCATCCACCATGCACCATCCACCATCCACCATCCACCATCCACCATCCACCATCCACCATCCACCATCCACCATGCACCATCCACCATCCACCATCCACCATGCACCATCCACCATCCACCATGCACCATGCACCATGCACCATGCACCATGCACCATGCACCATCCACCATCCACCATGCACCATCCACCATCCACCATCCACCATCCACCATGCACCATGCACCATCCACCATGCACCATGCACCATCCACCATGCACCATGCACCATCCACCATCCACCATCCACCATCCACCATGCACCATGCACCATCCACCATCCACCATCCACCATGCACCATGCACCATGCACCATCCACCATGCACCATGCACCATGCACCATGCACCATGCACCATCCACCATGCACCATCCACCATCCACCATCCACCATCCACCATCCACCATGCACCATGCACCATCCACGGATAAATGCGAGGTATTGCTTCTTGGTAAAAAAAACGAAGGCAGGAGACATACAATTTAAAAGGAGGGCTTTCGCCCGAGTTATAGAACAGAGAGGCTTTTGCCCAAAACATTGACGCTCCTGCTTCTCGGATGCTGCCTGACCTGCTATAACTTTTCCAGCACTACACTAATCTTGACATTGTAAAACAGAGAGATCTAGGGGTTCACGTACATAATTGTTGAAGTTTGTTTAACATCATCGGAGGCTGAGGAGTGATTAGATTAGATTACTTACAATGTGGAAACAGGCCCTTCGGCCCAACAAGTCCGCACCGACCCGCCGAAGCGCAACCCACCCATACCCCTAACCTAACACTACGGGCAATTTAGCATGGCCAATTCACCTGACCCACACATCTTTGGACTGTGGGAGGAAACCGGAGCACCCGGAGGAAACCCCACGCAGACACGGGGAGAACGTGCAAACTTCCACACAGTCAGTCACCTGAGGCGGGAATTGAACCCAGGTCCCTGGCGCTGTGAGGCAGCAATGCTAACCACTGTGCCACCGTGATCTTATAGAGTTTTACAAAATTATGAGGGGCATGGACAGGGTAAATAGGCAAAGTCCAGAACTAGAGGGGCATAGGTTTAGGGAGAGAGGGGAAAGATATAAAAGAGACCTAAGGGGCAACTTTTTCACACAGAGGGTGGTACGTGTATGAAATGAGCTGCCAGAGGAAGTGGCGGAGGCTGGTACAATGACAACATTTAAGAGGCATCTGGATGGGTATATGAATAGGAAGGGTTTGGAGGGATATGGGCCGGGTGCTGGCAGGTGGGACTAGATTGGGTTGGGATATCTGGTCGGCATGGACAGGTTGGACCGAAGGGTCTGTTTCCGTGCTGTACATCTCTATGACTCTATAGTCAGAGTGGTTAAAAAAGTGTTTAGCTCACTTGCCCTCATTGCTCAGACCTTTGAGTATTGGAGTTGGGACGTCATGTTGAGGTCAGACAGGATGTGGGTGAGGTCTCTTCTGCATATTTTCACCTGCCCCTTTCAGAAGGGAGAACTTGTGGGAACTGCAAACATTTTGCTTCTTACGTGCTACTGAATGTAATAAATTGATATATATTTATTTTTCTTATTAATCATCATAAGTTATGATATCCTGTCAGAAATAAAAGTGTAGCCATTTTTATATTATAAATATTAGTGTTCCATTTATTTATTTGTAACATTCTAATAAGTGCTATAAAATCGTCACAACATTCTTCTTCTCTGTAAATAAATAACTTGTGGTAAATGATATAAACAAGTTGTTGTGGTTGTCTGATATTTGGCAATCTTGTGTTATCCTGATGAGTGCAGTTTATAGAATATAGAACATAGAACAGTACAGCACAGAACAGGCCCTTCAGCCCATGATGTTGTGCCGACCATTGATCCTCATGTAAGGTAAACCTAATGTACGAACCCTCAAATTTCACTGACCATATGCATGTCCAGCAGTCTCTTAAATATCCCCAATGACCTCGCTTCCACAACTGCTGCTGGCAACGCATTCCATGCTCTCACAACTCTCTGTGTAAAGAACCCGGCTCTGACATCCCCTCTATACTTTCCTCCAACCAGCTTAAAACTATGACCCCTCGTGTTAACAATTTCTGCCCTGGGGAAAAGTCTCTGGCTATCAACTCTATCTATGTCTCTCATTATAAGTTTCAACATCATGTCTCTCTCCCGAGTGGTCCTAGTCTTCAGAGAAAGTAATGTTTCCATCCATATTAATCAGCCAAACCAGACAGTCACACACATTGCCCTAAAGAGGCGACATTGCTGTTGCTTGTGCTTCTGGTGTCTCATGCTGCACATATCCAAACCAGTCCAGTGAGGCAACGTAGGACTCAAGGGCACGAAGAGGCCATTCAACCCTTCAGGTCTGCGCCACCACCCAATAAGATGGCGGCTGATTCTGGCTGTGGTCTCAGCTTCACTCTCCTGTCTCGTAACCCCACCAGCCTCATCCATCCAAAATCTCTTTGATGCAACCTCGACTAAATTTAAACACCCAGCTTTCCACTGCCTCTGGGAAAGAGAGTGCCGCACTCAAACAACCCTCTGGGGGAAGGAGAAAGTGAGGACTGCAGACCCTGGAAATCAGAGTCAAAATGTGTGGCGCTGGAAAAGCACAGCCGGTCAGGCAGCATCCGAGGAGCAGGAGTGTTGACATTTCTGGGCATAAGCCCTTCATCAGGAATGTGTTTTGAAGAGCTAATGCTTGAAACGTCGACTTTCCTGCTCCTCGGATGCTGCCTGATCAGCTGTGCTTTTCCAACCCTCTGAGAGAAATCAAACTCTCCTCACCTCGGTGTTAAAAGGGTGACCTGTTATTCTTAAATTATGTCCCCCAGTTTTAGACTCCCAGGCAAGAGGACCACTGTACCTGCACTTCCCATAATCCAGTTGACTGCATCCACTGCTCACAATGTCATGGTCTCCTGTACATTGGGGAAACAAAGCGTAGACTGGGTGACTGGAAAAAAGACCCTGAGCTTCCATTTGCCTGCCACTTCAACACCCCACCCTGCTCCCTGGCCAACATCCCCCATCTCAGGCTTGCTGCAGTGCTCCAGTGAAGCTGGAAAAAAGCACCTCGTTTTCCCCTCAGGGACCCTGCAGCCTTTTGGACTCAACATCGAGTTCAACAACTTCAGGGCTTGAGCTCTCCCACATCCTTATCCCAACCCCCACACACCAGGCCCCTTGTTATCACATTATCTGCTATTACACACAACCCATTGTTCACCACTAACAGTCCCCATTAATAGCTATTCACCCTCCAAGCCAGATCATTACCCACTCCTTTGTCTGTCCAAATGTCTTTAGACTCTATCCCCAACTATCATTTATTCCTTACTCCCTTCCTGATCTTTTACATAAAAACCGACATTTTCCTACCTACCAACAGTTTTGAAGAAGAGGCATTGATCTGAAAAGCTAACTCTGCTTTCTCTCCACGGATGCTGCCATACCTGCAGAGCTTTTCCAGCAATTTCTGCTTTTGAGATTAAAATTATACGCAGCACTCCAGATGTGGTCTTACCTATGCCCCATACATCTGCAGTAAATCTTTGTTTCTTTGATATCGCTAGGTCTAAATCCTGGAACTCCCTTCTCTAACCGCACAAGTGAGTGTACCATCAGCAAATGGACTGCATTGATTCAGGAAGGCAGCTGAGCCCTCACTTTCTCAAGGGCATGGTCAATAAACACCGGCCCAGCCAGCAACGTCTACATCCCATGAATTAATTCTTTAAAAAAAAACCCTTCCTCTCACAATTTGTTTTGGGGACCAGAATTCTGGAACGTTCTCTTGTATATATCCTTGACCGTAGCATTGCCCATCACCAACTTGCCCTTTGAACTAAAAACAAAAATTATTGGAGATCACTGTGGGTCAGGCAGCATCCATGGAGGGAGGGTCTAGATGCTTGAAATGTTAGCTTGCTCTCTCTCCTTGGATGCTGCCTGACCTGTTGTGATCTCCAGCACTTTTTGTTTTCAAGTTTAGATTCCAGCATCCACGATAATTTGGCAGCTGCTTTTGAACTCTGAACTGCCCAGAGGAGCCTCCACTCGGTGAATCACTCTGTGAGGAGCACTGCTCAATAGATTAGACTTAGATTAGATTAGACTTACAGTGTGGAAACAGGCCCTTCGGCCCAACAAGTCCACACCGACCCGCCGAAGCGAAACCCACCCATACCCTTACATTTACCCCTTACCTAACACTACGGGCAATTTAGCATGGCCAATTCACCTGACCCACACATCTTTGGACTGTGGGAGGAAACCGGAGCACCCGGAGGAAACCCACGCAGACACGGGGAGAACGTGCAAACTCCACACAGTCAGTCGCCTGAGTCGGGAATTGAACCCGGGTCTCAGGCGCTGTGAGGCAGCAGTGCTAACCACTATGCCACCGTGCCGCCCACAAAAAGTACACAGGAGATGCAGTCTGGGTTGGAGGTTGGCGTGGGTTTAACGTTCCTGGGGAAATGTCGTTGATTTACAATCTGCTCTTTCTTACCCCCCCACCCCGTCCTCTGTAGCCCGTCTCTTCATGCCAGCGTTGCCCTCGCGGCACACCCTCACCAACGGGACTGCAACACCTCCGAAAAGAAGCAATGCTATACCTCAGTCACCATCCTCACCCAGGAAGGAGACGTCCTCTGCAAAAAGGTAGGGAGAGCTGTTAAATTTGGCCCAGAGGTTATTTCCGCCTACCTATGGCGAGTAAAACTATCTATTGTTA
Source organism: Hemiscyllium ocellatum (assembly GCF_020745735.1). NCBI lineage: Eukaryota > Metazoa > Chordata > Chondrichthyes > Orectolobiformes > Hemiscylliidae > Hemiscyllium > Hemiscyllium ocellatum. The sequence continues at coordinate 8,180,676 of NC_083447.1, read as the reverse complement.
CCTCCTGGTCATCCAATATCACTGACCTGCTCGTCCTTACTTTTCTGGGCTACTTCTAAAACAATTATATATTGTTTTCAAACAAGGAGACCAAATTTGTGCACAGATGTCATTTGTGGTGTTGGGAGATAGATGAGTAACTGCAAATACCAATTGTTAGTTCTGAACTCTGTGGTGTCTACTGGACCTCTGTCAGACTGAAGCACAGATGTCAAAATAACTTCTTATCTCATGTCGCCTCATGAGATGTTCATGTCGGCCACTTTCTGATTTTCAGAGGCACTGTCATCATTCTCGCTTACTTCATCGTAGAATCATAGAACCTCTACAGTGCAGAAAGAGGCCATTTGGCCCATCGAGTCCACACTGGCCCTTTCACCCAGAACCAGTCTCCATCTCTGTAACCAACATTTCCCATGGCTAACACTTAGCACCCCTGGCACTATGGGACAATTTAGCACAGCCAATCCACCCTAACCTGCACATCCCTGGGCACTATGGGGCAATTTAGCATGGCCAATCCACCCTAACCTGCACATCCCTGGGCACTATGGGGCAATTTAGCATGGCCAATCCACCCTAACCTGCACATCCCTGGGCACTATGGGACAATTTAGCACGGACAATCCACCCTAACCTGCACATCCCTGGGCACTATGGGACAATTTAGCATGGCCAATTCACCCTAACCTGCACATCCCTGGGCACTATGGGACAATTTAGCATGGGAGAAAGTGAGGTCTGCAGATGCTGGAGATCAGAGCTGAAAATGTGTTGCTGGTAAAGCGCAGCAGGTCAGGCAGCATCCAAGGAACAGGAGATTCGACGTTTCGGGCATAAGCCCTTCTTCAGGATTCCTGAAGAAGGGCTTATGCCCAAAACGTTGAATCTCCTGTTCCTTGGATGCTGCCTGATCTGCTGCGCTTTTCCAGCAACACATTTTCAGCGGCAATTTAGCACGGCCAATCCACCCTAACCTGCACATCCCTGGGCACTATGGGACAATTTAGCATGGCCAGTCCACCCTAACCTGTACACCTTTGGACTTGATGCAGTCAACCTCATGAATTTATGCTGAATTCTTTTCAAAGTCTTCTTTAGAAAGATACAGCACTATTACCAAAAATATTAAACTTTTTAACTTGCAACTCACTCACAACATGTTTTGGATCCCAAATTCTGGATGCAGATACACACATACCCCTCTTCCCAACCTCTGCTCCCCTCCCCCATTGCTCACTGTCACCTCTCTGAAATAACTCCACAGAGGCCGGTATCCCACCACCAAGTCTCCCTTCACTTACACATGGTGCGTCCTTGACACTGGTCCAGCTCTCTCAGAGCCAGCTCTCAGAGTGAACAGGACCCCTGACACTCCTGTTTAAATCTGTCAGCCCGGGCTCCCTGATTGGACCAGGTTAGCAGCCCCAATCAGGGAACTCATATTCTATGAGTCGAAAAGTGTGGTGCTGGAAAAGCACAGCCAGTAAGGCAGCATCTGAGAAGCAGGAGAGTCAATGTTTCCTTATCTTTAATGGATGTATTTATTGAAAAAAAAGTTTCCCTTTTTTTGCTACAAAAACACAAACCAGAAAAAAACAAAATTATGAAAGTACAGAAACGTAGAAATGATGTCATGCTATTATGTTATTATAGTAACATTGACAATAAACTGCCTACTATTCTCCAAGATACAGTCAACTCATATTTACTTAAACTAAATTAGCGCAGACTCAAATTAAATGAGATAACACTAAACTAAATTACAATCCAAAAAATTAAATTGCACTACATTGTACTATATTATATTACATTGCTCCACTCACTGCACCTCCATCAAAGCTCCTGTCCATGGGAGCAACAGTAATTTAACCCAGATTTACTAGGTCTCTCTGCCCACCCGCTGGAAACCCCAGACCACCTAGTGGCTATAGAAAGGGCCTGATTAATACCGCCGACAGATCCATGTCTATATAATTTAGAAAGGGCCGCCAAGTCTTATAAAATTGCTCCATTCCCTGGTGCACCATACCTGTCAGGTCACCCTGAGGGATGTGCTCCATCACAAGTCTATGCCATCCTGCAAGAACTGGAGGTTTTTCTGTTATCCAGTTCATTCGTTAGGTCTCCCTTGCACAGTGCGTCAGGATGTTAAACAACCTCTTCCAGTGCCCATCCAGAGAGGGAGACTTCGGTATTCCGAAGGGGAGGGACACCAGATCCCACCCAACTTCCATTCCCAAGATCCTCTCCAGCTCATTCATTATGGCCCCCCAGTATCCGCAAATCTTGTACCAGGACCAAAAGCAATGTGTAAGGGTGCCAATACTGTTTTAACATCTGGGACATTTTGGGGAGGATCCTTTCTTAAACTTTGCTAGTCTCTCTGGCGCCATATGGGCCCTGTGGAGGATCTTCAATTGCATCGCTTGCGCCTTATTGGATATTGAAATCTTCCTTACATTCCCTCATCTGTCCTCCCACATTTCCGATGAGATTTCTTCCCCTGACCCCTGATTCCAAATCTCATGGAGTGTCTCCTTATCTCACGAGGCATTCCCTCTCTGCAGATGATATATAGTACTGACTGAGAGCGCGTTCCCACATCAGAGCACACTTTGTTCTACATCTGACTTGTGGGGCTGGGTCAAGAGCGTGGTTTTCCTCTGTACGTGCCCCTAACTTGGAAATATCAGAAAAGGTCCCCATTTGGGATTCTGTATTTCTGACCTAATTGGCTAAACAGACATCAATTCCCCTCAAATTCCCCTCAAATAGGTCTGATCAGTCAGCATCCAAGGAATAGGAGATTCGACGTTTCGGGCATAAGCCCTTCTTCAGGAAGGCTTATGCCCGAAACATCGAATCTCCTGTTCCTTGGATGCTGCCTGACCTGCTGCGCTTTTCCAGCAACACATTTTCAGCTCTGATCTCCAGCATCTGCAGACCTCACTTTCTCCTCAAATAGGTCTTCCAGACAGGAGATTCTTTTACTCTCCCGAGCTCTGAAGCCAGACTCCATTGACCCCAGTATAAATCCTGGGGCTCCCACTAACTGGGTGAACGGCGAAGTCTTAAACAAATTGCCCTCACCGTACTGCATCATCCTCCGTGCTTTTACCGTAGTTCTGATAATCGGTCTTTCACAGTGCTCAGCCACCAACCTCATCCTATCCACGAGCGGTAAGTTTATGACGTGACACTTTGCCTACGAGGCCTCCACATCAAGCCATATCGATTTTGGGTCATTGTGCACCTCCATATATTAACAGAGTGCCTCTTTGATATTTCTTCAAATCCGGGAGGTCCATTTCCCCCTTCATTTTGTGGAAGCTGCATATTTAATTTAGGGATACCTCCAGCACCAAATAAATGATCCAAGCTATCCCACAAACCACTGCAGCACCTGTTCGGGTATTGTTATGGACTAGGCCAGACCACTCAAAACATTCTGAAGCAGGCAGCGCAGACCATAACTTTGCAATTTGTTTCGCGAAGTGTACAATGAAAACTACCCGGATTAACTTAGTTAGGTTGACTACTAGATTTTAAAACAGACAAAAGTTTATTCACAAAAGTACGCAATGAAACACAAAGAACAGAATAAGGAACCCCGACAGAACTCAGTCTATCCAAACGAGACTTAATTCTGCTGTTCCGAATATACACAACCGTCCCAATAATCAAACTCCCTTTAAAGCCAATTATAAATGGAACGCATGCTTACAGGTCGAAGTTGAAGGACAGAAAGAGACACACAGAGAGAGTTTCCACACAGCTCCATGTTGAACTCCTCACCAGTTCAAGACTGAACTAAACTGCTCAGCGAGAGAGAGCTGACCACTCCCCGTTCATTATACAGGTCACTTCTAAAACATGACCACTTTGGCCTGAAGTCTCATCTGTTTACTTATAAACAAAAAGCCTCTCAAAATCCTTTTCATCTCTGTACCAAACCAGACTGATGGGAGCCCGGCCTGGTTTCTTACCCCTCTGAAAAAAATCAAACACAGAGTCTCCTTGAGCCAAGGAACAGCTTTTGGACTAGCTGTGTGACAGTATTATAACGGAAGCGTCCTCATTGGATATAGCAGCCGAGGAAGAACATTCATTTTAATCAAGGCTACACAACCAAGCCATGACATGTGTAGTCCCTCCCATCACTGCAAGTCCTGCTTGATCCTCTCAAACAGATGCACAAAGTTAGCTCTGTACAGCTACCGGAAGCGAGGGATAATAAAAATTCCCCAGATAAAGATGAAAACCCTTCTGTAACCACCTCAAGAGAAATTCCATTCTGCCTTCCAGCTTCGGTACCTCCACTACCCATCCCCCTCATGGGCATGACCTCCAATTTTGTAATATTTGTAGCTATTGAATAATTTAGTGTTTTTTATTAACCGGGGTGTGCATTTTTTTTTTGGTTAGCTTAAAAACAAAAGGACATCGTCCGCACAGAGAGTGATTTTGTGTTCCCCAACTCTCACTTCCAATGTCGTTATTTCAGGGTCTTTTCGGATATCCCCCACCAGTGGTTCAAGTACCAAGGTGAACAGTAGTGACAACAAGGGGATCCTGGTGGGCTACCCCCTCCCCACACCAAAGTTGCTCAATTTAATCCCATTTGTGGGGTTGGGGTAGCCCACCAGGATCCCCTTGTCGTCGCTACTGTTCACCTTGGTACTTGAACCACTGGTGGGTCTTTATACAACACTGCTCCCACCCACCTGACGAAGGCCCCTCCCAGACCAAAACGATCCAGGACAGCAAAGAGATACGGCCATTCCCCCCGATCAAAAGCCTCTTCTGTATCCAGGAGATGACCAAACCTGGAGTTGTTCTCTGCTGACATATTTGCATGATACTCAACACCTGCCTGATATTATGGAGGAGCTGCAGCCCTTGATAAATACCCATCTGGTCCTTTCTTTATAATAATGGGCAGCACCGTCTCCAACCTCAGAGCCAACACCTTTGATAGAATTTTAAAATCCACATTCAACAACAAGATGGGTCTGTGTGATGCGCAATCCTTGGGGTCTTTCCCTTTCTTTAAGATAAGGGAGATATTAGCCTCCCGAAGTGAGGACGGAAAACGGTCATAGAGTCACAGAGACGTACAGCATGAAAACAGACCCTTCGGTCATGCCGACCAGATATCCTAAACTAATCTAGTCCCATTTGCCAGCACTTGGCCCATATCCCTCCAAACCCTCCCTATTCATATACCCATCCAATGCCTTTTAAATGTTGTAATTGTACCAGCCTCCAACACTTCCTCTGGCAGCTCATTCCATACACGTACCACCCTCTGTGTGAAAAAGGTCTCTTTTATATCTTTCCTCTCTCACCCTAAACCTATGTCCTCCAGTTCTGTACTCCCCCACCCCAGAGAAGAGACTTTGTCTATTTATCCTATCTACCTCCCTCATGATTTTATAAACCTCTGTAAGGTCACCCCTCAGCCTCCGACGCTCCAGGGAAAACAGCCCCAGCCTGTTCAACCTCTCCCTATAGCTCAAATCCTCCAACCCTGACAACATCCTTGTAAATCTTTTCTGAACCCTTTCAAGTTTCACAACATCCTTCTGATGGGAAGGAGACCAGAATTGCACATGATATTCCAACAGTGGCCGAACCAATGTCCTGTACAGCTGCAACGTGACCTCCCAACTCCTGTACTCAATACTCTGACCAATAAAGGAAAGCATACCAAACGCCTTCTTCACTATCCTATCTACCTGCGACTCCACTTTCAAGGAGCTGTGAACCTGCACTCCAAGGTGTCTAAGACCTTACATTAAGTATATAAGTCCTGCTAAGATTTGCTTTCCCAAAATGCAGCACCTCGCATTTATCTGAATTAAACTCCATCTGCTACTTATCAGCCCATTGGCCCATCTGATCAAGATCTTGTTGTAATCTGAGGTAACCCTCTTCGCTGTCCACTACATCTTCAATTTTGGTATCATCTGCAAACTTACTAACTGTACCTCTTATACTCACATCCAAATCATTTATTTAAATGATGAAAAGTAGTGGACCCAGCACCGATCCTTGTGGCACTCCACTGGTCACAGGCCTCCAGTCTGAAAAACAACCCTCTACCACCACCTTCTGTCTTCTAACTTTGAGCCAGTTCTGTATCCAAATGGCTAGTTCTCCCTGTATTCCATGAGATCTAACCTTGCTAATCAGTCTCCTTTGGGGAGCCTTGTCGAACGCCTCACTGAAGTCTGTATAGATCACATCTACTGCTCTGCCCTCATTAATCCTCTTTGTTACTTCTTCCAAAAACTCAATCAAGTTTGTGAGACATGATTTCCCACACACAAAGTCATGATGACTATCCCTAATCGGACCTTGCCTTTCCAAATACATGAACATCCTGTCCTGGTTATATGAGTGACTATACATCCCCAGCAGTGGTTCAGCCAACATGTATATGAACCCCTTATAAAATTCACTCGGGAATCTGCCTGGACTGTGTGCCTTACCACTTTGGAGCTGCATTACCACCTCCACCTCCTGTACTGTTAGAGGTGCATTTAAAAGGGAGGTTTGATCTGCGTTTATACTGGGGAGGTCCAAGTTTTCCAAAAAGGATTCCATCCTCGCATTTTCATCCCCACATCCCTCCAACTGGTGTGACTCTGTATAAAACTCCTAAAAACTGGCCTTGATCTTCCTCAATTCATGAGAGACGTTACCAGCTCACTCCCTGATCGACAGTACGGGTTGTGGAGCACTTTCCTTCCTAGCCAGGTATCCACCTGGCTTATCCCCATATTCAAACAGCCGTTGCTTTGCAAAGGAGACCCCTCTCTTCGCCACTTGTGTGAGCACTGAGTCCCGAGCAGCCCGGAGAGCCATGACCCGTTGTAATTTGACCACGGATGGTCTGGTGTAATATGCCGACTTGGCTGCCTTCAACTAGGCCTCAAACATCCGCTGCTGCTCCCCCCCTCCAGCTCCTTCTCATTGCTGAGTATGAAATAATCATACCCCCGTAAGAATGCTCTGGTGGTTTCCCAGAGCACTGATGGATTGCCGGCCATACCCCGAATGATGTCCCAAAAAGCCATGAACTCCATTGTGAACAAAGTTGTCATCTTTCGTCAAAAACGGATCCGTGCGCCACTACCATGTGCCTGCCCCTCATGACATCTAAGTATACTGCCTCATGGTCCGAAATAGTTATGCTCCCAATTCTGCAAGTTAACACCAAATCTAAACAAACCGACGGGACAAAGAACATATCAGTTCTGTGTGGCACGTGTGTGGGCTGGAGGAGAAGGTAAACTCCCTTCCGTTCAGGTGGAGACACCTCCACACATCCACTGGCCCCAGTTCCTTACACAAGTCCACTAACTGTCCAGACTGCTGAGGTGTACCCGACAGCCTTCTTGGTATCCTGTCTACCCCAGGGTCCGTTAAAGTCCCCTCCAATAATAGTATGGCGCACCCCAAGAGCCATTAACTTAGCAACTGCATCAAGTAAAAATTTGAGAGGGTGTGCTGGGGGACAATAAACATTCAGGATGCTATACTCTTCTCCGTGTATCAGCGGCTCGTGAATGACGAACCGTCTATAGTCATCCTTGATTTGATCTGTCACTTGGAATAGGAGGTTCTTTCGTACCAGTGTGGCCACTCCTCTGCTGTTGGAGTTAAAGGAGGAAAGGAATACCCTATCATATCCCTGCCTGCTGTAAATTCAGATGTTCCCTATCAGTCAGATGTGTCTCTTGCAACAGCACGACGTCAACCGTTTCCTCCTTAAGATTTGAGAACACCTTTTTCCTTTTAATGGGGGCGTGGCTTCCCTTTATACTCCAGGTGCACCACCTGAACTGATCACGACCCATAACCGCACACTACAGCCTGTAGTCCCCAGCGAAGAGAAAGCCCATTCAATGTGTGACGAGTGAAGAAAAAACAGACTTTATCAAATCTGAAGACTATTCCAATAGCACTACTAGAACTGCCTAAGCTAACCAAACTAACCTCTACTCCTAACTTAAACAAATAAACACAAATTTCCAGAGATTCCCCTCCCCCCCGCCCTTGCCCATAGGGGGCATTCACTCCCAACTTCATAACCATCCAGATAAAGCCGCACCCAAAACCCAAACAATGGAAAAAACCACATATTATTATTATTACTTTTATTATTTACACTCCCACCAGTTAACAATGGATGGCCACCCCTCCCCCTCCTCATCTCAACCCCATGCATCTTTAAAACAAAGGAACCATCCCTCACCCAGCAAAACAGAACAATAGAGTAATTAATCACCTCAAAACAGATATAATATAAAACCCGCCGGACTTGACACCTGAGCAATATCAAGCCTATAAACCCCAAAAGGGGAAAGAACAAAGAGAAAGAAGATACAAAAGAAAAGTTTTATACTATGCCATTGTCCATTCACCTTTTTTCTTCCTTCTTCGTCAAAATATATCATTAAGGGTAGGGAGGAGGGACTTGGGGGAGGGGCGAAGTCCCTCCTCCCCACCCTTTTATCGTAGCCTGCTGGACACACTTTCCTCATTCCTGAAGAAGGGCTCATGCCCGAAACGTCGACTCTCCTGCTCCTTGGATGCTGCCTGACCTGCTGCGCTTTTCCAGCAACACATTTTTCAGCTCTGATCTCCAGCATCTGCAGTCCTCACTTTCTCCTCAAAATCTATCATTGCAGCGAGTCCAAACATCCTTTTACATTTTCTGCCAAATCAAAGTTGTAGACAGATCCCCCATAACTGAACCATAGCTCTGCCGGGTACCTCAGAGAGTATTGAATGTTTAAATCTCTCGGTTTTTTTTCTTTACACTATCAAAGACCTTCCTTCCCTTAATTACAGCCCCAGAAAACTAATGAAAAACATTACTTTCGAGACTTTATAAGCCAAAGCCTGTGGATCTTTTCCCAGTCTTCTGGCTGTTTCTATTATTAAGTGCTTTTCCTTGTAATGCTGGAGTTGCAGTAGGACTGGACAGGGGCGCTGGGCCCGCCTGGATCTGCGCAATGCGATGTGGTAGGCCCACTCCTCGCTGACCTGGCCTAACTCGATCTCCCAGCCCAGCAACCCTGGACGTCGTCCCTCGAGGAAGTCAGCGAGGTTTTCACCGTCTTCACATTCCAATAAGCCCCAAGATGTGCAGATTTTTTTTTCTCTGACCTCAATTTTCGAGGCCATCCACTTGTTCCTGCAGGACCCAAACCTGGCCTTCCAGGGTTCAGACCCACCCCTCCGAGCTCTCCGTCGCACCCTCTGAGGCTGCAGTCCTCTGCTTCACCGTCTCCACGCGCTGATCCAAAGCCCGGGTCTCCTGCTCAGGTTCTGCCAACGTGGCAGTGATTGGTTCCAGCACTCCCTCAATTTTTTCACGGAGTTTTGTAAACTCCGTTAGTAACTGTTGCTGCTCCATTGAACTCATGGGCACCGCCTATGGAGTATAGGTAACGGCCGTGGATGTACCCGATGTAGTAGGGGAGTGCCATGCTTGCTGCTCTCCCCTAGGCCCTTTTCACTTCAACCTCTTCATATTAGCTCCAAATCAGGGTGCACGGTGACTCAGTGGTTAGCACTGCTGTCTCACACACCAGGGAGTGGCACAGTTGCTCAAGTGGTTAGCACTGCTGTCTCGGTGGTTAGCACCAGGGTCCCAGGTTCGATTCCAGCCTGTCTGTGTGGAGTGTGCACATTCTCCCTGTGTCTGTGTGGGTTTCCTCTGGGTGCTCCAGTTTCCTCCCACAGTCCAAAGATGTGCAGGTCAGGTGAATTGGCCATGCTAAATTGCCCATAGTGCCATTAGGTGCATTAGTCAGAGGGCAGTGGGTTGCTCTTTGGAGGGTCGGTGTGGACTGGTTGGGCCGAAGGGCCTGCTTCCACACTGTAGGGAATCTAATCTTCCAAATCCTGATTTAAAGGGGCTCTAGGTATTCTATTTATTTTAAACTACAGACTTTCCTCAGAGGTGATTAATGGTGGGGGGATGGTAGGAGCCCACCTTGCCTGGTGTATGGCACAGAGCCCAACACAGTAGACTGTTCAGACAGCCGCCATCTTGAATCTCGAGTTGATGTTTCATGGAAGAGCTTAAGCTTGAGACGTCGATTGTCCTGCCTGACCGGCTGTGCTTTTCCAGCACCACACTCTTCGAATCTGACTCTCCAGCATCAGCTGACCCCACTTCCTCCTCAGATTCTGTAAGGACCACCTGGCTGGCCTCACTCCATTCAGTACGCAGTCCTCTGACAATGTTGCAAGTGACAGTCCCTTTATGAATGAGCCGAGGCATGCTGCTGAAACCACAGGAGTGTTACAGCCCTGAAGGAGGCCATTCATTCCATCGCACCTGTACCGTCTCTTCAAATGAGCATCATTACCAAGTGCCAATCTCCTGCTTTCTCCCCCATACCTTTCCAACACCATTTTTATCTCAATAACAGACAGCAGATGATCATACATTATTTGTTTTTTTAAAATTCTGACTAAAAGGGATTGCAGGAAGTGGATATAGCAGTCTGATGTTTGAATTGAACAATGAAATGCAGTTGTGGCCGACAGACTGACTCCTGTTTCAGTCAATGGATGATTAACAACATAACAGCCCCACCCCATCCAAAACTCTGGCCCAGCACTGATGCTAAGTAGCATATCGAAAATGACCAGCTTTCCTGTCTATTTAATAAACATCTTTGATGTCCATACTCGATCGAGCTCAACTTAAAATGATCAAAAAGCAAAGCCTTACTTTTCAAATTCAAGAAACAAGCATATTGCAGGGTTCGGACCTTCAGGTTTTATAAATGACAGCCTCAAAGGAACAGCAGAGTTAATTACTGAGTAAAACAACTTGCAGGTGAGGAAGGTAAATGTAACACTCTCTAAATATTCTGTGGAATTCCTGTCATACCTCGCCCTTTGTTCTTGCAACTCGAGTTAATTTGTTAGTTTCCCTCTAAACCCTTCCTTTTCATCTACCCATCCAGATGCCTTTTAAATGCTGTAATTGTACCAGCCTCCACCACTTCCTCTGGCAGCTCATTCCACACACGTACCACCCTCTGTGTGAAAATGTTGCCCCTAAGGTCCTTTTTATACTAAATTAGATTGCCTGCAGTGTGGAAACAGGTCCTTCAGCCCAACAAGTCCACACCGACCCTCCGAAGAGTAACCCACCCAGACCCATTCCCCTATATTTACCCCTGACTAATGCACCTAACACTATGGGCAATTTAGCATGATCAGTTCACCTGATCTGCACATCTTTGGACTGTGGGAGGTAACTGGAGGAAACCCACACAGACATGGGAAGAATGTGCAAACTCCACACAGTCGTCTGAGGCGGGAATCGAACCTGGGGCCCTGGTGCTAACCACTGAGACAGCAGCGCTAACCACTTGAGCAACTGTGCCACCCCCATCTTCCCCTTCTCACTTTAAACCTATGCCCTCTAGTCTTGGACTCCCCTACCCTGGGAAACAGACATTGGGCTGTTCACCCTATTCACGCCCTTCATGATTTTATAAACCTTTATGAGATCACCCTTCAGCCAAGGAAAACAGCCCAGTTTATTCAGCATCTCCCCATCGCTCAAACCCTCCAACCCTGTAGATCTTTCCTGAACCCTTTCACGTTTCACAACCTCTTTCCTACAGCAGGGAGACCAGAACTAAACATAGTATTTCAAAAGTGGCCTAACCAATGTCCTGTAGAGCCACAACATGACAACACAGCTCCTAAAATCAATGCACGGACCAATAAAAATTCAATGAATAAAATTTGAATATAAAGCTAGCCCTGGTAATGGTGACAAAAGCAGAAATTGCTGGAAAAGCTCAGCAGGTCTGGCAGCATCTGTGGAGAGGAATCAGAGTTAATCTTTTGGGTCAAGTGACCCTCTCCTCAAAACCTTTCCAGCAGTTTCTGTTTTTGTTTTTGATTTTCAGCATCCGCACTTCTTTCGGTTTTAATGATGAGCAGCATCTAGTTCACTCATACCCGTTAGGGGAGGAAGTGGAGGTATTGAGGTTGACAATACAGGAGCTGAAAATGTGTTGCTGGTTAAAGCACAGCAGGTCAGGCAGCATCCAAGGAACAGGAAATTCGACGTTTCGGGCCAGAGCCCTTCATCACCTGATGAAGGGCTCTGGCCCGAAACGTTGAATTTCCTGCTCCTTGGATGCTGCCTGACCTGCTGCGCTTTAACCAGCAACACATTTTCAGCTCTGATCTCCAGCATCTGCAGACCTCACTTTTTACTCGTTGACAATACAGGAGCCCGTTGAGTCAAAAACAACTGCCTAACTAACTCTGCCATCTATACCCAGTCTGCCCTGCATGTGACTTCAGACCCACAATGATATGCGTGACTGTGAACAGTCTCCTGCGAAAGCTTAGTGAGACAATCAATGCTGGCTTTACCAGTAAAAAGGAAAACTATAGCAATTTTACCATGCCCTGGATTGCTGTATGTTTGAGGGATAAATATTCAGAGTTGTAAAGGGTGGCGCTGGAAAAGCACAGCAGGTCAGGCAGCATCTGAGGAGAGTCAACTGTTCGGGCCCCTTCATCAGGAATGCACTGAGAAACTGTCCTCCTCTTCTTTGAGGTTGTGATGTGAGATACGTTATGCCCACCTCCACTGGCTTCATTGGCTCATTGCATCTGCAAGGCTGCACCTCCGACAGTGCAGCACTACCTCAGCGCCGCACTGGGTATGAGAAGGAATTGGTTATGTTGGAGCCCTGAGTGGGATTTGAACCCAGCACCTTACGATTTAGGGGAGGGTGCCAAGTGAGCAAAGACTGAAACGAAAATGGAAGTAACTGAAAAAGCTCAGCAGGACTGACAGCATCCATGGAGAGAAATCACGGTTAACATTTCGGGTCGAGTGATCCTACCTCGCTCGACCCAAAACGTTATCTCTGATTTCTCTCCACAGATGCTGCCAGACCTGCTGAGCTTTTCCAAACATTTTCATTTTTGTTTCTGATTTACAGCTTCCACAGTTCTGTCGGTTTTTAATTGGGTAAAGATTGATGGCGTGCTGTTTGCGCATGTCTCAGGCGCTTCGGAGGCACACCTTGTTTAAGAAACAGGTGATGCTGCGACAGAGGAGCTGTAGATATTCAGAAAAGATATGTGAAATTAGCCAGGAAAGCATTCTTTCATACAAACCTGTATTGTGGTTATTACAAACACTTTCTAGAATACTCTTTCGTCCAAAGTGTTCACTTAGGTAATTGTTTTGCAATTATAATTCTCTTCAATTATGCATCATTGCCAATCTGATACTTTGAGTGTTAGTTAACGTCCCCCGGGAGGTTCTATGTCAACAGAGAAGAAAGCACTTAGCAACCACATGAAGTAAAACTGTTTGCTTGCCTCCCTTGCATTACATTCAGCATGGCAAATAACCCACAATCGATCCCTGCTGAAGATGTTTACAGGATGCATCAGGTTGGAGGTTTTGAAAATGGTAGGGTGCTGAGATCATTCAAACCTCATTGTCAAAGTCAAACGACACCATGTTATGGTCCAACAGGTTTATTTGCAATCACAAACTTTCAGAGCGCTGCTCCTTCGTCAGGTGACTTCACCTCAGGAAGGGGCAACGCTCCGGAAAATACTGTGATTTCAAATAAACCTGTTGGACCATAACCTGGTGTCATGTGACTTCTGTCTTTGTCCATCCCAGTCCAACACCAGCACCACTACATCGGTTAAGACACACAAGGGAGCAAATTGCTGTTTGAGCTTGGGCTACTTAATCAGAACCTGTCCTCTCATAGAATGGCTTGTAGCTTGTATTGTGAATCTTCCCTCACATTATTAACTCGTGGGACATGGGTATCACTGGCTGGGCCCAGCATTTATTGCTCATCCCTTATTTCGCTTTGAGAAGGTGGGGTTGAGCTGCCTTCTTGAACCACTGCAGTCTGCATGCTGTGGTTAGACCCGCAATGCTATTGGAGGGGGAACTCTCGGATTTTGACCCAGTGACACTGGGAACAGTGATATATTTCCAAGTCAGGATGGTGAGTGGACGGGAACTTGAAGGTGGTGGTGTTCCCTATATCTACTGCCCATGTCCTTCCAGATGGAAGTGGTCGTGGGTTTGGAAGGTGCTGTCTGAGGATCTTTGGTGAATTTCCTCAGTGCATTGTATAGATAGTACACACCACTGCTATTGAGCGACTGTAGAGGGAGGGAGTGGAATGCAGATGCTGGAGATCAGAGCTGAAAATGTGTTGCTGGTTAAAGCACAGCAGGTTAGGCAGCATCCAAGGAGCAGGAAATTCGATGTTTCGGGCCAGAGCCCTTCATCAGGAGGCTGTTTTGGCCTGGATGGTGTTGAGCTTCTTGAGTGTTGTTGGAGCTGCCCCCATCCAGGGCAGTTGGGGGGTGTTCCATCACACTCCTGACTATGTCTCATAGACGGTGGACAGGCTTTGGGGAGTCAGAAGGTGAGTTATTCACCATTCATACCATTCATTCAGCCGTCTCTTGACCGGAGTATTTTCCTAACAGACCCCAATCCTTCTGTACAATGTACCTGTGCCAGTTAGCACTTGGCAATGACGCTGGAGTGGTCATCCAGAGGCCCGGCTTAATGCTCTGGGTGCATGGGTTCAAATTTTGCCATGGCAACTGGTGGAATTATAAATTCAACAAATACGTTTGGAATACAAAGCTCATCTCAGCGAGGAAATATCAATTTATTATTCTTTAAAAATCTGATTCTCTAATGCCTTTTACAACAATAACTCTGCTGCTCTTTCCCTACATATAGGTCCATATCCACATCGAGGGGTTTGACTTTTAATTGTCCTCTGAAATGGCCTAGCAACCTACTCAGTTGAGGGGTGATAGATGCAGGCCTGGCTAATGACGCCCATATATTGAAGAGGGGTGGGTCCCACTGGGCATTTTCTTCTCTTAGGCAAACATTCTGCGCGGCACAGCACGGTGGCTCAGTGGTTAGCACTGCTACCTTACAGCACCAGGGACCCAGGTTCGATTCCAGCCTCAGGCGACTGTCTATGTTGAGTTTGCACATTGTCCCCGTCTCTGCGTGGGTTTCCTCCGGGTGCTCCGGTTAGGGTGGATTGGCCGTGCTAAATTGCCCATAGTGTTAGTCAGAAGGAAATGGGTCTGGGTGGGTTACTCTTCAGAGGGTCAGTATGGACCTGTTGGGCCGAAAGGACTGTTTTTACGCTGCAGGGAATCAAATCTCATCTAATCTTTATTTATTCATGGGATGTGGGCATGACTGGCGAGGCTGCATTTATTACCTGTCCCTAATTGCCCAGAAGGCAGTGTAAGAGTCAACCACTTCGCTGTGGGTCTGGAGTTACATGTGGTCCAGACCAGGTAAGGATGGCAGGTTCCTTCCCTAAAGGACATTAATGAACCAGATGAGGTTTTCTGACAGTGGATTCATGGTCATTATTAGACTTTTTGTTCCAGGTTTTTATTGAATTCAAATTCTACCATCTGCCCTGGCAGGATTTGAACTTGGGTGCCCAGAACATTATCTGGTTTAACAGTCCAGCGATAATACCACTCGGTCACTGTCTCCCCTCATCACCTAGGTGCATTATTCCCCTCTCACTCTATTTTTTTAGTCCCTCCTTCCTTTGCAAGACTTCCTTTCTTTAGTCTGAACTGCTTCCCTGGCCATTGTGTGTCAGGTCATTTGCGTGCACAATATTTTGAAGAAATCTGTTTGGGTATGTTACAATACATCTCTGGAGCAGGGAGGGCTTGAAAACCAGGCCTTTTATCCCAGAGGTAGGGATGCTACCACTGCACCGTAAGGCCCTTCTCATCAGCCTGCTATATTATAGACACTTCTATTCTATTGTTAAGGTCCATAAATGAAGGGCATTATCTAAGTAAGAGCACTTCTAGGCTGGCTGTGGCATAGTAGTGTCCCTACCCTTGGACCTGCCTTCATGTGCCACCTCTCCAAAGGTGTGTAATAACATCTCTGCAAGGATTGATTAGTAAAATAGGTGAAATAAAACAAAGGGCCCTCATGTGCTGCAGTGTCTCTACTCCTGGGCCAGGACGCCCCTGTTCAAATCCCACCTGCCACAGAGGTGGGTAATAATGTCTCTAAAGAGTTTGGTTAGAAAAATAGGTTGAGTTAAAAGATAAAATACCCAGAGAACGACTAAAGAGAAACTGCTGTTATTGAGTGTCACATAATGGTTATGTCACTGGAATAGTTTTCCAGAAACCTGCACTAACGTTTTTTTTGATTTGTCGATTTGTGTTGCAATGTCCTTTTAAATGGGTGGCGTGGTGCCTCAGTGGTTAGCGCTGCTGCCTCACAGCACCAGGGACCGGGTTCAATTTACACCTCGGGCAGTGTCAGTGTAGAGTTCGCACATTCTCCCCGTGTCTATGTGGGTTTCCTCCATGTGCTCCGGTTTCCTCCCACAGTCCAAAGATGTGCGGGTCAGGGTGAATTGGCCATGCTAAATTGCCCCGTAGTGCTAGGTGCATTAGTCAGGGGTGGATGTAGGGGAATGGGTCTGGGTGGGTTGCTCTTCGGAGGGTCAGTGTGGACCTGTTGGGCCAAGGGGCTGTTTCCACACTGCAGGGAATCTAATCTAAAGGTCTTTCACCCTGTGAATTTGTTTGATTTGGCTTAATTGGTTAATTAAAATAGTTTATAGAGAGTCTGCAGGAACATGGGGGGTTTCAGTTGTGAATTGGGCATGTGTAATGCTACATTTTTCAATAAAGCTATCATGTGGAAAAATATAGTAGTGTTAGATTTCATGTTTTACCAACTGGTTCAGGATATACTTAACTTGATGGAATGACCCTGGATTCTCAGATTCCTTGTTTCCAAAAAGATCCTTGCACCAGCTGATGTGTGACTTGAGAAACTTAAATTTGTTGTTTAATTTTAGATTCTAATTTCTTGGCAACGTTATTTTTTTTCAAATAGCGTAGTCATCTCCCCAGTTTTGTGGCCCAGTGATAGCGTTGTTGGCTCTGGTTCAAGACACACTGCAGGTCCTGATGACCAAAGAGAAGCGTTGGAAAGTGATTATCAACCAATAAACCATTGGATATGCCGATGGAAGTCAGTAAGATGGAAGGGGAGCACCATCGTTAATGTAGAATGTATCCCCCACCAAGTTCACACTCCTGCTTCTGAGAATAGACTTATCCCAGCAATAACAAACCCGCCACTGAGACAGAAATCTGCATGTTCTTTACCTGGTAAAAACAGTGACTGCAGATACTGGAAACCAGATTCTGGATCAGTGGTGCTGGAAGAGCACAGCAGTTCAGGCAGCATCCAACGAGCAGCGAAATTGACATTTCGGGCAAAAGCCAAGCCTTCCAGATGAAGGACTTTTGCCCGAAACGTCGATTTCGCTGCACTTTGGACGCTGCCTGAACTGCTGTGCTCTTCCAGCAGCATGTTCTTTACCTGTCACTGTCTCACTAGGCATGGGAAAGAACCATAAAAGGATGAATCACACAACACAGATTATAGCCCAACAGGAAACACTAGCTTTCGGAGCACAGCTCCTTCAACAGGTGGTAACCACCTGATAGAGCAGCGCTCCGAAAGCTAGTGCTTCCAAATAAACCTGTTGGGCTATAACCTGGTGTTGTGTGATTTTTAACTTGATCCACCCCAGTCCAACACCGGCATCTCCACATCATAAAAGGATGGAAGTCTTTGTCCAACCAATAGCCATTTTCCCTGAAACTATTGTATGTATTTTAATAAATGATGATCTGAGGTGAGCATCTCTTGCAGCTCCTGTCGCTGTATTTCCATTAGAACCGCCACATGAGCTGTCGCTAATTTGAATTTTGACCGGATTATTTCAAATAGTTCTGTCATGTCACAAACAATATTGCTCACCTCAATGAATTGTGAACAGACCCTGAGGTGGGGACACACTGAGGCAAACAAAAGGGTGTGGCTTTTTCACCAGTTATATCATCTACTTCTACATTGTAGGTGAGATGTTTGATGTGATTCTGTCCATCCCTTTTCCAGAACATTTGCAGATTGAGACAAGGAAAGGGTGTAGTTTACTAATTTCGGAGCTAGAAACGCAGAGGTCAACCAGAACAGCTCCAGAGTTGATTGAGAACGGGTGATGCCAAATGGACTTTGGATTTAAGAGCTTCTTTATTTGTCCTTGGATGGGCTTTGCATGTCAATTAGTCGATTGGAAAAAAAATGGTGATTTACTGATGGTGGTTAATAGATTAGGAATCAGTTTAGGAGAAAGTGAGGACTGCAGATGATGCAAACCAGAGTTGAGAAGTGTGGTGCTGGAAAAACACCCGATGCTGCCTGGCCTGCTGTGTGTTTCCAGCACCACACTTTTCAACTTAGGAGTCAGTTTAGCTCAGTTGGCTGGATTGCTGGTTTACAGAGCAGTATGGGTTTGATTCATATAGTTTGGAGATTACAGTGAAGGACTCTCCTTCCCAACCTCTTCCTTGCCTGAGATGTGGTGACCCTCAGGTTAAATCACCACCAGTTGCTTCTGTCCAATGAGAGAAGCCCCCATGGTCTGCTAACTGGTTAACAGATTATTTTTTTTAAGAAACACAGGTGATTTGGTGATGGAGAAGAGAAAGAGGTTCTGAGGAATGGTCACTTGACCCGAAACGTTAACTCTGATTTCTTTCCTCAGATGCTGCCAGACCTGCTGAGCTTTTCCAGCAATTTCTGCTTTTGTTTTTGTTTCTGATTTACAGCATCCGCAGTTCTTTCAGTTTTTAGTTAGTGTGTAATAACGTGTTTGAATGGATTGATGAAAAATATCAAAAGCTGGGTTCTGACCATTAACAGGTCCGGGCAGCAGGCTGTGGAAAGTGTCCTAATTGCTACCTACCCACGTCACTTCCATGGCTACGTTCATGCCTGCCTGTCCTTGGAGAGGGAGCATATGGTGTCACCAATGTTCTGTAGTGAGAGGTGAGCACCAGAGGGTGGTGGGACTCTTTATGACCTCTTCCAAACCATTTTGTCTTAGCCCCCCTCATTTTCTCCCGACCTCTTAATCACCTTTCCAAACCTGCATTGTCCTCAACAGGCCTTGGGCATGGATTAATCAGTTGGAAAATGGGTGACTTACCGGCGGTGGAAAAAATATCACGGGTGATTTGGTGATGGCGAAAAAAGAAATGTTGGGTCTTTTGTCAGAGCACTTCTGGAGGAAGAGCTGCAGTTTTCCTTTTGGGATGAGTGAGCAGGATGGTGACTAGCATACAACAGCTCTCCCACTGAAAAAAACTGCACAGAGTCACCCTTTATTTACTCAGGCACAGTACAGTCAGCCCTTGAACTGAGGAGTTTCTAATAATCCCCTGGTTATATATTTTTTCTCTTTTTAGGACATAGTTAAGAACGACAAGTGCATAAATATTTATATTCCACCAGCAGGAAGAAAGGAAACGTCCGGGTGGCCAGTGCCAAGCAGTGCCCTTCTCAACGAGGGCAATGCTGAGTGATTGAAAACCGGAAAGGGTGGGCAGGGATTAAATCAAAATAGAGTCGAAGGGGGAAATAGAGCACCCCACACCCCATGATGCCCACCTCTGCCGGAAAATCGTGAAGGTGTTGGTAGAGACCATGTGCTCCTTCTCCATGGACACCCGGGCCCATGGAAGAGGGGCAGGCTAGCAGTCCTAACAACCCCCTCCAGGGCCCACTGCCTGGACCCGTTAATGGCCATCAAAGGGCAATGCTGTGTGATCAAACAGTGAAGGGGAGGGCAGGGATTAAATCAAAATAGGGGGAAATAATGCACTCCACTCCCTGCGGCGCCCACCTCTCCCTGAACAACTCCAGGATGTTGGTGGAGACCACGTGCTCCCTCTCCAGAGACACCTGGGCCCTAACGTAACCGTGGAAGAGGGTCAGGCAGTCGGCCTTGATGACCCCTTCCACGGCCCACTGCCTGGACATGTTTATGGCCAGTTTGGCCAGGCCCAGGAGCAGACCCACGAGGAGGTCTTCAGACCTGCCCTCCTTCCTCCATACCGGGTGCCCGAAGATCAGGAGCGTGGGGCTGAAGTGCAACCAAAAGCAGAGGAGAAGGTTTTTTAGAAAATCAAAAAGGGAGTGTAAGCGCCCACACCCAATATACACGTGGTCTACGGACTCCACAGCATCACAGAACAAGCAGCTGGGCTGGGAGTCCGTGAACCACCACAATCTGCGGTTGCAGGGGACCGCTGCGTGCAGCACCCTCCCCCCCCAGATCCCTCAGGGAAAGGGGGAGGACTCCCATGTAGAGAGCCCTCCACTGGGGATCCTCCCCTGTTTATATCTGTCAGCCAGGGCTCCCTGACTGATCCAGGCTAACAACCCCAATCAGGAATCTCTTACTCAACAAGATCCACCTGGTTCCAATCACAACACCCACCAACACCATCTTGATGTGGTCCCAACCCATAATTCGACTACATCTTTGTTATTTCTGTGCTGCCCCGTTAATAATTTGTTAACATGGTAGTTTTGTGAATTGGGGTGCTTTATATTCCAAAACCACACTGGGTTCTTCCCTAATGAAGAGTTGTCTTCCAGATGAGAAAGGTGGAAACGAGTTTGTGATGCATTGTAGATTTACAATAAAATCTCTGAAAAGCTTTTGCCACCTAATTCAGCATTTGGATCAAAGTCCATTAAATAACCCACGTATTGAGGATAAATATTAACCTGTGAGTACTCCCTGCATTTATTTTAATTCATTCACAGGATATAGGCATCGCTGGCTAGGCAGCAGTTATTGTCCATTTCCAATTGCCCTAGAGGACAGTAAGTCAACAACATTGGCTGTGGGTCTGGAGTCACGTGTAGGCCAGACCAGATAAGGATGGCAGATTCCTTTCCCTACAGGACGTTAGTGACCCAGATGGGTACATCCTGAAAATCAGCAATGGATACATGGTCATCATTAAATTCTTAATTCCAGTTTTTTTTTTCATGAATCCAAATGCTACTATCGGCCATTGTGGGATTTGAACTCAGGTCACCAGAATTTTAGTGAGTTTCTGGATTAATAGTCTAATAATAATACCACTAGGCTATCACCTCCCTTTTTTTGATATAGTGTTCAATAAGAGAACTTTTATTCTTATCTAAAGAGCAGACAGGGCCCTAGTTTAATGTCTCCTCTGAGGAATTGAATCTCCAGCAGTGTAGCACTCCCTCAGTATTGAACGTTGGCTTAGACATAAGGCTCAGGTCTCCCACGTGGGACGTGAACCAGGGACAAGAAGATAATACCGTGGAAACATGGCCAGTTCATCTGAGCAGTAGAAGAGTCAGAGTTCTCGGCTCTGAATGGGAGACAAAGGAACAATTACAGGAATCTGAAGAAACAAGAGAAGCTGAGATTAAAAACAGAACTGAGAAAATGGAAAGAAATGTGTGATCAGAGGCCACTTACTCAGGTTAACTGGAGCAATGTTTAAAGTTCTCAAAATGTGCACTAACATGTCTGAATTTTAAAGAATTCATATTTTGAGTATCTCAATTTTCAGGTACCATGAGGTGAAAGCAAATTCAAAGAACAAAACACATTACAGCATAGGAACCGGCCCTTCAGCCCTCCAAGCCTGCTCCAATCCCTCCAAGCCTGCTCCAATCCCTCCACCCTGCTCCAACCCCTCCAACCCTGCTCCAACCCCTCCAACCCTGCTCCAACCCCTCCAACCCTGCTCCAACCCCTCCAAGCCTGCTCCAACCCCTCCAAGCCTGCTCCAACCCCTCCAAGCCTGCTCCAACCCCTCCAAGCCTGCTCCAATCCCTCCAAGCCTGCTCCAATCCCTCCAAGCCTGCTCCAATCCCTCCAAGCCTGCTCCAATCCCTCCAAGCCTGCTCCAACCCCTCCAAGCCTGCTCCAATCCCTCCAAGCCTGCTCCAATCCCTCCAACCCTGCTCCAATCCCTCCAAGCCTACTCCAACCCTCCAAGCCTGCTCCAAGCCTGCTCCAACCCCTCCAAGCCTACTCCAATCCCTCCAAGCCTGCTCCAATCCCTCCAAGCCTGCTCCAATCCCTCCAAGCCTGCTCCAATCCCTCCAACCCTGCTCCAATCCTTCCAAGCCTACTCCAACCCCTCCAAGCCTGCTCCAATCCCTCCAAGCCTGCTCCAATCCCTCCAAGCCTGCTCCAATCCCTCCAAGCCTGCTCCAACCCCTCCAAGCCTACTCCAATCCCTCCAACCCTGCTCCAATTCCTCCAAGCCTGCTCCAACCCCTCCAAGCCTGCTCCAATCCCTCCAAGCCTGCTCCAATCCCTCCAACCCTACTCCAACCCCTCCAAGCCTACTCCAATCCCTCCAACTCTACTCCAATCCCTCCAAGCCTGCTCCAATTCCTCCAACCCTGCTCCAATCCCTCCAAGCCTGCTCCAATCCCTCCAACCCTACTCCAATCCAGATCGTCCATCTAAACCTGTCGCCTGTTTTCTAAGAATTTGTACCCCTCTGCTCCTTGGCCTTTCATGTATCTGTCCAGCTACACCTTAAATGACGCTATCATACCCGCCTCTACCATCTCCATTGGCAATGCGTTCCAGGCACCCATCACCCTCTGCGTAAAGAACTTTCCACACATATCTCCCTTAAACTTTTCCCCTTTCACCAATTACCTTTAGTAATTGAGACCCCCACTCTGGGGAAAAAAAACTTCTTGCTATCCACCCTATCCATAGCTCTCATGATTTTGTAGTCCTCACTCAGGACCCCGTCAACCTTTGTCTTTCTAATGAAAATAATCCTAATCTACTCAACTTTTCTTCATCGCTAATGCCCTCCAAATGAGGCAACATCTTGCTTAAAACCTCTCTGCACTCTCTCCAAAACATCCACGTCCTTTGGTAATGTGGCAACCAGGAATGTATGCAGTATTCCAAATGTAGCCAAGCCAAAGTCCTATACAACTGTAACAGGACCTGCCAACTCTTGGACTCAATATCCTGTCCAATGAAGGAAAGCATGCCGTCTGCCTTCTTGACCACTCTATCGACCTGCGTTTCCACCTTCAGGGTAAAATGGACCTGACCACCCAGATATCTCTGTTTTTCCCAGGACTTTTCCATTTACTGTACAGTTTGCTCTTGAATTGGGTCTTCCAAAATGCTTCACCTGACATTTTTCCTGGATTGAACTCCATCTGCCATTTCTCTGCCCATCTCTCCAATCTATCTATATTCTACTGCATTCTCTGACAGTCCCCTTCACTATCTGCTCCTCCACCAATCTTAGTGTCATCTGCAAACTTGCTAATCAGACCACCTATACCTTCTTCCAGATCATTTATGTATACTCAAAGCTACAACACAAGGAAATCTTTGTTCTAATGGAGTGAGCTGTTGCCCTGGGAGACAGCTGAGGGTGTTGCAGGACATGGTTCAGTATGGTATTCAAATTGGAACCACCTCAATAGCTGAAGAGGAAACATTTGTGGCCGTTACAGATAACGATGAGGGAAATGGTGACCAATTGGAGTGCCGCACCAAAGAGTTGGCCCAATCCATGAATCCCGACAGTGTGGAAGCAGGTCATTCAGCCCATTGAGTCCAGACTGACCCTCCAAAGAGCATCCCAACCAGACCCACCCCACCCCCTCCACCCTATCCTTGCATTCCCCACAGCTAATCCACTTAACCTACACATCCCCGGACACTACGGACAATTTAGCATGGCCAATCCACCCTAACCTGCACATCCCTGGGCACTATGGGACAATTTAGCACGGCCAATCCACCCTAACCTACACACCTTTGGACTGTGGGAGGAAACCGGAGCACCTGAAGGAAACCCAGGCAGACACAGGGAGAATGTACACAATCGCCTGAGACTGGAATCGAACCCAGGTCCCTGGGGCTATGTAGCAGCAGTGCCAACCCCTGAAGAAGGGGCTGAACATGCTGAGTTGTTGCATGATGCTCTGTCAGCCCAGGTGGATCCATCTTTCCCTGGGACTGCTGAGAGTCCAAAAGGTTAATGGGGTGGGGGGGACAGTTTGGAAATAATCTTTTCATGTTTATAGAACAGAATTGTTGATTTCAAAATCAAATTGTGCTGAAACAGTTTACGATTATTTTCTGTTACCTCCAGGCACTCATCCTGTGCTTGTGGTTTCACTGCTATCAGGTGATGCTGGAAATCCAGTTGGCGCTCATCCAATAGGAAGTGGCATCTGATTGGCCTGGGCTGACTTTATGGGCTGATTGAGTCAATTTGCTGTATATAAAGAGACCGACTGGTGGGCAGTGAAGTGTTCTGAAGTCTGCCTTCTTGGGTGTCAGAGTTTATAGCTTGTATTTAAAGTCTTTCCCCCTCCCATCTCAGAAAGATGAGCAAAGCTGCTTTGAAGTAGGTGTCTTATTCTTGTTTGCTTTTCCAACTTTGTAAAATGTAGTTTTAAAGACTACAGGATGTGGCTGACCACTGTCGCTGCGCAACTGTGTTTCACTTTGCTGGTCTATTTTTAAGCTGCTACTCCCTGTAATCTGTTTGGTCTATTTGACTTGTGAGGCATGATATCCCTCTCAAAAGGGGTCTGTCTTTCTTAAGATAGTGAAAAGTTTGTGTGGTTTTTCTGTTACCAGGAAACATTCTTAGTATTTTCTTGTGTCTTGTTTTTCAACTCCAATTTGGCTTGTTTTCCACCAGGGTGTATCTTATTCAAAACTGCACTCTTGAGTGTTACTTTTGGAGCATTTTAATTATGTTTGGTTTCGGAGAAGAAATATTTAATGAGTTTTTAGATGCAAAGCCAACTTTTTTTAACTTGTGTTCAAAATGTTAACTTGCGCTCTCTCTCCCCCCCAATTTGTATAAAGTGAGCCTCCCAATTACAGAATTAAATTGTTGTTTTTTGAAATCAGGCTGACCAGCTTTACTACTCAAACTATGTTTAAAACAATGACCTCTTCTAACACATGCAACAGAAATGATTAGTTGTACAGTGTGGAAACAGACCCCTAAGTCCAACTTGTCATTGCTGGCTGGATATCCTAAATTCATCCAGTCCCATTAGCCCCATATCCCTCTAACCCCTTCCTATTTATACACCCATCCCAATGCTTTTATATGTTGTAATTGTACCAGCCTCCTCCATGGGTGGTATGCTGGCTCAGTGGTTAGCACTGCTGCCTCAGTGCCAGGGACCCAGGTTCGATTCCAGCCTCTGTCTGTGAAAAGTTCTGGTTTCCTCCCATGAGCCAAAGATGTGCAGGTTAGGGTGGATTGGCCATGCTAATTTGCTGTGTTCAGGGACCTGTAGGTTAGGTGCATCATTCAGGGGAATGAGTTTGGGTGGGTTCCTCTTCGGAGGATTGGTGTAGACTTGTTGGGCCAAAGGGCCTGTTCCCACACTGTAGGGATTCTATGAAAACCTTTCTCTGACAGATTGCACCACTCTTCCCATGAAAGATTGCTGCTTTGGGGCCTTTTAAATCTTTCCTCTCTCTCCTTTAAACCTATACCCTATTGTTTTGGACTCCCTAACTCTGAGTAAAAAGACCTTGATCATTTACCCTATCCGTGCCCCTCATGATTTTATAAACCTCTAAGGTCACTCCTCAGCCTCTGACGCTCCTGGGAAAACAGCGCCAGCCTGATCAGCCTCTCCCTGTAGCTCACACCCTCTAACCCTGGCAACATCCTCGTAAATCTTTTCTGAACCCTTTCAGCTTTTGCAACACCCCTCCTAAAGCAGGGAGACATGAATTGAGAGCAGTATTCCAAAAGTGGCCACATATCTGCAACTCCCAGTTGCATGATGTAGTAATACGGGTAACTTGCTGAAATATTATTTGTAGTATGTTTCACGCCCACTCCAACATAGTTGTCTTGAGTCAGTGTTCAACTGTCCTGTGTAGTTGTCAGTTGCTTGGGAGCTTGCTTTTTAGCTTCAAGAGCAAGAGTGATGTTGGGAATCACTGAGTGCAGTTCCAACAACACTTGAAGCTTTATCATCCAGGACAAAGCAACCTGTTGTGACTGGCACCACATCCTCAGTAGCAGCAGTGTGTACCATCCACACGACGCACTGCAGAGGTTCACCAAGCCTCCATTAGACAGCACCTTCCAAACTCTCGGTCACTTCCATCGAGAAGGACAAGGAAAT
Organism: Hemiscyllium ocellatum; assembly: GCF_020745735.1. NCBI lineage: Eukaryota > Metazoa > Chordata > Chondrichthyes > Orectolobiformes > Hemiscylliidae > Hemiscyllium > Hemiscyllium ocellatum. Next base: position 8,154,521 of record NC_083447.1, on the reverse strand, counting down.
GCTACCATCTGAAGATCCTGCTCCGAGCCACCCATCATCCTGACTCAGAATCCCTATATTCTGGGGAGAGGCTATTCAGCCCATTGAGTCTGCATTGACCCTCTGTCCCAATCCCTGTAACCCCATGGATACCCCACTTAGCACATCCCTGAACACTATGGGGAAATTTAGCATGGCCAATCCACCCTAACCTACACATCTTTGGACTGTGGGAGGAAGCCCACACGGACATGGGGAGAACATGCACCCTCCATGCAGACAGTCAGGCTGGAACTCTATTACTATTTGTTCAATGTCAAAATTCTGGAACTCTGTCTAACGAACAGCATTGTGGGTGTCCCTACACCCCAAGGAGTTCAGTGGCTCAAGAAGGTGGCTGATTGCTATTTTTCTCAAAGATACTAAGTGTTATCCTCACCAGTGATGCTCATAATGCCAGGAGCCTTTGTTTTAAAAGCCCAAAAATGTGTTTTTTTTTCTCTTGTATCCTAATTTACACCAAGTTCCATTCCCCTCTCGTATCCTCCACACACTGGCTCGTGGTGCACAATGCCTTCTTATTTTTTTAAGAAGTTCTCCCCCTCTTTTTCAAACTGTATCATGGCATCACTACTTCCCTTCTCCAGAGATGCCAGCTAGTGACCATCTCCAACAAGAGACATTCTAATCACTGCCCTGGCTGTTACCATCACTGAATCACCCACCATTCTGGGGGTTACCATTGACCACAAACTCACCTGGACTCGCCACCTAAACAAAAGCAGGTCAGAGGCAAGGAATCCTTCGGCAAGTAACTCCCCTCCTGACTCCCTGTCACCATCAACAAGGCACAAGTCAGGAGTGTGATGGAATACTCCCCACTTGCCCTGGATGGAGGCAGCTCCAACAACACTCAAGAAGCTCAACACCATCCAGGACACTGCATCTACTCCCCCCACCTTTCAGTAGCACCATGTAGAATACAGCTGTATTCCTGATGAAGGGCTTTTGCCCAAAACGTCGATTTTCCTGCTCCTCTGATGCTGCCTGAACTGCTGTGCTTTTCCAGCACCACTCTAACCTGGACTGATTTCCAGCATCTGCAGTCATTGTTTTTACCTAGTAGTGCCATGTACCAGATTCACTGCAGAAATTTACCCAAGACCTCTACCATCCTGAAGGACCTGGAGAGCAGATACATGGGAGCATTAGCACCTTTAAGTTCTCCTCCAAAGCACTCGCCACCCTGACTTGGAAATATATCACCATTCCTTCACCATTGCTGGGTCCAAAACCTGGAATTCCCTACCTAATGGCATTGAGTCTACCTACAGTGGTTCAAGAAGGCAGCTCACCACTTTCTCAAAGAGCAGCTAGGAATGGGTAAGACCAGCCAGCAACACCCAAGCCCCACAAGTAAATTTTAAAAGAAAAGCGCTCAAATCCTTTGGAGATCTTTGCTCCTCTAATTCTAGTCTTTTGGGAGCATGCCTGAATTTAATCATGCCATCACTGGTGCCTGAGCTTTCAGCTGGCCGGACTCTCTATGGTCTAGGATTTCTCTTGAAAGTACTGTCTTTTTAAGATAGTCCCTTTTTAAAACCACATCTATGACTAAACATTTTGGTCATCTGCTCTAATATTATTGTGGGTGTTTAATTTTGTTTCTTTTAATGCATGTGAGTGGCTAATCACTAGTCAGACATGAGCTATTGCTGTAAATTGTGGTGGAGAGGGAACCTTTCAGATTTGAGGGCCAAAGGTATTGGTACTAATAATGGAACAGAAAAGGTGTGATTAGGGTTTTGATTAAAACTGTGGAGCTCTTTAATGCCCATGTCGTCATCCCACCAAAATCCAACTGGAAAGTTGCATTGGTCTTGCCAATATTCTCTGCATCCCAACAATTTAAGATGCCTGTGACCCTAAAATGACTCTGAAACATAGAACGTTACAGTGCAGTACAGGCCCTTTGGCCCTCAAAGTTACATCGACCTGTCATACCCATCTGAAGCCCATCTAACCTACACTCGTCCATGACCAGGTAAGGATGACCATTTCCTTCCCTAAAGGACATTTCATGAACTAGATGGGCTTTTCCACAACAATTGACCATAGATTCATGTTTATCGTTAGACTCTTAATTCCATAAAGTTATTGAAATTCAAATTCCGCCATCTGCCATGGTGGGGTTTGAACCCAGGTCTCCAGAGCATTATCTGGGTCTCTGGATTAACACTCCAGCAATAATACCAGTAGGCCATTGCTTCCCCAATTTACATTATAGGACCTGGCAGTCAAAGAAAAGAGCCTTGCTCTTGTGTATAGTGCTTTCTATGTCCTCTGGCCACCTCACTGGGCTTTACAGCTAATTAAACAAATATCTTTGTATCCACTGTTATAGCGTACAAAATGTTTCATACAGTAAGCTCCCACAAATTGTCAGGGGATAATGACCAATTCCTTGTGTAATCTGGGCTGAAATGGCCACATTCTCAGGGAGAACTCCCTTTCGAAATAGTGCTGTGGGACGTCTTTCCCCACATGCCTGATTTAAAACCTCGTTGAAAGACGGTGACTCCAACAGTGTGGCACTCCCTCTGTACTGCCCTGGGAATATCAGCCTTGTTATGGTCCTCACTTGCTGGGGTGGCAGTGAAGCCCTGGCCCATTATCACTCGGGTGAAACGACTATCCACTGAACCACAGCTGAACAGCAACATAAGTTGTTATAGTTCCCTGACATGATCTACTTATTTAAAATTTATGTGGATATAAACTAGTAAACATTTGAAGTAGACACTTCGGGTGGGTGAGCTATTACGTTCAGATTCTTGACTAAACTGTAACTTTGTTCCATCTTTAGTTCTGTAGCTCTCACCTAACGAAACTATTTATTCTCAAATATTCAGTAACCCTCTCTCTGCTTTTTTTTTTTGCTAACCACATTTTGGAAGCTGTCGTCATGGTGCATTATTTTCTGTGTCTCTTTCTGTCTCTTTTTTTTTATAGAAAGGTTTCTAAACATTGAGGCCTTTTAGTTAAACAAACAAACTGCCAGTCAGTCAAGCTGTGTACGTTAGTAATTATTGGAACACAGAAAATTGCCTGCAGGCTGGGCGAGGCTTTAACTGTGACTTTCTTTTTAAAAAGAACATCACAAAAAAGAAACCGTTGATTTGCTTTTTATTTAAAAAAAAATCTGAAGATTGACAACTTTTTATTGTGGGAAATAGATTGACTGACTACATTTTTTTAATTAATAAATATGTCTGACTGCATTTTGAGCATGAGATGTACAAGACTGCCATTCCTTATCTCTAAAATCCGACACGTGAATAGATGGGGCACATGGGTGGCCCAGTGGTTAACACTGGGCCAGGGACCTGGATTTGATTCCACTCTTGGGCAACTGTTAGTGTGAAGTTTGCATGTTCTCCCTGTTTCCTCTTCCAGAGATGTGGATTGGCCATGCTAAATTGATCATAATGTCCAGGGATGTGCAAGCTAGGTGGCTTAGCCATGGGAAATACAGGGTTATAGGAATGGGTGGGTCTTGATGGGATGCTCTTCAGTGTGGACTCGATGGGCTGAATGGCCTGCTTCCACACTATATAGGAATTCGATGACATGTAGTTCCCTTCCTTTAGAGAAGACACAGAGGAGGTCAAATCATGACTTTGAGTTCTTTGAGGGGGTCTGGGAGAAATGGATGGAATTAAGGGTTTTAGAACTTCCTGCAGTGATGAACCACATCAAAGGGTTTGACTGTACTCCATTGAGACAACATGCAGTTAGTCTTTTGAGTTAGAAATGTCTTTAATTGCCGTCTTCTTGTTTTTGCAGCAAACATAAAGACTCCATCTTCAGTGCAGGTGAGTGTTAATGTTACTACTTTAGTCATCTTATGGCTGTAGGGAATTAAATTGACTGTATTAAAAGTAATCTTTCTAGCAGAGTCAGTACCAGTTATAAAGGTGATATGAGATTTTTTTCTCTCTGTATCATCTGGATCTGAATACAGTATCAGCCTGAAAATATAAGTGCTCAACTCCCAAAAAACAGCCAGTTACAATCTCCGAGTAACTTACAGTGCAAGAGGCCTTTGGGATCACAGCCCACATTGGCACCCTGGAGGGACTGGAGTGTACCTTCAACATAGGAACAGGAGTAGGCCATTCAGCCCCTCAATCCTACATGACAAGTCAATCAGGTCATGACCTATCTGTGACCTAGCTCCATATACCAGATCAGTGGTGCTGGAAGAGCACAGCAGTTCAGGCAGCATCCAACGAGCAGCGAAATTGACGTTTCGGGTAAAAGCCCTTCATCAGGAATAAAGGCAGTGAGCCTGAAGCGTGGAGAGATAAGCTAGAGGAGGGTGGGGGTGGGGAGAGAGTAGCATAGTATCTCTCCACGCTTCAGGCTCACTGCCTTTATTCCTGATGAAGGGCTTTTGCCCGAAACATCAATTTCGCTGCTCGTTGGATGCTGCCTGAACTGCTGTGCTCTTCCAGCACCACTGATCCAGAATCTGGTTTCCAGGCATCTGCAGTCATTGTTTTTAGCTCCATATACCCTCTATTGCCTTTTAATACCCTGTGGGGGGGAGGGGGAGGAATACCCTAACATTTGATTTAAAAATAACAATTAATCTATCACCCATTGGCAGAAGGTCATTCCAAACGTCTTCTGCCTGACTGTGTGGCAATGTTCCCTGCTATAGGAAAGATGTTGTTAAATCTTCTCTGAATCATTTCAAGTTTACAATGATATTGCTGAGGCTGAACAGGTTGGGGTTTTCCCTGGAGCATCTGGGTGATCTGACAGAAGTTTATAAAATCATGAGGGACATGGATAGGATATAGTCAGGTCTTTTTCACAAGGTAGGGGAGTCCAAAACTATAGGGTGAGAGGGTAAAGATACAAAAGAGACCTAAGGGGCAACTTTTTCTCAGGGTAATACATGTATGCAATGAGCTGCCAGAGGAAGTGGAGGCTGGTACAATTACAACATTTAAGAGGCATCTGGATGGGTATGTGAATAGGGAGGGTTTGGAGGGATATGGGCTGAGTGCTGGAAAATGGGACTGGATTAATTTTGATTTGGAGATGCCAGTGTTGGACTGGGGTGGACAAAGTTAAAAATCACACAACACCAGGTTATAGTCCAACAGGTTTATTTGGAAGCACTAACTTTCGGAGTGCCACTCCTTCATCAGGTGGTTGTGGAGCAGAAGATCATAAGATACAGAATTTATATCAAAAGTTTAGTGTGGTGCAACTCAAATGACGTATTGAAAAAGACTTGGATTGTTAAGTCTCTCAGCTTTTAGAATGGCTTCAGTTCTTTCATATGAAAACCCGGAACTTTTTAAAAACTTCATTCTCAAATGAACTTTAACAATATCGGTGCTGACGTGGCACCTAATGCATTGAGGGTGAGGTTAAAATCTGTCTGTGTCCCAATATTCAGCCTAAATCTATCCCTAAAGGAATTTATAGAATCTTGCATGGATTAATGCAGTTTTTGGGCAAAATAAAATGTAATTCTGCAAGTAAACTTCACCCCACAAACTTGAGAGTAAAGGGGTGGAAGTCTGGGGGGGGGGGTGGTGTGTGGTGCATGAGACAGGGTCTGAGTGTAGTGCATTGGGGTCACCTGTAGTGTGACATGAACCCCCAGCTTCTGGTTGAGGCCATTCCCAGGGGGTACCTGACTTGGCTATCAGCCTCTGCTCGGCCACTTGATGGTATTGCCTGTCCTGAGGTCGGCTTTGGAGGGTGGTCACCTGAAGATTGAATGTCCCAGACCGCTGAAGTGTTCCCCAACTGTAGTCACATCACACAGACTAAACCTTTGCTATAAATTCTGCATCTTACAATCTACTCTGTGACCACTTGATGAAGGAGCAACACTCTGAAAGTTAGTGCTTCCAAATAAACCTCTTGGACTATAATCTGGTGTTGTCATTTTTGTTTTAACTTCGATTAATCTTGGATATCTGGTTGGCACGAACGAGTTGATACAATGGGTCAGTTTCTGTACTGTACAACTCTGACTCTAAATCTCTCCCTTGACCTAGACTCCTGGACTAGTGAAGTCTGTTCCCCTCTGTGAAAGCAGATTTAATTGCATAGCTGTTTTATTTTCCAAACGTATCTGTATTAGATATGGCTGTGCGAACGTGGGACTAATTTCCAAAGTGCTCGACCAACGACACTGTTTTTTAAAAGAACCATTTTTATGCGGACATGGATGTCTCTAAGCCGGATGCCATCCAGCTGCAGTTCATGAATATTGGATGAAATGAGTTGTTGATTTAATGCATATCCCTTCAATAGGAAGTCAGCTACCCAGTGGAGTGGTTGAAGCTTGACCTGATTTGTCTCTGCCCCTCCCTGTGACAAAGGCATGATCCCCTCATTGATTTTTTTTTTTAACATAGCATTAAAACACTCGTCATTAATTTTCCCATCCACTGGCTACCGTCTCTGGAAAGACAAACATTGAACACCAACCATAACTTGATAGACCGTTATTGCTTGAACACAACTGCTTCTAAGCTGCACTTCACATACAATCTCTTACGAAAAGAAAATGCTTTTTTTTTGTCAATGTCATTGAAGATTGGTTGGCTTTAATCATCTTTGAGTACATGTAAGGGAACTTGAGCAAGGGTCCTCCTGTGGTGCAGTAGTAGTGTCCCTACCCCTGGACTGGAAGGGCCCAGAATCCCCACACCTGCTCCAGAGGTGTGTAATAACATCGCTGAACAGGTTGATTTAAGAAAAACGGGCTAGTTTTCTTTTAGAAAAGCAAGCTTGAGCACTGAATATTAGATAAAGGGGTGGTTGCTCTGGTGCAGTGGTAGTGTCACTACATCTGAATCAGGAGGCCCAGGCTCAAGTCGCACTTGCTCCCCAGATGTGTCTGTAATAGAACATAGAAAAATACAGCACAGTACAGGCCCTTCGGCCCTCGATGTTGCGCCGATCCAAGCCCACCTAACCTACACTAGCCCACTTTCCTCCATATGCCTATCCAATGCCCATTTAAATGCCCATAAAGAGGGAGTCCACCACTGTTACTGGCAGGGCATTCCATGAACTCTCAACCCGCTGAGTAAAGAATCTACCCCTAACATCTGTCCTATACCTACCACCCCTTAATTTAAAGCTATGCCCCCTCGTAATATCTGACTCCATACGTGGAAAAAGGTTCTCATGGTCAACCCTATCTAAACCCCTAATCATCTTGTACATCTCTATCAAGTCAACTCTAAACCTTCTTTTCTCCAATGAAAACAGCCCCAAGTGCCTCAGCCTTTCCTCATACGATCTTCCTACCATAGGAATATTGCTAAACAAGTTGTTGTTTCTATACTTAGAAAATCTCCGTGAGGAGTAAGACGAAACAAGCCAAACTCTAAATGAAGAAAAGTTAGGTGTCTTTGCCTTTCTCCATCCAATTGGCTTAGAAGTAAAAATTTAAGTACAACGGTTATTAATACATTTACTGGTAAATATACTGGTGTAGCTGTACACATGTCTCTCTTTAGGACATCAGCTACGTGCTTTTAAGCTTGAGAGATCTGGGAGTGCAGGTCCATTGTACCCTGAAGGTGGCTGCACAGGTGGATAGAGTGGCCGAGAAGGCTTGCCTTCATTGGACGGGGTATTGAGTATAAGAGCTGGCTGGTCATGTTAAAATTGTACAAGACTTTGGTTCTGCCGCATTTAGAATACTGAGTACCGTTCTGGTTGCCACACGACCAAAAGGATGTGGACGCTTTGGAGAGGGTGCAGAGAAGGCTTGAGGATGTTGCCTGGTATGGGAGGTGCTCGCTATGAAGAGGTTGAGCAGGTTAGGATTCCTTTTCATTAGAAAAAAGGAGATCAGGGCGGGGGAAGAAACCTGATTGAGGTTTACAAAATAATGACGTGTAGAAAGAGAAGCTTTTTTTCCCAGGGTGAAGGATTCAATAACGAGAGGTCATGTTTTCAAGGTGAGAAGTTTAAGGGGGTACACATGGCAAGTACTTCACACAGAGGGTGGGAGGTGCCTGGAACACGTTGCCAGCAGAGGCAGGCATGGGAGATTCATTTAAGATCTGTCTGGACAGATGCATGAGTAGGTGGGGAGCAGAGGGGTACAGATGCTTAGGAACTGGGCAACAGGTTTAGTCAGTGGATTTGGAAAGGCTCAGGCTTGGAGGGCCGGTTCCTGGGCTGTAAATTTTCTTTGGTCGTTATTTAAGACACTGCGCTAATTTTGTTTAACTGACTTACTTTGGCTGTTGATCATTACTGGATAGCATTGGCTTTGACAGGAGTGTTGTCCCATCATTTCTACATCAGAACTGCATTTTAAACTGAACTGCTGAATACAGGCAAACAAGAACTGACTCTATCTGAACCCTAATTCTCTGCACAAATCTTTCTGAAGTGCACCATACACTGTGGAATTTTTCTTTATAAATTCACAGGATGAGGGTGTCACTGGCTAGGCCCAGCATTTATTGTCCAGAGGGCAGTTAAGAGTCCACCCCATTGCTGTGGGTCTGGAGTCACATGTAGACTAGATTCCCTACAGTGTGGAAACAACAGGCCCTCAGCCCAACCAGTCCACACTGACCCTCTGAAGAATAACGCACCCAGAACCATTTCCCTCTGACTAATGCATCTAGCACTATGGGCAATTTAGCATGGCCGATTCACCTGAACCTGCACATCTTTGGACTGTGGGAGGAAACCGGAGCACCCGGAGAGAATGTGAAAACTCCACACACAATCGCCTGAGGCTGGAATTGAACCTGGGACCCTAGTGCTGAGGCAGCAGTGCTAACCACTAAGCCACCATGCCATCCCGTGCCTTCTGTCGGCCAGATGAGAAGAATGGCAGCTTCCTTCCTTAAAGGGGGTTAGTGACACAGATGGGATTTTCCCGACAACCGACCATGGACCCATGGTTATCATTAGACTCTTAATTCCAGATTTTCTCTTTATTGAATTCAAATTCCAGCATCCTGCCATGGTGGGATTCAAACCCAGGTTCCCAGAACATTACCGAAGAAGGGCTTGTGCCCGAAACGTCGATTCTCCTGTTCCTCGGATGCTGCCTGACCTGCTGCGTTTTTCCAGCAACACATTTTCAGCTCTGATCTCCAGCATCTGCAGACCTCACTTTCTCCCCAGAACATTATCCAGGTCAATGCTCCAGCAATAACACCATTAGGCCATGGCCCCTCCATGTTAACATTTCAACTGAGTTGTTTTTGCAATTACGAACATTCCAAAGCACGTGTGTGTGTCACTTTCTTCCAAAGCCTAGTAGCATACAAGGCAGAGAGAAAAAAAACATGTGCTTTTGTGTTCCCATAGCTTGTTTTCTCTGGAACAGGGGACTAGGTGCTGTAGTTTAAGGAGAGGCCATTCCACATCAGTCGTGGCTGATTGGGAGACTCTCCCACACTCATTCTCTGCTGTGGAGATGCAGCTTGATAACCAAGTGGTTTGGGTGGGACCTGAACCTGAAACGTTTGGTTCACAAGGCTTCCCAAAGAGCACTGCAGTCAATGAAATGCTTTTTGAAAGTCTCCATGTCTGTGTTAGGTCTATACTAGATCCAATAGGATCATTTTAACTTGACTGAAAGCAACCTGGTCAGATATGCTATGACACCTCTCCAGGGCTGGTGAGACTTGAACCAGGTCTTTTGGAGGTCAGACTCCCTCTCTACCATTTGCTCTAAGCTGCTGCCTCTAACTGGTGATTTGTGAAACTGTACCTCTTTGACCAAGAGCTTAGATGAAGAACAGAACAGAAAGAAGGAAAACAAAAACTTCTCATTGAAGCCTGTGGACTGGTGCTATTGAACTATGTTTCCCCAGAGTTTTCCTTTCACCTATAACGCCCATTGTTTTGAGTTTACAAAGGGGGTTAGTTCCAACTAGTAGTTGGGAGTTCACTTTTGTTTACTTGTGGCTAGAACTTATTTGCAATGGTTTAGTAGGTCATAACAGGAATCAGTGTTTATACGCTTTGATTAAATCTTTGATTTTCAGTGACAGCCCTAGGAAGAGTGGGGCTTGTCTCAGCTCACTTTCCCAAATGGGGTGTGGCCGTACACCAAGAACAGTGGGTTCTCCTGTCACTTCAGACAAAATTCAGCTTAAATGAAACAGTTACAATCCAGGCTGATGTCTCCCGTGACATTGGACCACACCTTGATTTGCATATCTAATTGCAAGCACAGCATGTGAAATTCGTTTTGAAGGGACAGAGACGTTGTTTTTCTGGTGTATTCCCTCGTCCTAAATATGCTTGACTTTCTCCTCTCCCTCAAATGTTGCAGTCACTCAATAGAGCCACGTGGAGGTGTTTCTGGTCAAGTTGTTTGACCCTGTGTCTTGGGGCCCCAGCTTACAAGCTCTGAGGTTGGATTTTTCAGGCCATCTTTGTCAATGTTTTGGGATATCTAGAGGTGCAAGTTCTTCTGATCTGAAGGGCACAGCCTAGAGTGTCTAAAAGGCCCCCTCCAAACTGTATGACTGACCTGGTCAAGCTGAAATTCTGCTGGACATGTCCTTGATACCTGGCATGCAGCATCTTGCCAGAACATGCTGCTGATGGGGACTTTTATCTGGTGGCCAGGTAATATTACAAACATATATTGTAAAATATGTTAATGATATAGAAGATGGTATCAGCAATAACATTAGCAAATTTGCTGATGATACAAAGCTGGGTGGCAGGGTGAAATGTGATGAGGATGTTAGGAGATTACAGGTGTGACCTGGACAAGTTAGGCGAGTGGGCAGATGCATGGCAGATGCAGTTTAATGTAGATAAATGTATGGTTATCCACTTTGGTGGCAAGAACAGGAAGGCAGATTACTACCTCAATGGAATCAATTTAGGTAAAGGGGCAGTACAGAGATCTGGGTGTTCTTGTACACCAGTCAATGAAGGCAAGCATGCAGGTACAGCAGGTAGTGAAGAAGGCTAATAGCATGCTGGCCTTCATAACAAGAGGAAATTGAATATAGAATCAGAGGTTCTTCTGCAGCTGTACAGGGCCCTGGTGAGACCACACCTGAGTACTGTGTGCAGTTCTGGTCTCCATATTTGAGGAAAGACATTCTGGCTATTGAGGGAGTGCAGCGTAGGTTCACGAGGTCAATTCCTGGAATGGAGGGATTACCTTACACTGAAAGACTGAATCGACTGGGCTTGTATACCCTTGAGTTTAGAAGACTGAGAGGGATCTGATTGAGACGTATAAGATCATTCCTGATGAAGGGCTTTTGCCCAAAATGTCGAATTTCCTGTTCCTTGGATGCTGCCTGACCTGCTGCACTTTAACCAGCAACACATTTTCAGCACATATAAGATTATGAAAGGATTGGACACTCTGGAGGCAGGAAACATGTTCCCGCTGATGGGTGAGTGCCGAACCAGAGGACACAGCTTAAAAATACAGGGTAGACCATTTAGGACAGAGATGAGGAGAAACTTCTTCACCCAGAGAGTGGTGGCTGTGTGGAATGCTCTGCCCCAGAGGGCAGTGGAGGCCCAGTCTCTGGATTCATTTAAGAAAGAGTTGGATAGAGCTCTCAAAGATAGTGGAATCAAGGATGATGGAGATAAGGCAGGAAGAGGATACTAATTAGGAATGATCAGCCATGATCATATTGAATGGCGGTGCAGGCTCGAAGGTGCAGGAGTAGGCCATTCGGCCCTTTTGTCTATTGTCTATTATCTCTGATCAATGCAATTCTTCTTACCAGTTGACCCATTACTAGTAGGTTGTCCACATCTCTTGTTCATCACCAAGTGACATAAGGACCACTGCCTCTGACAAAAACCGAGGCTCTTTCTGTAGCCTGAATATGAGCATGTTAAAAACCGATCTATCTGTATTTATCTAGCCCCTTGGGCAATATGCAATCCTCTCTCCACATTATAAAGGCTATAGAAATGCTATAAAAGAGCTCTGAGCGACTAGGATCTAATAACGGGTCCCCATAAGTGCAGCTAAGGTAGGCTTTTAAGGGTGTTTTAAAGGAGAAAATTGAGGTGGAAAAGTATAGGACAAGAATTGCAGGGGCTAGAGCCAGGCAGCTGAATGGACAATCGCCCATGAAGTGTTTACATTGGGTATACACAACAGGCCTGAGATCTGCTGTTGAACTGGAGGACATTAGAGATTGGGGAAGACCATCCCATGGAGAGATTTGAAACAGGGTGAGAATTTGGAGTTTTTAAATTTTAAATTTGTTTAGTGGGATGATGGTATTATCAAATAAGCCAGTATTTATTGCCCTGGAGGGGGAGTGGGAAGCAACGTTCAAATCATCAGCCCAAGCCTGACTGTCTAGGTCTTGTTGCGTTTGGACATTGGACTGCTTCAGGACCTGAAGATTCACAGATGGTGCTGAACATTGTGTGATCAATTGCAAACATCCTCACTTCTGATCTTGTGTTAGAGGGAAGGCCATTAAAGATGTTTGTTTGAGCTGAGGACATTGCCCTGAGGAACTCCTGCAGAAATGTCCCAGAGGGAGGATTGACCTCCAACAATGACTGGCTTCCTTAGCATTGGTTATGACTCCAACCAGTAGGGATTCATTGTTTTTGGGACCTCTTGGTTCTGTCTATTGTAGGCCGATTCTGCTGTTTATCATGCAAGTATTCCAGTATTGTCACGTCACAAGGACGATGCTTTTTACTGCTCCTGGTATGTCCTGTGGTAATCCTCTTTGGAACCATGGATAATCATCAACCAGCCCCTCCCCCCCCCCCCCCCCCCTCCCAGCCTGATGGCACCACCAGTAGAATGGAGACATGCTGGATCATGAGGTTCCAGATTATGAATGATCACAAATCTGCTGATGGTCCATAGCACCTCATGAATGCTGGGTTTTGAGTTGCTAGCTGTAGTCAGCATCTGTTAAGCCAAGTAACCTGGAGATCCAGGTTCAAATCCTGCCATGGCAGCTGTTGGAACTTGAATTTTTGTTTTATATAAAAAAAATCTGGAATTAAAAGTCTAATAATGACCATAACCACTGTTTTGTCAGAAAAACCCATCTGGTTCACTAAGTGTCCTTTAGGGAAGGAAATTCCGTCCTTACCTCGTCTGACCTACACGTGACTCCAGACCCATAGCAACGTGGTTGACTCTTGACTGCCCGTTGGCATCTCTAGCCAAACCAGTATTTATTGCCCAATGTCCCATGAGTGACTGGGGATAGGGGGAAAACAACTGTCCCATTGGACAGATGATTAAGGGTATCGTCACGATACAGACTGGGCCTCATCTCCAAGGACTATAGTGCTCCCTCAGTACTGTCGTGGGCAGGTGGGTGAATCTGTAACGGCTAGACTAGCAAGCATGAGGTCAGGTATTCTGTGTCTCTGCTTTTCCTTTTTGACACTTAATGTTGCTATGTAAACACCAATGTCTGCTAGGACAAGGCTGGCAGGGTCATATCTGCCTACTGTCCCATCTTTAACCACTCACATCATTAAACTTTTTTATTACAAAATCATTGAGCATATTTATTTCTTCACTTGTGTCCTCCAAATTCATTTGGACAGTTTTCTGTGCTGAGCTTGCCCAGGGCCAAGTGATCAATGGCATCCTTTTATAACGAACTTACTCTGTTCATTGTTTGGACGTAGAACTTTGAGTTAATGATCAGATGAGTCAGTGTGTCTCCTGTTACTGACTTGTTCAGCTTCCATGCTTTATGTATGTCCTTTTGACAGTCCCTTCCAGCTGTAAATGATTGGGATTTTGGCCAAAATCCCAAATGTAAATAGCCTCGAGTCTGTCAGTAATTAATCCAGAATAAAGCAATAACCAAACCATAAAGAGTTTATCCTTTTGTTCTATGTAACTCTTATTTACAGCCTCTGTGTGCTCTGAGAATACACTTAGAATCAATGGCAGTATGGATGAGATCAATCCGGAGTGATTTACACACTTGCAAACCCAGTTAGAATATGACAGTGATACTTGCAATAGTTTCGAATACCTATAGTGTGGGGGCAGGCCATTCGGCCCATCCAGTCCACACTAACCTGCACAGCATCCCACCCCATCCCTGTAGCCCCATATTTACCATGACTAATTCACTTCGCCTGGACATTGTGGGCAACCTAGCCTGGCCAATCCACCCTAACCTGCCCATCTTTGGAAGGAAATCCACACAGGCACAGGGAGAATGTGCAAACTCCACACAGTTGCCAGAGTGTGGAATTGAACTCCGATCCCTGGTACTGAGAGGCAGAAACGCTAACCACTGAGCCACCATTGGGCCTCATAGCACTGCTATGCTGCCTTACAGGGACCCGGGTTCGATTCCAGCCTCGGGCCACTGTCTGTGTGGAGTTTGCACATTCTCTGCGTGGGTTTCCTCCAGGTGTTGTGGTTTCCTCCCACAGTCCAAAGATGTGCAGGTCAGGTGAATTGCTAAATTACCCATAGAGTTAGGTGCATTATTTGGAGGGAATAGGTCTGGGTGAGTTGCTCTTTGGAGGGTCGGTGTGGACTAGTTGGGCCGAAGGGCCTGTTTCCACACTGTAGAGAATCTAATCTATGCATTTTCAAATGTTTGAGCTGTGATCACCGCATTCCTTCTGATGTATATCAAAATGGATTTGGTAAACACTTGCATTTAAGTGGTAATGCTTGTATCCACTGACCATCCCAAAATGCTACACAGCCAAATAACTTCTCAAATTGTTAACGGAAAGTAGGAAACTGGGTTGAACCAGTAGGAATCCCTTTTTTTTAAAGGGAAAATTTAAATCCAGAAGCAGCTGTGAAGAGGAACAGTTAATGTTTCAGGTTGACCTTTCTCAGACCTTCAGAGATCACCCACGTGCAAAAGATATATTGGTTTCTCTTCTCCCTCCCTCAATCATTTCAGTTGGGTGGTCTCTCTTTAGAACAAATTCTGAGAGATCATTAATCTGAAACAAACTGTTTCTCCTCATAGCTGCTTCCTGACCTGAATTCCTCCTTTTTTTTTCCCCTTCTGTTCGTTATTAGCTATGGTTTCCAGCATCTGTACTAGTTTTGGTTTTTGGACACCCATGCTTTTTGAGAATTCGAGATTGATCAGGAGACCGGGACTTCCCTTCTGTTTAAAATACAGTAGGTTCCCTGACCTATCGGGGATAGGGGTGAACCCCTTCATTTCAGTGGGAAGATTTACCTTCCCGACAGCTTCCTGCTTCTAGAAGGTTCCCTGTAGTATGTTCAGCCCACAGGAAACTGCAGAAAACAATTCCATGGATACAGGGGTCACCCTGTAATGCCACCAGATCTTTGCAATCACTTTTGAGAGCGGATGGATCCTTTTTGGGTTGTCGACTCATCAGAAAGTTGGCATTGGAGATGGTGCAGCGTTCTGTCAGGATAGTTTTCATTCATGGATTAGTGGATACCCAAAGTCCCTTTCCCAGGTTGGATGATTCCCAGATCTGGAGGCTGGTACAATTACAGTATCTGGATAGGGATATGAATAGGAAAAGTTTGTAGAGTCATGGAGATGTACAACACCTCCATGCCGACCAGATATCCCAATCTAATCTAGTCCCTCTTGCCGGTACCCAGCCCATATTCCTCCAAACCCTTCCTATACATAGACAATAATCATATTACAGATGCCTTTCAAATGTTGTAATTGTACCCTCCTTCATCACTTCCTCTGGCAGCTCATTCCACACACACACCACCCTCTGGGTGAAAAAGTTGTCCGTTAGGTCTCTCTTATATCTTTCCCCTCTCACCCTAAATCTATGCCCTAAAGTTAAGGACTCACCCACCCTTTGTTTATTTACCCTATCCATGACTCTTATGATTTTATTAAGTTTAGAGGGATATGAGCCAAATGCGACTCGATTAATTTAGGACATCTGGTCAGCATGAGTGGGTTGGACTGAAGAGTTTGTTTCTGTGCTGGACATCTCTATGACTCTAGCCTTTTTTAGATGTTATTACATCCCTCTGGAGTGGGTGGGACTTGAACCTGGGCCTCCTGGCCTGGAGGTAGTGATACTACTCAGCATTGCCAGTACTGCACCTGTTTTCTGTCTGGGTTGCACACTGTAGGCAATTCGAGCAGGAATTGAACCTGCAACCTCCTTCATTCGCAACAGGACCTGCTATCCACTGAGCTGCAGTCATCAGAGCCGCAATCTAATTGCCATTTGTATTGGTAGGTTTGCCATTTTAAAAAATTTCCTCCAGATGTTTCCTGAAGGTGAGGTGGTGCAGTACCTGAGGATTGATTTCTGAAGGTGATGAAGCGGGATACCTTTTTTTTCTGCTTCAGAAGCAGACAGCTGGTCACTGTGTCTCTCACCCTCTTGTTTTCTCTCTCTTTCTGCTGTTGTTTTTTACAGAGGATGGCTATGTGAAGATGTTCCTACGTGGCCGACCCATCACTCTGTACATGCCACAGGCACTGACTGGAACATACAAGTTGCAAGCCACGACTGAATTACCAGCCTCCAAACTGAAGATGGAATGGGTGTATCCTCCACCTTACAACAGATTTTGTTTCTTTTCCTTTCAGACATTTTTCAATATGTTGCAGGATCTGCAAAATAGCCACTTAAATATTTCTTAATTCTGTCTTTTTTTTCTAGTGCGTTTCTGCCTCTCTCTTCAGTGGATAGAAGGATCCAGAGTTTGCATTCTGGCTGGTGTCGCTTTCACCTGTCATTTTCTTTTTGTTTTTAGGAGTTTCTGCTCTCCTCCACCAGACCACCTATTTAAAAACTGAAAAAAAAAACTCTGGATGCTGTGAGAAGCTCAGCAGGTCTGGCAGCAGCTGTGGAGAGAAATCAGGGTTAATGTTTCAGGTCAGGTGACCTTTCCTCACCCTTCAGTTCTCAGGAAGGGTCATTCGACCTGAAACGGTAACTCTGATTTCTTTCTGGACGCTGTCAAACCTGCTGAGCTTCTCCAGGAGTTTCTGGGTGGTTTGTTGCTGACGAGAAATCCTATCTCTGTCTCGAATCATTGCATTGCAGAATATCTATCCTACATTAAAAATGCCTACTATACATATGTAAGTCAGGCCGTCTACTTGCGGAACGTTTCAGAGAACACCTCTGGGACACCCGGACCAACCACCCCATGGCTCAACACTTCAACTCCCCTTCCTACTTCATCAAGGACATGCAGGTCCTTGGACTCCTCCATCGCCAGACCATGGCAACACGACGGCTGGAGGAAGAGCGCCTCATCTTCCACCTAAAAACCGTCTAACCACAAGGGATGAACTCGGATTTCTCCAGTTTCCTCATTTCCCCTCCCCCCACCTTGTCTCAGTCAAATCCCTCGAACTCAGCACCGCCCTCCTAACCTGTAATCTTCTTCCTGACCTCTCCGCCCCCCACCCCACTCCGGCCTATCACCCTCACCTTGACCTCCTTCCACCTATCACATCTCCATCACCCCTCCCCCAAGTCCCTCCTCCCTACCTTTTATCTTAGCCTGCTGGACACACTTTCCTCATTCCTGAAGAAGGGCTTATGCCCGAAACGTCGAATTTCCTGTTCGTTGGATGCTGCCTGACCTGCTGCGCTTTTCCAGCAACACATTTTCAGATATGTAAGTCACGGTCAATCTTGTGTAAACACTGACTTCTGGCCTGTAAGCTTTTTCTTTTTCATGTACCTCCTGATATTTTTGGTTGAAATCCAATATATTTTGTGCTTGCCACCCTCTCACTGCTTAAGTCAAACTGCCCCTGGTACAAGCCACCTTGTTATACATAGAACAGCAGGCCATCCAGGTGGCTATTGTGCTCAATGGGTCAGCCGATCCAGTTTAGATTAGAAACAAGGGTTGAAACAGCAGGAGACAGGTACAATGTATTGATGCTCGTTTTGAAGATCTGGTGCAGGCCCAATAGGTTAAATGGCCTTCGTTTGCATCTAATAATTCTGAGATTTTTTTTTGTTTTACTTTCATTTGCAGGTGGCTGGAACAGCCTGGCAACTCTGCAAGATTACAAATCACACAACACCAGGTTATACTCCAACAGGCTTATTTGGAAGCACTAGCTTTCGGAGCGCTGCTCCTTCATCAGGTGGTTGTGGTGTATACGATTGTAAGATACAGAATTTATAGCAAAAGTTTACAGTGTGATGTAACTGAAATTATAGCAAACAATCCAGGTCGTTTTCAATATTCAATTTCAGTTACATCACATTGTAAGATACAGAATTTATAGTAAAAGTTTACAATGTGATGTAACTGAAATTATATATGGAAAACGACTTGGATTGTTTGCTATAATTTCAGTTACATCACACTGTAAACTTTTGCTATAAATTCTGTATCTTACAATCTTATACTCCACAACCACCTGATGAAGGAGCGATGTTCTGAAAGCTAGTGCTTCCAATTAAACCTGTTGGACTATAACCTGGTGTTGTGTGATTTTTAACTTTGTCCACCCCAGTCCAACACCAGCATCTCCAAATCACAAGGGCGATTGATGGCAAAGGGCATTTGTCTACTCCTGAGATATGGGCATCACTAGCTAGGTCAGCTCGTGGTAATCTGCTTTCTTGACCCATGGCATTTCTTCGGGTGTAGGGGCACCCCACTGGGCTGATGGGGGAGAAATTTCTAGGATTTTGATCGGATGGCGTGGGAATGGCTGACCTAGATCTAAATGGAGATGGTGAATGGCTTAGCGAGAAACAGGAGGGTGGTGGCGCTCCCAGTTAGCTGCTGCCCTTCAACATGATTTTGTGGAGGTGATTTGTGAAGGCTCCGGTGTCGGACTGGGTTGGACAAAATCAGACGTCTCACGACACCAACTTGTAGTCCAACAGGTTTGTTTGAAATCACAGGTGACAAAGGGGCAGTGCTTTGGAAGCCTGTGATTTTAGAATAAATCTGTCGGACCATAACCTGCTGGCCTCTGACTTTGCCCTTCTACATGGTAGAGTTCATGGGTTTGCGAGGTGATGGGGAATAACTTTCAGCCTCTCAAATCTCACCGGTTGACCATTTCTTTGACCGACTAATTTGCAACTACTTTTCCACGTGTTTACAAGCCCTTAACGTTGAGGATAAATATATTTTATTATTTTTTTAAACTTTTTTTTCCCCCTGGCAGTGATGTCTTTTTTTTTTGAGATAAACGTTCTTGAATCCAGTGCAAAAGAAAATCGCACTCATGCTGCTAACCTGAACTAAGAGCAGGAAATAGTCTACACCTCAGACAGCATCTCTGTGCAGTAAGGGGAGGTCATGCCTGACAAACCTGTTGGAATCAGAGATTGATAGATTCTTGATGTCACGAGGAATTAAGGGCTACGGGGAGAATGTGGGTAAGTGGAGTTGAAATGCCCATCAGCCATAATTGAATGGCGGAGTGGACTCGATGGGCCGAATGGCTTTACTTCCACTCCTATGTCTTATGGTCTTAACATTCCAGGTCATGATAATCAAAACTGATTATTGACTGAAATGTGAACATGATGATAAATCTCCTGTTTACAGACCTTGCTTTTATTCTTCATATGTTTAACTCTTTTGTTGTAAATGTCAAAAGTTTATCACTTTCACACAGAGGGTGGTACGTGTATGGAATGAGCTGCCAGAGGATGTGGTGGAGGCTGGTACAATGATAACATTTAAAAGGCATCTGGATGGGTATATGAATAGGAAGGGTTTAGGAGGATATGGGCCAACTGGTGGCAAACTGGACTAAATTAGGTTACCATATCTGGTTGGCATGGACAAGTTGGACCGAAGGGTCTGTCTCTGTGCTATACAGTTCTCGGACCCTATGATGTTTGACCCCCATGAGGATTCCACTGTACACGGTTCTGTTCAGTGGTACACTAACTTCCAGTCTCCTTGTATTGTTACCTTAACCATTCGATCCAGGTATGGTTATCGAGGGCGCGATTGCCGGTCCAATCTCTATCTCCTACCGACAGGCGAGATTGTTTACTTTATCGCGTCGGTTGTTGTTCTGTACAACGTAGAAGAGCAGCTGCAGCGTCATTACCTCGGACATAATGACGATGTGAAATGGTGAGTATCTCACGGTGGTCTCTGCTTCTAGGCTACAAGGCTCAAGTGCCACCTGCCCCAGTGCTATATCCAAACAGGTTGATTTTTTTTATTACTTTTTTATTTTTTTTCCTCTTGTGTCCACTGTGTGGGTCAATCTGCTTTTTTTTTTTAACCTGCATTGTCAAGTCAAAGGTCGATACCAAAACCGTTTTCATTCTAGTGAATGGAAACCTTCCCCCTCGTTATCTCTTGGTAACACATGCACCACTGACCCTCTGCCGACGTGTCTGTGCAGTGATAAACTTTTTAATAAATGATATCACTGAAGTTTGTGTCCATGGCAACCTTTAACTTAAGTCGGATGACATTTCTAGCGTTGACTGGACAGTGTCAACTTCAAGAGAAAGTGAGGACTGCAGATGCTGGAGATCAGAGTAGAGAGTGTGGTGCTGGAAAAGCACAGCAGGTCCAGCAGCATTCTTCAAGTGATCTCATCGCGATGATGAGTTGCTGCTGGCTAGTTGCGTTGCCTTTATTCACAACCACAAGCTTTTTTTTGCCATATGGTCTCCTTACTGTGAGATCGCCTGGAGTTTACTGGAATTGGCAAACGGAGAGCATTGGTGAGTTTTGTGTTTTGTCAGTGCCAAACCTTTAACGTCAGCCAACCAGAAGGGTTGAATCCTATCTGTGAGCCACGTGTGTCATTGCTATCTCTGCGGACTCTTGCCATAACTGCAGGAGTAAATCAGTCG
The DNA here is from genome assembly GCF_020745735.1 of Hemiscyllium ocellatum. Lineage (NCBI taxonomy): Eukaryota > Metazoa > Chordata > Chondrichthyes > Orectolobiformes > Hemiscylliidae > Hemiscyllium > Hemiscyllium ocellatum. Next base: position 8,133,719 of record NC_083447.1, on the reverse strand, counting down.
CTGTTTCATGCATTAGAAGTTGTTACTTCTCTCTCAGATGCGGGTGTCACTGGCTGGGCCAGTGTTTATTGCCTGTCCCTAGTTACCCTTGAGAAGATGATGATGAGCTGCCGCCTTGAACTGCTGCAGTCCAAATGCTATAGGTTGACCACAATCCCATTAGAGAGGGAATTCCAGGATTTTGACCCGATCGACTTGTGTTGGTGACAGCCTTGAGCCTCCATGGTGGTGTGGCGTGTTCTCTATTGATCCAAGGACTATCAGGATTTGGGATGGGAAGAGAACACAATGGCCACCATTTGGAAAGGGGTCTCATCTGCCACTTGGATAATTGAACGTCACTGCCCCCTACTGTGTGGTGAAATTCACACCTTTTTCCTTTTGTAAATGTCCAATTTATGCCTTGGTTAGGGACTGAGTATTGTTCATGAAACCTTATGCAGTGAAATAATACTAACAAAGTGAAAGGGAAGCAGAAGTTAAATAGAAACAGTAACATGCTTAAAGGTTGTACACAGCGTGTGGCTAGGCCTCTTGCTTTATTCTGGACCCAGCACTGTTATTGATGAGGAATTAAAGGCCAACATTGTGACTCATTCCTCTCTTCTCTCTCAGCCTTGCAGTACATCCTGACAGAGTCACCATGGCGACAGGGCAGGTGGCAGGAACCACAAAAGATGGAAAGGTACAATCTATTCAAATTTCAATTTCTGTTCTTTAAATAAAGAAGGTATATTTGCCTATTTGGTTTCTGCATTCTCTGCTATAACATTGACCCAACAAAAGACCTATTATCTTAAACTGCAGAAAGCAAGGGGCATAGGAACTGGAGGAGGACACTCAGTCCCTCAAGTTATCATTCTATCCACTAAGATTAGATTATTTACAGTGTGGAAACAGGCCCTTCAGCCCAACAAGTCCACGCTGACTCGCCCCCAACCAGACCCATTCCCCTACACTACGGGCAATTTAGCATGGCCGATTCACCTAACCTGCACATTTTTGGACTGTGGGAGGAAACTGGAGCAAACCCACGCAGACACGGGGAGAATGTGCAAACTCCACACAGTCAGTCGCCTGAGTCGGGAAGTGAACCCGGGTCTCTGGCGCTGTGAGGCAGCAGTGCTAGGCGCTGTGAGGCAGCAGTGCTAACCACTGTGCCGCCCTGATGGGACTTGACACTTGTGCTTGGTACCATTTTTAGAGTTCTATCAACTGAAAGTATTATCTGTCACAGTTTGCAATCTAACATTGATTTCTTGCCTTTTGGAAGAAAGCTCCACGTTTCTACCTGACGTGGCCTAGAGAGGTGTTTCCTAGTGTCACTCCTGAAGAATTTAATGGTACTTTTGTAAATATGTCCCCAAGTCTTATATTCACCTATATTTATCTCCCTAGGAGAAAGTGAGGACTGCAGGTGCTGGAGAGTCAGTCGAAGACTGTGACGCTGGAAAAGCACAGCAGGTCAGGCAGCATCTGAGGAGCAGAGCCTTCCCTGATGAAGGGCTTATGCCTGAAACATTGACTCTCCTGCTCCTCAGACACTGCTTGACCTGATGTGCTTCTTCAGTGCCACACTTATCTACGCCACGCCACGATTTTATAAATCTTTTTATAAGGTCATCTGTCAACCTCCTATGCTCAGTGTTTCTTAAAAAAAAAGTCCCAGCCTTTTTAGTCCTTTTTTTTTATATAACTCCACCTCTCCAATCCTGTTAATTCCTTTCTGAACCCTGTTCAATTTAACAATATCCTTCCTATAGTAGGGCAACCAGAAGTGCGCACAGTACTCCAAAAGTGACTTCCCCAACCTCAACATGATGTCCCAACTCCTACACTCAATGGTTTGAGCGATGAAGGTGTGTGCCAAACACCACCTTAAACAGCCTGTCTACCTGTGACATGACTTTTAAAGAACAATGTAACAGAACCCTTAAAGAACAATGTAACACTACCCAGGGTCTTACCATTTAACTGGGTAACTCACACCCTTGTTCACCTTACCAACGTGCAACTCCTTGCATTTATTCAAATTAAGCTCCATCTGCCAGTCCTCAGCCCATTTGTCCAATTGATCAAGATCCCTTTGGAATCTTAGGTAACCTTCTTCACTGTCCACTATATACCATCAATTTTGGTGTCATCTGCAAACTTACTAACCATTGCCTCGAATAGTTTCCTCCAAATCATTTAAATAAATGACCAAGAACAGTAGACCCAGCGCTGGTCTCTGTGGAACATCGCTGGTCACAGACCTCCAGTTTGGAAAAACAATCCTCTGTCACCTATTGTCAAGCCAATTTTGTAACTAGTTGATAACTCTAACTGAATCCCATGTGATCTAACTTTACCAATTAGTCTACCATATAGAGCCTTGCAAAAGGCTTCACTAAAGTCCGTGTAAACAACATCAACGACTCTGCCCTCTATCGTTTTGGCTGCGTCCTCCAAAACAGAAACTCTATCAACTGTGAATAACCATTGTGAAGATTCAAAGCTGAGGTTACAGAATTTCACATAGTAAGGAGTTAAAAGATTTTGGGATAATGAGGAAAGGTTGTATTAAATAAAAGATTGGCCATGAACATATTGAATGGCTGAGCAGGCTCTAGGCAGAATTGCCTGATCCGGTTTCTTTTCAGTGGGTCCTCTATTGTCATCATTCTAGAATGTTCTGACAGTGAGCTGTGGATCTGGTGGGAAAGATATGCAGTCTGTTAATGCTACACGATATCCCAATTCCGCAAACATATATGGAATAATTTAGTGAGAAATGTGGAAAGTGGTGAAGTTTTCCTTGTTATTTAGACATTATCACACAAGGAAAAGGCTTTTTGTCTGCTTACTACTCACTGTGGAATCAGTAAATGCTTCTGGGACGATATGAAATGGGAACAGGAGGAGGCCATACAACCCAGCCAGCCAGCTTCCTTCTTTAAATGCTCATTTGTGGGATGTGGGCGTTGTTGGCTGGGTCAGCACTTATTACCAGTCCCTAGTTGCCCTTGAGGAGGGGGCGGTGAGCTGTTGTCTTGAACCATTGCAGTCCACCTGCTGTGGGTCAAGCTATAATGCCCTTAGGGAGGGAACTTCAGAATTCTGACCCGGAGACACTGAAGGAATTCCGATCTATTTCCAAGGTGGGATGGTGAGTGATGGGGAACTTGCAGGGGCTGGTGTTCCCATGTATCTGCTGCCCTCGTCCTTCCTGATGGAATTGGTCGTGGCTTTGGAAGGTTCTCCATAATCTTCTCTCGAGAGAAGAGATTCTTTCTCATCAGTGTCTTTTTAAAGAGAAGGGATCTTCCACTTAAACGCAGTACTCCCTCAGTCTAAATCAGATTTGTTCAATATATAATTTCAGTTGCATGACACTGTGTAATCTTTTGCTAAAATTCTGTGTCTTATGATCTTATACTCCACAACCACTTGATGAAGGAGCAGCGCTCCGAAAGCTAGTGCTTCCAAATAAACCTGTTGGACTATAACCTGGTGTTGTGTGATTTTTAACTTTGCCCATAAGAGGTGTCAGCTGGGTGAATCTCTCGTAGAATGAGTTCCCTGGTTGGGGCTGTTAATCTGTTCAAGTCAGGGAGCCCTGGCTGACCAATATAAACAGAAGTGTCAGGGGTCCTGTTCACTCGGAGCTCTCTGAGGGAGCTGGATCAGTGTCAAGCACTATGCTAGTGTAAATAATGGGTGGCTTGGTGACGGATACCGGCCTTCATGGAGTTACCTCAGTTATGACTCTCTTTAAGTAACTTTCTACCCTTCCCGAACAGCATCTTCCACCTCACGTGCGTGTGTGGGATTCGGTGAGCCTCAGCACACTGCACGTCATCGGATCTGGAGTCTTCGATCGAGGCATTTCTTGTGTGTCCTTCTCTAAGTCCGTAAGTGTCATTCATTGATTTGTTTTCGAGGCCATTGTGCGTTTGCTTAATGCATTCCCATTTTGGAAATATTTCCCCCTCTGTGGGCTAGGAGGTCACGCGTGCGCACGCACACACACACACCCCACATGAAATGTGAGCCAAAAGCACTTTACAATGTTTAAACTTATCCCCTTTATCAGAGAGGGATATGTTTAGTTTGTAAAAACAATAACTGTAGATGCTGGAAACCAGATTCTGGAGTAGAATGGTGCTGGAAAAGCACAGCAGGCCAGGCAGCATCCGAGGAGCAGGAAAATCGACGTTTTGGGCAAAAGCCTTTCATCAGGAATAGAGGCAGAGTGCCTGAAGGGTGGAGAGATAAATGAGAGGAGGGTGGGGGTGGGGAGAAAGTAACAAAGAGTACAATAGGTGAGTGGGGGGTGGGAATGAATGTGATAGGTCAGAGAGGAGGGTGGGGGAGGGTAGCAAAGAGTACAATGGGTGAATGGGGATGGAGGTGATAGGTCAGAGAGGAGGGTGGAGTGGATAGGTGGAAAAGAAGATGGACAGGTCATGGGGACAGTGTTGAGAGAGGTTAGGTGCTGGCGCATTGCTGCAAATGTGGAGTGGAGGATCTTGAAGGGGAACTGTTGCTGGTGTTTTTAAATCTATAGCCTGTACTGTTTGTCCTGATTGGATCCGAACTCTGCTGGTTTAAAGGTGGCCCGGAGTCCGTGTGGGATGAGTTGGGTACGGAGGAGGCACTGAGGAAGCAAATGTGACTGTAGTAGCGAGTCTGTTTCAATTTAGTTTGTACCTTCACTATTCTCCAAAGTAGGAGTGAAGTGTATGCACTGAGATGTAGCTGGCTAATTATTAACAACTGCAATATGAACACGCACATACCACAGCAGACAGGAATGTGGTGTTCAGATCAGCCATGATCTTGTTGAATGGCAGAGCAAGCTCAGAGGTTTACTCCTGTTTCTAACTTTTATGTTGATCATGGACAAAACAATTCCTGGAGTTGGGACGTGAGCCTGATGCTACTTAGCTGTGATGTTCTACTCGCTGTGCCGTTAGATTCTGGAGTTGGGTGAAATCCTCTTCAATTCCTGAATCTGCTTCTCTGTCAGGCCTCTTGACCTTTGGCTATTCCTACAGGAGAGGGGAGGACAGTTCCCAGGTAGTGCCCCTCACACACCCACACACACCCCTGTGTGGATACATCTTCCATATAGGTACCTGCACAGAAACTATTCCCAATTCTGTCACTGTCTGATGTTGAATCTGGTGTATTTCTTTTCTCCCTATGTTATTTGAATTGAGCAGAATGGAGGGGTTCACCTTTGTGCAGTGGATGATTCCAATGAACATGTCCTCTCTGTTTGGGACTGGCAGAAAGAGCTAAAAGTGGCTGACGTGAAGGTAGGGCACCATTGTTTTTGGTTGTATTTTTATTGTGACTGGTTTGAAATGTGCCACAGCCCTCAGTAATTCACATGGATGACTGCATCATTTGCAAATGAGATTGCCTCATTTCCTGTGAGGCATACAATGTCACATGGCAATCACACCATCTCCCTCTCTGTTGGCACATCATCACTACATCTCTACTGGAATGGGCAATAAGTGCTAGCTGAGGCATCCATCCTGTGAATGAATAATAAATAAAATTGAAGTCTCTGTTTGATGTTAATGTTTTGTAAAAGGCCCATTTATTAGTGTAGAGTTGAATAATGTCAAGATAAGGCCCAACTATGAAGGGACTCTTTCCCTGGGAGAAGCTGACCAGATTTAGTTCAGTTCCAGTTCAGTGTTAAGTTCCATGTATCTATCAGTAATGCATATTTAGTCGTAAGGGGAAAGTGTGGACTGCAGATGCTGGAGATTAGAGTTGAGTGTAGTGCTGGAAAAGCACAGGTCAGGCATCATCCAAGGAGCAGGAGAATCGATGTTTCGGGCATCGGGTATGAGGAATATTTAGTCTTAAGTCTAGCCTGAGATAGAATATAGAAAAATACAGCGCAGTACAGGCCATTCGGCCCTCTGTTGCGCCGACTGAAGCCGACCTAACCTACACTAGCCCAATAACCTCCATATGCTTATCCAATGCCCGCTTAAATGACCATAAAGAGGGAGAGTCCACCACTGCTACTGGCAGGGCATTCCGTGAACTCACAACCCGCTGAGTAAAGAATCTACCCCTAACATCTGTCCTATACCTACCACCCCTTAATTTAAAGCTGTGTCCCCTAGTAACAGCTGACTCCATTAGTGGAAAAAGGTTCTCACTGTCAACCCTATCTAAACCCCTAATCATCTTATACACCTCTATCAAATCTCCCCTAAACCTTCTTTTCTCCAATGAAAACAGCCCCAAGTGCCTCAGCCTTTCCTCATACAATCTTCCTACAATACCAGGCAACATCCTGGTAAACCTCCTCTGCACTCGTTCCAGTGCTTCCACATCCTTCCTATAGTATGGCGACCAAAACTGCACACAATACTTCAGATGAGGCTGCACCAGAGTCTTATACAACTACAACATGACCTCAGGACTCCGGAACTCAATTCCTCTACCAATAAAGCCCAGTACACCATATGCCTTCTTCACAGCACTATTTATCTGGGTGGCAACTTTCAGAGATCTGTGTACATGGACACCAAGATCCCTCTGCTCATCCACACTACCAAGTAGCCTACCATTAGCCCAGTAATCCACCTTCTTGTTACTCTTACCAAAGTGAATGATTTCACACTTAGCTACATTGAACTCCATTTGCCACCTTTCTGCCCAGCTCTGCAACTTATCTATGTCCCGCTGTAATCTGCCACATCCTTCTTCGCTGTCCACAACTCCACCGACTTTCGTGTCATCCGCAAACTTGCTCACCCAGCCTTCAAGCCCCTCCTCTAGGTCATTTATAAAATGACAAACAACAATGGTCCCAGAACAGATCCTTGTGGAACACCGCTAGTAACTGCACTCCAAGATCTTTATAAAAGATGTTGAACTAATGTAACCATTTTAGTCCCTCTCTTCTCTTCCCATCTCCCCTTCACCTTTTCATGTTTTGCATTGCCCTCAATGGGCTTTGCACATAAACCTGTGGCAATAGCTCATTGGCCTAGGGGTATGATCCTGGCTTAGGGCTTTCTACATTGTAGACGTGTGAAAGGTCCTGGCTGAGCCCTAAGGTGGCGTGGTGGCTCAGTGGTTAGCATTGCTGCCTTACAGCACTAGGGACCTGGGTTCGATTCCAGCCTCGGGGCGACTGTGTCTGTATTCAGTCTGCCCATTCTCCCCATGTCTCCATGTGGGCTTCCTTCAGGTGCTCCTGGTTTCCTCCCACAGCCCAAAGATGTGCAGGTCAGGGTGGATTGGCCATGGGGAATGTAGGGTTACAGGGATAGGATTGGAGGGTGGGTCCAGGTGAGATGCTGTTTGGAGGGTTGGTGTGAACTCGATGGGCCAAATGGCCAGCTTCCACCCTGTAGGGATTCTATGATCTAATTGGCTACATGGCTATGTTACTGGTGGTGGTGGTTAGTGTTTCAAAAGGGAAAACAAAAAAAACAGTGATTTTGGCATTTGTGTGTGATTTTGGGAAAAAAAAGGATGAATACATAAACAGAATTACAAAATACTTACCAACACCCGAGCCCCATCCCTTCTGTTAACGATGCCATGTACCTTCCCTGGAAGCAGGCCTTTATATTCTGATGGACTGAACCCGTCCTGTAGTGTTATTGTTGGATAAAGAGACTTCGAAATAAGTGGCCTTCTTCAAACTAAACCCAACAAAGATACCTGCCATTTTAGCAGGCACCATTGGGGGCAGCATTGTGAGCTTATCAGACTCAACATAAAAGGGATCTCATTTAAAGAGCGTTCTCAACCCATCCCAAGACCATCAAATTGAAGGCTGTCTCATGTTCTGTCATTGAGTATGTTTAAGACTGGGGAGCAGTTGGGGGGAAGTGGAATTGAAGCTCCACATCAGCCAAGGCCATATTACATTGAGTACAGGCTCAATGGGCTGAATACCCACTCCTGCCTTTTGTATTTCTTAGTCATGTAATGCCCTGTAGCCACCTTGTGCCCATTGGAAGGGAGTTTCTCCATGTGTGCAGCTGCCTGTCTAACCTCTGTCTGTGTGTTCCACGTTCTTTTGTTTTTACACAGTGTTCCAACGAGTCTGTGCTGGCAGTGAGTTTCCACCCCACCGAAGCCCAGCTCCTCATCACCTGCGGCAAATCCCACATTTGCTTCTGGACGATGGAAGGCAACACTCTTTCTAAGAAGCATGGCATTTTTGAGGTGAGCTGCTTTGTTCTTTCAGATGGGGTGGTGGGAAAGCCCCTTGTGCTACTGGAAGAGCTGCTCAGGGACAGGCCCTTCGGCCCACTAACCCTGCGCTGACACATGACAGCTTTCTAAACTTAAAAACCGTCTGCCTGTACACAATCCTTATCCATCTATTCCTACATCTGTCCAGATGCATTGTAAACATCACCACCTCTGGCAGTGTATTCCAGACACTAGTTATCTTTTTTTTAAAAAAGTGCCTCACATCTTTTAATTCCCCCCTTTATGCCTTAAACCTGCATCCCTTAGTAACTCTAATTTCTAGCCTTAAGGTTAGACTCCCCTACAGTGTGGAAGCAGGCCCTTCAGCCCAACCAGTCCACACTGACCCTCTGAAGGGTCACCCACCCAGACCCATTTCCCTCTGACTGATCCACCTATAACACTATGGGGCACTTTAGCACGGCCGATTCACCTGACTTGCGCATCTTTGGGCTGTGGGAGGAAACCGGAGCACCCGGAGGAAACCCACACAGACACTGAGAGAACATGCAAACTCCACACAGACGATCACCTGAGGCTGGAATCGAACCTGAGACCCTGGTGCTGTGAGGCAGCAATGCTAACCACTGAGCCACCATGCCACCCTACCACCCTAGCCTGGTGGAAAATCTCTGACCATCCATTCCTCTCTCCATCTTGTAAAATTCCATCAGAACAGTTTAGGTTAGATTACTTAGTGTGGAAACAGGCCCTTCGGCCCAACAAGTCCACACCGACCCGCCACCCACTACCCACCAGACCCATTCCCCTACACCTAACACAATTTAGCATGGCCAATTCACCTAACCCGCACATTTTTGGACTGTGGGAGGAAACCAGAGCACCAGGAGGAAACCCACGCAGACACGGGGAGAATGTGCAAACTCCACACAGTCAGTCGCCTAAGGCCGGAATCGACCCCAGGTCTCTGGTGCTGTGAGGCAACAGTGCTAACCATTGTGCCACCCAGTTATTCAGTAGAATATTTTTGCAGGAGGTGTCGGAGATGCAAGCCATTGAGAATGGCACTCCGTCACTGTCCCATCTCCTGTGGGATTTGAGCAGTGGTCCTTTATAAACTTGTGGCCATGATGTCATGGTCTAGATGTCGCATTGGGTGTGGAGTCCATCCCAACAGCACCTTCCCTTTCAGGTGATACTTAATTGGCTGCTCAGTCAGACAGAGGGAGTGGCCAACCTGCTTTCCACTCCGACTCTTCTTAAACCCCCGTCCCAATGGTAACACAAGGCCGGAGGTAAGGGGGAACTCTAATCGAGGGTCATAGAGCAGGAGGGGATCTACATCACCACCATTTTGTGTAGGGTAGCTAGCAGCCCTGCGCTGGGATTTCTAGATCAATCAAATTTCAACATCCATTCGAGCATTCAAAAATACATCAAAGCTTCCTCAACACAATCCCTCCTCCTCCACCACCACCTTTATACCTTAAACCTGCATCCCCTTAGTAACTGACGTTTCCACCCTGGGAGGGTGAGGGTCTCTGACCATCCATTTTATCCATGCCCCTCGCACTCTTGTAAAATTCCATCAGGTCAGTTGTTCAGTACAATTTGTTTTTTTTCAGGAAATATCTGAGGTACAAGTCATTGAGAATGGCACTCCATCACTGTCCCATCTCTCTGGGATTTGAGCGGTGTTCCTTTTTAAAACTGTGGACATGCAAAAATGTTAGTAGGCGATTAGTTTACGTGGTCATTGGGACGATTACATGTAGACTGGGAATTGGTCCTGTCTTGCCTGTAGAGGTTAAAACATGACCTGTACACAGTTTGTGCTTTTATTATACTTAAATCAAAAGCAAAAGTTTTTGACATTTTGAGACCAGCTTTTTTCTTTCTCTACTGGGGCTTGAGACTGTAGGGACAAGGGTAGGGGTCCCTATCCAGATGATAAATCTGTGGACCCAGTCACTCTCTTTGGCTCTACCCAGTATAGTGAAGACATTGTTTTTCCCCCCACTCTCTCTTTCCCCCTTCAAACCTCCCCACTGGGGAATCTAGAAATAGGACCGACAACTTCATAATAAAGGATATCTATTTTAAGGTGGAGATGAAGTTTTTTTTTAGATTAATTTGAATCTTTCAAATACTCTATCTCAGCGCTCAGCTGCTGGGTTTATTCAGGGTCGAGGCAAAGTAGCCATAGATGTACAGCATGGAAACAGACCCTTCGGTCCAACATGTCCATGCTGTCTGGATATCCCAACCCAATCTAGTCCCACCGGCCTTGTGCACTTTTGGGATTTTAAGGGACTAGATGACACAGGAGCAAAAGTGGACCATTCAGCCCATTGAACATCAATGTGGACTCAATGAGAGTCTGATCTAATAACCCTCAACTCCAATTTTCTGTCTCTGTCCGTGTGGTCATTGGCACAAGGGCTGAGTAGATCTAATTGACGGAGCCCAGGTTAACAAACCCAATTGGGGAGCTCTGGCTGTTTTATTCAATAGTGTGGAAGCAGCCCATAGAGTTCACAACCCTCCAAAAAACATCCCACCCCCTATAATTCTCATGGCCAATCCACCTAGCCTGTGCATCTCTGGACACTATGGGGCAAGTTCCCATGGCCAATCCATCCTAACCTGCACACCTTTTGGACTGTGGGAGGAAACCGGAGCATCCCTACGCAGACGCGGGGAGAATGTGCAAACTCCACACACACACAGTCACTCGAGGCTGGAATCGAACCCAGGTCCCTGGTGCTGTGAGGCAGTAGTGTTAACCACTGAGCCACCGTGCTGCCCCTACATCGATCGATCCTTTTATTTTTCTGAAGGAGAAAATTGGAAGGCATGTCGGACTATTTGGACGACTGTTTCAAAGAGCCAGTGCAGCTGTGATGGACCGAATGGCCTTTTATTTTTGGGGCTGTTAATCACTTGATTCTTTTTATTGTTTGAAACTTTTATTTTTTGTTTTTACAGAAGCAAGAGAAACCCAAATACCTTCTGTGTTTGGCTTTTTCTGAAAATGGGGATGTGATCACTGGTGACTCAAGTGGAAATCTGGTTGTTTGGGGAAAAGGTAAGGAAGGAATAGGTAACTGATCGCAAAAGTGGCCAGTGTTTCTGGACCTGCTGTAGTGGAATCTGCTTTAAAGACAACAGAAACCGAAAGACACGTACATTCGCATGATGTCTTTTTTTTGTGTGGGGCCTCTGGCCATTCGGGTGTACCTTGCAACAGACTTTTGAGGTTTAATGTGTGAGGGATTGCAGAATGCTGAGGTGCAGGGGAGTCTGGGTGTTATGAATCACAACTTGTCGTACCTGCGTGCGTTTGAGGCAGGACCGATCGATGTCGGCCTTTATTGCATCGCGAGTGAAGTTTGAAAGTTTTTTTGATATGACTTGACAGGGCCTTGAGACTGCACCTGGAGTACGGAGTACACTTTTAAAGGATTACACTTTGGTAGTTGTTCAGGGAAGGATCACTCTCTGCCGATTCCTGGGGTGAATCTGTTGCCTCTTGAGGCCAGGTTAGGCCTGTACTCGTTGGAGTTTGGGAGAACCTGATGTGATCTTCTTGAAACCTAAGATTCTGATAGCCTGGATGCTGAGAGGATGTTTCTGGTTATGGGGGCCGGTAGAATTAAACTGAGGGGGTTTCTCACCTGGAGATAAGTTGGAATTTCATCTGGGAGTCTTTTAGTCTTTGGGATTCTCTCTCTTGCTGTTGCTCCTCCTTTTCCCTCCAAGGAAAGCAGTGAAGTTGGACAGACCTGTGTAACGGGTAAAAAAAAAAATGAGGTCTGCAGATGCTGGAGATCACAGCTGAAAATGTGTTGCTGGTTAAAGCACAGCAGGTTAGGCAGCATCCAAGGAACAAGAAATTCGACGTTTCGGGCATAAGCCCTTCATCAGACCTGTGTAACTCAAAAGTTAGTCCATGGTTACAGAGAACAGAAAGGAAAGGAGTTCTGAGACAGCCTTCAGACCAATCTGTTGATACTGTTGACTGCAAGAGTAGGCACAACGGGCTGAATGGTCAGAGATGTACAGCATGGAAACCCTTCAGTATAACCAGCCCACATCAATCAGCTTTCCTACATTAATCTAGTCCCACCTGCCAGCACTTGGCCTATATCCCTCCAAACCCTTCCTATTCATATACCCATCCAGATGCCTTTTTAAATGTTGTCATTGTACCAGCCTCCACCACTTCCTCTGGCAGCTCATTCCACACATGCACCACCCTCTGTGTGAAAATGATGTCCCTTTTAAATCTTTTCCCTCTCACCCTAAACTTCATCCTGAATTGTATGATCTTGAGGGGCAGTTCCCTAGATGTGCATGTGAGTCCTGGACTAAGAGGCATCACCATCACATAGGACAGCCAACCATGTGTATCCCATACCAACACAGGAAGTGGAAACGTGTCTTCCTCTCCCAGTCAGGATCATATGAAATGCTTTAACAGTGGGAATTTGGGCACAAGAGTTTTTAAGGATCATGGACCCAAGTCTGGTGGATGGAGTTGTGCTGCAGATCAGTCATGCTATTATTGACCAGCTGATTACTATAAAGCTGGAGGTGGAGGAGAGGAAGTGCCAGTTGGCTGGACAGCTGGCTTGCAACAGTGATGCCAACAGTGTGGGTTCAGTTCTCTCTCCAGCTGAGCTTACCTTCTAAATCTCAGCCCTCCTCTGAGGCATGTTGACACTCAGGTTAAAGTTGCCATCAGTTGTTGCTCTCTGTGACCAATGTCAACTTCTACGTTTCGGGGAAGGGTGTCCATAATTTGAGTATAATGAGGATCGTGTAAATGAATGCCTACAGTATGGAAACAGGGTCTTTGGCTCAACATGCCCACACCACATCTCTGAAGAGTAATCCATTCCCCTAACCTATGTTTACCCCTGACTAATGCACCTAACACCATGGGCGATTTAGCACAGCCAATTCTCCTAACCTGCACGTCTTTGGACTGTGGGAGGAAACCCACACAGACACTGGGAGAATGTTTAAACGTCACACAGGCAGGAATCGAACCCAGGCCCCTGGAGGCAGCAGTGCTAACCACTGAGCCACTGTGCTGCCCCATGTTAATTCCTGCAGCTGATCACTTGACTTTCATCAGTAAGAGAAGATACCAGTCTAGAACGCGCAGGTGACAGGGTGGCTGATTTGGACAGTAAGGTGCTGCCTGACCTGTTGTGCTGACCCAGTGCCACACATTTTGACTTGGACAGTAAGGTATTGGGTTGGGCATCTACTTGGTATGGCTGTAAATTAAGATTGTGCTTTACATATGTAGCTGAAAAGTCTTTCTTGCCCTCCTCCAAGGCTGCCTGCTGCTCGTTTTAATATGGGGAAACATCCCAGTGATACCCCAGACTGGGGTTCTTCCACGGCCAGGGAGCAGAACTGGCTTAAAGTACCAAGATAAAGCAGAAATGGGGTTCCTCTCCCTCTGAGGAGAAGGTAGAGGCATTCTGATAAGACTTCTCTTCATAAGTTATAGAGCATCAATGAGGAAGATGTTCTCATTTCAATGACTAAAACCCCAACAGCAAATTCAACAAAATGTCTACATTAGATTACTTACAGTGTGGAAACAGGCCCTTCGGCCCAACAAGCCCACACCAACCCGCCGAAGCGCAACCCACCCATACCCCTACATTAACCCCTTACCTAACACTACGGGCAATTTAGCATGGCCAATTCACCTGGCCTGCAGGAGGAAACCGGAGCAAACCCACGCAGACACGGGGAGAATGTGCAAACTCCACACAGTCTCCTGAACCGGGAATTGAACCCGGGTCTCTGGCGCTGTGAGGCAGCAGTGCTAACCACTGTGCCACCGTGCCGTCTCTTTCAGCTTTTTTTTATATAACATTGGAACAAGATATACTCCCACTGTTTCTGTGGTGCATCCAGTTTTCGGAGGGTAGAGATTAGCATTTAATTCTCTTTTTACCCACTCTTTCTGATGTGCAGTCCCCTAGTTTCTGCTCAATGGTTTATCCTCCCTGCGATGTGGTTCATCTCTCTTTCTGTTTTTGCAGGAACTAACCGGATCAGCTCGGCGGTTCAGGGGGCTCATGAAGGTGGCATTTTCAGCCTCTGCGTGCTGAATGATGGGACCCTTGTGTCCGGTGGAGGGAAAGACCGCAAAGTCATCCTCTGGGACAGGCAGTACCACAAGGTCCAGGAAACCGAGGTGATTAGGAAACCTGTTTCAGTGCTCCGATTCAACTCTGGGGTAACCTTGCTGACGAGCCACTGTGGGTCTCCCTGTGACTAACCTCCGTCTCAGTGCGGTGCTGGGAAAGCACAGCCGCTCAGGCAGCATCCGAGGGGCAGGAGAGTCAATGTTTCGAGCGTAACCTCATTCCTGATGCCCTCAACTCTCCTGCTCCCCGGCTGCTGCCTGACCTGCTGTGCTTTTCCAGCACCACGCACTCTGATCACCGGCATTTGCAGTCCTCACTCTTCTATGTGACCAAACTTGCCCCATATGAGGGCAGCTTTAAAGTCCATATTTGCGATTTCGCGAGACACCAAAATCCTTTTCTCAATATCAGTGATGGAGACTCCACTGCCTTTTGAGCTTGAGCTCCAAAGAGACACAACCTTTTTTTTTTGGAGTAAAGTAATTTCTCCTTGATCCCAAATGATTTGACCCTTTATCCTGAGACTGTGTCTCCTGTGGTTAGAGGGAACTTGAAAAAACACAGGGTGGTAGAGGCTTGGAGCTCACTGCCTGGAAGGTGGAAACCCTCATCATCATTATATAAAGAAAACTGCTTTAGATGTGGACTTGAGGTGCTGTCCCTGTCAGGGTGCTATAGGCCAAGAACTGGAAGCTGAGTTTTGGGCAGGACTACTTGTTTCCAGTTAGTGTAAATATGATGGGCTGAATGGTCTCCCTCTTTTGGGTGTGGTGTAAACCTCACGACGTTCCTTCTGTAGTGGATTGACTGATTCTGGAGAGGCTAAACATAGAACATAGAAAAGTACAGCGCAGAACAGGCCATTTGGCCCATGATGTTGTGCCGAGATTTAATCCTAATATAAAATAACATAACTTAACCTACGCATCCCTCAACTCACTGCTATCCACGTGCATGTCCAGCGTGTCGCTTAAATGACCCTAATAACTCTGCTTCCACCTACTGGATGATACAGGTCCATCCAAATTGTGTTTCCCTTAATGTCCTGTCTTGTGTATTTGTTTTTTTATTAAACACAGATTCCTGAGGCCTTTGGCCCGGTGAGGACAATTGCAGAAGGAAAAGGCGATGGATTATTTATTGGCACAACAAGGAACTGCATTCTCCAAGGCACACTGAGCGGGGGATACTGCCCTATTGTACAAGTAAGAAACTGCAAACGTTGAACAAAATCCTTTTTATTTTACCCTCCCCTCACCCTTTTTCATGTCGATTGTCTTTAACTCTCTGTCCTGGGGGGAAAAGACCTTTTTTAACTGCAGTCAGCGTAGCATCCCTGGTGCTCTGTGGTATGCTTCAGGCAGCTAATGAATGAATGCTGGTTGAGAGGGAGGTTTTTGAGTGATGACTGTTTTCCGAAGGTGCTGAGGAGAGATGGCGAGGTTGTTTAATTGGGCAGTGTGTAACACTTTTTAAGGAACAATGCTGGAAGAGGAATGAAGGGTGAAGGGACTGGTGTATGGAGGATGTCACTGAGCTATGGGCCACAACTATAAAGCGAATTCATGTTAAATGAAACCCCTGGTCCTTGTTATCTCCTGTGCTGGCTCTGAGCGTTTTGAAGAAGAAAGAAGATTTTTACCAGTAGGTTTGTCTTTGTATGAGGTGACTCCCCCTCCCACTCTGCCGAGGACATGGAGATCCTGGGCCTCCTTCACTGCCGCTCCCTCACCAGCAGATGCCTGGAGGAAGAACGCCTCATCTTCCGCCTCGGAACACTTCAACCCCAGGGCATCAATGTGGACTTCAACAGCTTCCTCATTTCCCCTTCCCCCACCTCATCCTAGTTGCAAACTTCCAGCTCAGCACTGTCCCCATGACTTGTCCGGACTTGTCCGACCTGCCTAGCTCCTTTTCCACCTATCCACTCCACCCTCTCCTCCCTGACCTATCACCTTCATCCCCTCCCCCACTCACCTATTGTACTCTATGCTGCTCTCTCCCCACCCCCACCCTCCTCTAGCTTATCTCTCCACGCTTTCAGGCTCACTGCCTTTATTCCTGATGAAGGGCTTTTGCCCGAAACGTCGATTTTGCTGCTCGTTGGATGCTGCCTGAACTGCTGTGCTCTTCCAGTACCACTAATCCAGAAATTGTTTTTGTGTGACTTCAGTGTCCTTGGATTCTCTGAAGTGAAGTGAAGTGCCTTTAGTTTGTGCCATGTTGTTCTACTGTCTCCCCCACCCACCCAGTGCGCGTTGATCTGCCTAGGCCCTTTGAACGGTGGTTCCGATTGTAAAATTCTCATGCTTCTTTGCAAATCGCTCTAGCCTATCTTTGTGTTCTTCCTCACCCTCTGAAATCTCAGCTCTTCCCCAATCTCAGCCTCGTGAGCATCCACCACCAGTCGCTGTGCCTTCAGTTCCCTGAACCCCATGCTCTGAAGCTCTCTCTAACTCCCTCCACCCGTCTATCTCTCTTTCTGTCCTTTTTTTTAAGATTACATTACTTAGTGTGGAAACAGGCCCTTCGGCCCAACAAGTCCACACCGACCCACCGAAGCGCGACCCACCGAAGCGCAACCCACCCATACCCCTACATCACCCCTTACCTAACACTACGGGCAATTTAGCATGGCCAATTCACCTGACCCGCACATCTTTGTGACTGTGGGAGGAAACCGGAGCACCCGGAGGAAACCCACGCAGACAGGGAGAACGTGCAAACTCCACACAGTCAGTCACCTGAGTCGGGAATTGAACCTGGGTCTCGGGCGCTGTGAGGAAGCAGTGCTAACCACTGTGCCACCGTGCCGCCCACTGTTTTTGTTTTCTTCAAGACTTTTTTCTTTAAAATGTCTCCTTTTTATTTTAAAAGATCGGATGCCCAAAATTCCAAACATTTCCTTTTGTTAGCATTGTGTTTAATTTTCGAAAGCCCCAATACCTTTTGTAAGCTTTTCACTCTGCAAGGTGCTGTATAATTGTTTATTCTTGCCTACCATGAAATATATGTCCCCACCAGATGTGGGGAGTGAGGGCAGGAAGTAAATAGTTGCCATGACCCAGTCATTGGAAAAATGGGCCAATCATGATCTTTGACAGAGGAGGCACAGAGTCTAGATCAGAGTGGTGCTGGAAAAGCACAGCAGGTCAGGCAGCATCCGAGGAGCAGGAAAATTGACGTTTCAGGCAAAAGCCCTTCATCAGGAATGAGGCTGGGAGCCTCCAGGGTGGAGAGATAAATGAGAGGGGGAGTGGGGAGAAAGTAGCATAGAGTACAATAGGTGAATGGGGGTGGAGGTGATAGGTCAGAGAGGACATGGTTGAAGAGCTTCAGGGCAGAGGAGATGACCAGTGAGAGAGAGACTCCCTGAGACACTTGTAGAGAGAGGAGGAAAACTTCTTCAAGAGAGGCATCCTTGCAAGAGGATTCGCAGTAGGGTTAAAATCCACGAGGTAAAAACAAGGGCTGTGGATGCTGGAAACCAGAGTCTGGGTCAGAGTGGTGCTGGAAAAGCACAGCAGGTCAGGCAGCATCCGAGACAAGACGATGTTTGGTACACTCATCTTTATTGGTCAGAGCATTGAGTATAGGGGTTGGGAGTTCATGTTGCAGCTATACAAGACATTGGTTAGGCTGCTTTTGGAAAGCTGTTCAATTCTGCCCTCCCTGCTATAGGAAGGATGTTGAAAGGGTTCAGAAAAGATTTAGAAGGTTATTGCCAGGGTTGGACGGTTTCAGCAATAGAGAGTGATTTGAATAGGCTGGGGTTGTTTTCCCTGGAGTGTCGGAGGCTGAGGAGGGAACCTTTAGAGACTTATAAAAAATCATGAGGCGTGTGAATAGCCAAGGTCATTTTTCTTTCTCTGGGTAGGGGAGTCCAAAACTAGAGGGCATATCTTTTAAGGTGAAAGGTGAAAGATTTAAAAGGGAACTTGAGGGGCAACGTCGTGCTGAGCAAGGAATGAGCTGCAGGAGGAAGTGGTGGAGGCTGATACAATTATAGCATTCAAAAGGCATCTGGGTGGGTATATGAAATAGGAAGGGTTTAGAGGGATATGGGCCAGGTGCTGGCAAATGGGATTAGAGTAAGTTAGGATATCTGGTCGGCATGGATGAGTTGGACCGAAGGGTCTATTTCCATGCTGTCCATCTCTGACCAGCTATTTCTCTTCCGAATCCTCCTCTTTGGCTGTTCCTCAAAGAATTTTAAAAAATCATATGTTCATATAATTTTTTTAAATTGTTTTTGCTCCTGTTCTCGATCAGGTGTGTGGGAACAAACTTAAGCCTCTCTGTTTCGCAGGATGAAGGTGTATGCTCTCCCCTACGTGATTCTTGTGTCACAGTGTTAACCTTCCTCCGCAGGGTCACACTGATGAGCTGTGGGGACTCTCTGCTCACCCGGGTCAGGACAGGTTTGTGACGTGTGGGCAGGACAAGTTGATCCATCTCTGGGACTCCACGTCACACCAGCCAGTCTGGACTAAGACTCTGGATGTAAGTCACTGAGAAAGTACAGGTCATTACTTTATCACCAGGATTCAGATGTGCAGTGCTAGGCAGCTGGTGACCAAGGTGTAGATGGTGATGATGCTGCAGTAAACCTGGAAGGGTCCAGTCTAACCCCTTTGGTTCAAATCCCACCACATCTGAATGTGAATTCAGTTAGTAAATCTGGAATTTTTTTTTTCCTGGTTATATTATTTTATTAAACAAATTACAAAACAGTTTACAATAAACATTTACAGCTGTACAAGAGACAGCAATTTTACAAGGGAGAGGAGCAGCAAAGCTAGGCCCCAAACCCTATCGTTTGACCATTTTAGAGGGAGATGAGGACTAAATCTGAAATTATAAAGGTAGTCTCTGTCATAATGACTGGGTAATGCTATTAATTGTTGTAAAAACTAATTTGGTTCACTTTTTTTTCTTTTGAGAATAGGAAGTCGCCTGTACTTATCTGGGCCCAGCCTACATTTATCTCCAAACCCACAGCAATGGGATTTGATTCTTATCTGCCATCTGAAATAACCCCGGCAGGCCACTGTTCAAGTTCAGTTAGGGGTCGGTTACAAATGTTACCCTTTCCGACAATGCCTCCCTCACATGTTAGCATGAAGGAATGAAATAACCAGGCACCTGGAGTCCAGGTACCCACCAGTGAAAAAGGTGTGAGCAAGTGGTAATGCTCTCGTCTCAGTCTGCTGTCGGTTCACGGCCTACTCTAATTGTCCATTTTGGTTTAAATTAATCTAGCAAACGCTCCAGTGATAATTCTGAGGGAAAGCTGCTGCATCTGATGTGCTGTCAGGCATGAAAGCAGACATCTAGCCTCTCTGAGGCCTGGGGAATGTAAAAGATACTACCATCACTATTTTGAAAAATTGCAGGGAGGTGCTTGGGTATTGTCACCATTCTAAGTGTTGGAGCTTGCTGTCTGTAAATTGCCTGTTATGATTCTGTGCAGTTGTCTGTAAAACGCTTTGATTATACAGGGACAGTGGAAGGTGATATGGGTGAGGGGAAAGGGTAGCGAGTCTGTTTGAGAACGTGGCTGAAGAGCTTCTGTGCAGAGGAGATGACCTGGGGGGTGCAGTGGGTGAGGCCTCTTCTGCAGTACTGTGTACATTTCTGGTTGCCCTGTTATAGGAAGGATATTATTAAGCTGGAGAGGGTTCAGAAAAGGTTGACCAGTTTGAGTAATAAGGAGAGACTGGGACTTTTTTCACTGGGGATTAGGAGGCTGAGGGGTGACCTTTATAGAGGTTGATAAAATCATGAAGGGCAAGGATAAGGAGAATGGCAAAACCTCTTCCCTAGGCTGGGAGGAGTTCAAAACTGGGGGGGGGGTGGCATATTTTTAAGGTAAGCAAAGAAAGGACACAAGAGGCAACTTTTTTTACACTGTTCACATGTCAAACTTCTACCGGAAGTGGTGGATGCTAATACAGTCACAACGCTCAAAAGATATTTGGATCAGTATGTGAATAGGAAAGGTTTGGGGGGCATATGGGCCAGGAGCGGGCAGGTGGGGCTAGTTTAGTTTGGGGTCATGGTGGGCATGAGCTGGTTGAATGGAAGAGTTTGTTTCTGTGCTCTGCCTTTTTATTTTTCTTGCTTTTTCCTTTTGACCTGCCATTTCCACAATCGGGTCAGTGATTGTACTTGGAAACAAAATCAGCAAAGCTCCACCAGTCTAGAAACCTCTGGAGAGGAAGCAGAGTTAATGTTTCAGGTCTAGTATCCCTTCTTCAGAACTCCATTGTACTGTCCAGCTAAGGATTGATTTCGCTTAAGGGTTGGGTGGAAACGTGGAGTTGAGGATAATCCGATCAGCCATGATGTCATGGGACAGCAGAATGGGCTAAATGGCCTACTTCTGCCACTACGTCTAATGGCTTTATTTAAATGCTGAGAATAGTCCTTGTGATGTCACTGTCAGTAACTGTATATATTTCACGACAACTTCAGTGAGGTGGGGGGGGGTCTCCTGTCATGAGAGGCTGAGTAAATATGGCTGACCTCTAGGGGGTTTGGTTGAGTGAAGGGTAGACACTGAGGAACAGTGCTCTCCCCACCCACTGGGGAATTTAGAACAGGGGTCCGCAGTCTCCAGATGAAGGACTGGTCAGTTAGGACCGAAAGGGGGAGAAATGACGTCCCTGAAAAGGTTGTGAATATTTTGGAGTTCTCCTCTCCTCCTCCACCACCTCAGGTTTGTTTCTGTTCCTTGAGGCAGTGATTCAGACACCCGCTCTTGGTCCTTCAGGAAGCTAAGGGAGGAGGCGGGAAGGTTGAGTTAAGGTGTTGGTCATATCATTTTGAATATTTGAGCGGGCTCCAGGAACCATGGGGTCAACTCCTGCTAATTCTTGTGATATCCCTCCACACACAAAGTAGCACATAACAAACTGGCCAGAAAGCAATAGGACAAGAGACTCAATCCCAGGATGTTCATGGTGGCCTTCACTTTTGATAAACTGGCAACATAAAGATGCGCGTGCTTAACGTTTTGCAAAGCGCTGTCTTGATCCTGTGATGATACTGCGGCTTTAAGAGGTGTGTTTCTGTCCTGTTTTCTTTTAGAGAGATTGGGGGACAGGTTTTGAGGGGTCTGTGAGAAGATAAACAATTTGTGGGGCCTTGAGGGCTTATTAAAGTTGGAACAATAGAAGCAGCCTGAAAGGGTGTGGTCAAGCTGTCTTAGACCAAGGACTTTTAGTTAACTTTGAAGATTAGGCAGCAGTTGCTGCTGGAGTCTCCGCAGAGTTGGAAGCTGCAGTAAATACCCCCTTACTGCTACAGAGTTTCCACTTGATACTTTTATTCTGATGAATTACATGTGAGACAATCTGTGTCTGAATTTGCCTTTTTGCCAAGGGGTGTGTTGATGGGATGGTACTATATTGGAACAGTTAAATAGTAATAATTACTGTATCTATTATTTCAAGTTCTTCCTCCTTTTTTTTGTTTTAACTAGCATTTGAATAAATCTGTGTCTTGCTTAATGTGGAGTAGTCCAGTTGCATCTGGAACGCAACCCTTTATATTTGTCTTTATAAAATAAGAAAATGTTAGGGTCCAGGATACCACCTTTTTAAAATATTTGAAGGGGTCTGGTGTGGTCCATAACAGACTCTACTTGTATCTGATTTTCAGAAGGAAATGGATGAGTTATATTTTGAGGTTTACTATACTTATTTTTTGTATTTATCCCCCCCCCCCCACCTTTATTTCTTGCCAGGATGCAGCTCAGTCAGTTGGTTTCCATCCCAGTGGGTCTGTTATCGCAGTGGGAATGCAAACTGCCAGGTAAGCATGCTCCAGGTAATTGCTAAATACAAGCCAGCTACTCGTTGATCGTGCTGCAGGCACATCTAGCAGCATCTCTTTAATTTTCATATCCGTTCTAACACAATAACACTAGCGCTTCTGAGAGGCAGGGCTGGGTCGCAGTCAGTTGTTGAAGTTCCTCAATTTACAGGCGAAAAAGGCATAGGTAAAGTGAATGGCAAGAGTCTTCCCCTAGGGTGGGGGGAGTTCAAAACTAGGGTGCATCTATCCAAGATGAGGGGAGAAAGGTTTAATAACTGACATGACGGACAACTTTTTTACACAGGTGGTTCAAATGTGGAGCTGAAAACGTGTTGCTGGAAAAGCGCAGCAGGTCAGGCAGCATCCAAGGAACAGGAAATTCGACGTTTCGGGCATGAGCCCTTCTTCAGGAAGGGCTCATGCCCGAAACGTCGATTCTCCTGCTCCTTGGATGCTGCCTGACCTGCTGCGCTTTTCCAGCAACACGTTTTCAGCTCTGATCTCCAGCATCTGCAGTCCTCAGTTTCTCCTCGAAGGTTCAAATGTGGAATCAACTTCCTGGGGAAGTGTTGGATGCAGGTACAGTTACAATGTTTTTAAAAGGCATTTTGGATGAGTACATGAATAGGAAGGTCTTGGAGGGATATGCATCAAGGAGTGTGGTGCTAGAAAAACGCAGTCGGTCAGGTAGCATTCAAGGACCAGGAGAGTTGACATTTCGAGCTCCCTGGATGCTGCCTGACCGGCTGTGATTTTTCAGCCCCCCCCGTTTCTTGACTCTGACCTCCAGCATCTGCAGTCCTCACTTTCTCCTTGGAGGGATATGGGCCTAATACAGGGTAGATGGGACTAGTTTTGTTAGGGAACATGGTTGACACAGCCTGTTGGGACTGCAGGGTCCATTTCTGTGCTGTATGCCTCTGTCTTGGAGTCACGTTGTGCTGTGAGACTTCGCCTGTTTCGACAGGCCAATTCTGGATGTGCTGTTCAGCTGGGTACCTGGAGCAGGACACCTCACTGGGAGAGCAGGATTGCCTCCATGTTTATTCTTTCCTTCTCTACCTCCAGTATTTAAGATTCTGAGACTAAATAAGGTACAGCTTTGGGCATGTCAACAGTTTGAATGATTTTGGGAGTGTGTTCTTTCCCTGGTCATGAATGCTGTGATCGGGGACGGTGTCAATAGTATCTTTAAAGCCTTTCCTCTCTCCTGTGCCAGTCTAGCTGTGAAGAGTCGAGAACACGATGGCCTGGTACGGAGGCGAAAGGAACTGAAAGCAAAAGAAAAGTTTATTCTGATAAAAATAACCAGTTTGAAGTGAAATTTCTAAAACTCCTCAATTTTGTTTTTAATTTATTATTTCATAGCAAGCCTGTAGTTTCCCCAGTGCCATATCTGTCACTTTTACTTTTCATATGAATGTTGGCTAAGCCAGCGTTTGCAGCCTAATGAATCTTGTCGGGGGGCAAGTTGGTGAGCTGCTACATTGAACCATTGAAGTCCATGGCATGTGTAAACCCACCATGCTGTGTAACCTGACAGAGTGTAGCAGCTTTAAGCTGGAGCCATTTCAGAAAAAAAGCACATTGCTGCAAATCTGGACTCACCTCTAGGCCAGACCAAGTAAAGACTGCAAATGGGTGTTTTTAATGATGATGGTCTTCGTTCTCTCTCTCTCTCTCTCTCTCTCTCTCTCTCTCTCTCTCTCTCTCTCTCTCTCTCTCTCTCTCTCTCTCTCTCTCTCTCTCTCTCTCTCTCTCTCTCTCTCTCTCTCTTCTTTTTCCCCCCACCCCCGCCCCCGATGCTGTAGTCTGTGGAGTGAATCTGTAGACTCCTTTAACCCAGAAGGCTGTATGGGTTAGGTCATGTGTTTGTCTGACTACCACCTGATGAAGGAGCAGCGCTCTGAAAGCTAGTGCTTCCAATTAAACCTGTTGGACTATAACCTGGTGTCGTGATTTTTTTAAACTAGGCTATGTCAAGTATACTCAAGGCTAAGAGAAACCAATTTTTTTAAAAAGTAGGGGTGGGCAAGCCAGGAAAGTAGAGCTAAAGGTTATTAGATTGGTTTTGATCTCCCTGAATGGCAAAACAGGTTTGATGGGCTGAATGGCCTGCCTCTCTTATTGTCTTAATTCAGGCCGCTGGATTACTAGTTGTGTGAATACTTTCTTCTGTAACACGATGACTGCATTCTTATGCAAACCCACATTAGAGAAAAATCACACATAGAAGCAGTGGTTAGTGTCAATGATGTAATCTCAATACAGCCAACACCTGTTTTAAAAGTTCCTGCTTTAGAAACAGCGTCCTCAATCGCGTTATAGGGAATTTGTTCCTAAAACGCACGTTGTAGCAGAATGACCTGTATACTTAACGTGTGTGTGTCTGTGTGATGTTGCAACTCTGTCTGCCTGTTATCTTTGTTTGTAAGCTGCGCACACTCTCAAATTGGTTACTTTGATGCAGTAACTGCTTTGTAACCTGTACATTGTCTAAACTAATCTGTGAAGTTAACCAATCCCTAATTAGTGTTGTATTTTTTTAAACGGTGTATCAATCTAACAGTAACCATATGCCACCTTGTCCTTATCTCTGCCTGTGGGTGCATTGCATTCACAAGTACTTGCTGATGAGCAATGGAAATATTTCTGTCCCTTGAACACAGTGGGGTTTGGTTTGTATGTGATCTTCCTCTGCTTGAACGACCTGTCAACACTCACACTTTCAGCCTGGGTTCAAGGGAATAGCTGTTCAGGGAGGTTCTATCTACACCAGTTGTAACACAAAGCTGTAACACTGAGGCAAATGTTGGTACAATTCTCTGTGGAGTGAATCATGCACAAGGCTACTTTTGCTGTTAATCCGAAACAAAAGTCAAAGTTGCTGGCAATGCTCAGCACGTTTCGCAGCATCCGTGGGGAGGAACAAGACTTGATATTTCTGGTCTGGTGACCCTATCTCAAAACTCGATCTGAAACGTTAACTCTGATTTCTCTGTTTGGATGTTGCCAGACCTGCTGTGCTTTTCCAGCAATTTCTGATTTTTGTTTCTACACTTTTTTATATATTTTGCTTTTTTACTACTTCCCTGTTCACACTAGAGATTTTTTTTTATTTCAAAAATACATTTAAGATATTTTATGTATAAGCAGTCACAAACACAGTTCAGTTCTGTACAGTACCATACAAGAAAAAAAAACATCGGAGTTTGACTCTACCCCACAAACCCAAAGAAATCCCTAGAGAGGACTTAAAACTGTGCTGTCCCTCACACACGTGCTCTCGGTCCCATTGCCTTTTTCTGTGCACTGACCTACACTGGTTCCTGGTCTGGCAAAGCTGGAGTTGAATTGGGGGAGAGGGATAAAATCCATGTTTTCCAATCCCTTCAATATCCAGATTCTCCTAATTCCAACCATGTGAGTAGCCTGATTTTTAATTGCTCTGCTATTGACAGCCGTGCTTTCAGTTAATGGAGCACCAAGCTCTGGAACTCCTTTTTAAAATCTGTTTCTAACACTAACGCCTCTTGGCCACCCTTTCAATTGCCCGTCCTATTTCTCCTTGTGTGCTTCAGTCAAAGTTTGTTTGACCGCACTCCTGTATGGAAACTTTTTTCCTTTTTGGGCGCTTAATTACGTCCAAGTGGGTAGCATCGACAGTGACTCTCTCTCCCTGGCTCTTGTCTCCTACAGGTGGATGGTAATTGATGCTGAAACAAAGGATCCCATTACTGTGCACACCGATGGGAATGAGAAGCTGTCTGTGATGAGCTATTCTCCAGGTATGAGAGGGCTCGGGCGCACCATTTATCAATCTGGAGTTGACCAGTCCACTCCGGGTAAACCAGAGAATTCTAACTAAGCGAGTTTTAGATTTGAAGATTTTTATTTTTTCACACCTTCCCATTGAATGGTGCTTTCTGATCCAGTTTGGTTGAAATCATGTGATCAGTCTGGCTGGCCATTTAAACGTCTACCATTTTGAAAAGGATAGTAGGAGAATTTACAGAACTTACTTCAAGAGTAATTCTTTTGTTGTTGCTTGCTTTTAGTCTAATGGGTTGAATGGCGTCCTTCTGACCCTGTTGAGTGTAGTTTCTTCTGACCTTGGCTGCTTAGTTTGTGCTACTGTGTTTGTCGTTAATGTTAGAGAGTATCTCTGACAGTAAGGCACTCCCTCAGTACTGCCTAGAAAATATTAATAGGGGTACGCCAGTGGGCCCCTTGAGCTTATTCTCCAACTCAATAGAATTGTGGCTGATGTTCATACATCACTAGAACAGACTCCTCAGCCCAAACAGTTCACAGTAACCATCTTCCCAAACTAAAATACAGAGGAGTCTCGATTATCCGAAAATTGGATAATCTGACAAGATCGCAAGGTCCCAATGCTTGGCTGAACTGTTATTTGGCAATCTATTATCCGAACAAAATATTCCTCTCCTGTGTTGTTCAGATAATTGAGGTTCTTCTGTAATCTCATCTGCCTGTCCTTAATCCATATCCTTCCAAATGTGTCTTATTCATGGACTTATCACTGGACACTATGGGGCAATTTAGCATGGCCAATCCATCTCGCCTGCACATCTTTGGGTTGTGGGAGGAAACTGGGGCACCCAGAGGAAACCCTCGCAGACACTGGGAGAATGTGCAAACACCACATGGGCAGTCACCCAAGGTTGGAATTGAACTGGGTGTCTGGTGCTGTGAGGCAGCAGTGCTAACCACTGGGCCACCATGCCACCCCAACTAAAATTTCAATTTGTGATGGGGGATAAGGCCTTGTGTCCCTGGCTAGCTTGAAGCCATTCATCCAGACTCTGAAGATCTTCATTTATCATAGAACATAGAACAATCCAGCGCAGAACAGGCCCTTCGGCCCTCGCTGTTGTGTCAGCTATTCTCAGCTCGTCCCCCCTACACTATCCCAAAATCATCCATGTGCTTATCCAAGGATTGTTTAAATCTCCCTAATGTGGCTGAGTGAACTACATTAGCAGGTAGGGCATTCCACACCCTTACCACTCTGAGTAAAGAACCTGCCTCAGACATCTATCTTAAATCTATCACCCCTCAATTTGTAGTTGTGCCCCCTCATACACACTGACATCATCCTAGGGAAAAGACTCTCACTGTCCACCCTATCTAATCCTCTGATCATTTTGTATGTCTCTATCAAATCCTTCTTGCCAATGGGTACAGGTTCAAGTCTCTCAGCCTTTCCTCATAGACCTTCCCTCCAGACCAGGCAGCATCCTGGTAAATCTCAGCACCTTTTCCAACGTTTCCACATCCTTCCTGAAATATGGGGACCAGAACTGTACACAACATTCCAAGTGTATCTTGCTTTCTTTGCCCACAGATGGCAATTACCTGGCCATTGGATCGCACGACAACTATGTTTACATCTACACAGTGGCCGAAAATGGCAGGAAGTACAATCGAGTGGGAAGATGTTCCGTAAGTAAAATGGTTCCCCCCCGCCCTCTACCCTGGGGCTGGTCAATGCCTGATCAAACTGCAGTGACCATCTGGCAATGCATCTAAACAAACTGCAGCTTTTCCCCCCCCTTAATATTCTGCAAACAACATGTGTGACCAGTTTTGAGGACATTAGGACTAAGAGGAGAGCCATTTGGCTTATAGTACAGCTGCAGCAGCCCTTCTGGTACTGCCATAGAGTCACCATTTCTGAGCCAGGTGTTTTGAGTTCCAGTCCCATCTCTGGGCTGGATAGTTCGCCTCTGGCATTAAAACATCAAATACAGGTTACAGTGGGATATAGATAGGTTGGCAGGTTACAGCAGGATATAGATAAGCTGCAGAGCTGGGCAGAAAGGTGGCAAATGGAGTTCAATGTCACTAAGTGTGAAGCGATTCACTTTGGGAAGAGTAACAAGAAGATGGAGTACTGGGCTAATGGTCGGATACTTGGTAGTGTGGATGAGCAGAGGGATCTTGGTGTCCATGTACACAGATCTCTGAAAGTTGCCACCCAGGTAAATAGTGCTGTGAAGAAGGCATATGGTGTACTGGCTTTTATTGGTAGAGGAATTGAGTTCGGAGTCCTGAGGTCATGTTGCAGTTGTATAAGACTCTGGTGCGGCCACATCTGGAGTATTGTGTGCAGTTTTGGTCGCCATACTATAGGAAGGATGTGGAGGCACTGGAACGTGTGCAGAGGAGGTTTACCAGGATGTTGCCTGGTATGGTAGGAAGATCGTATGAGGAATGGCTGAGGCACTTGGGGCTGTTTTCATTGGAGAAAAGAAGGTTTAGGGGAGATTTGATAGAGGTGTACAAGATGATTAGGGGTTTAGATAGGGTTGACCATGAACTTTTTCCACGTATGGAGTCAGATATTACGAGGGGGCATAGCTTTAAATTAAGGGGAGGTAGGTATAGGACAGATTTTAGGGGTAGATTCTTTACTCAGCGGGTCGTGAGTTCATGGAATGCCCTGCCAGTAGCAGTGGTGGACTCTCCCTCTTTATGGGCATTTGAACGGGCAGTGGATAGGCATATGGAGGAAAGTGGGCTAGTGTAGGTTAGGTGGGCTTGGATTGGCGCAACATCGAGGGCCGAAGGGCCTGTACTGCGCTGTATTTTTCTATGTTTTCTACTTCCGTTAATTAAAATCCCTCGCAAGTGAGTGGGCACGTCTTCCTCCTCGCTCCTGCACGTTGGTGTGTTTTTGTATTCGTTGGATTGTCTGTGACGGTTATAAGCCTGAACCCTTTCTCCCAATCTCAAATGTGTTCTGTGTCCCTGGTCTGGGGTAGCCTGAACATATTGATGTGGTTTCTCTCTGTATTGCTAGCTTACTTGTCAAGGTTTATCTCCAGCAACTAAGGGTGGCTGTTTGAGGGGCAGAACTTCATTTTCACTCAATGCAAAATTCTGTTGATGCTGGAAATCTGGACCCAAAACAAAATACTGGAGAAACTCTTCAATTGTGGAGAGAGAAACAGGACTCTTCTCTTGGTCAGAAAGGGCTGGAAAAATGTCAGTTTTTTTTTAATGGGGAGAAAGTGAGAACTGCAGATGCTAGTGTTCAGAGTTGAGTGTGGTGCTGGAAAAGCACAGCAGGTCAGGCAGCATCCGCTGAGCAGGAGAATCGATGTTTCAGGCTGGAGCCCTTCATCATTACCTGCTCAAACAGTCGATTCTCCTCCTTGGATGCTGCCTGACCTGCTGTGCTTTTCCAGCACCCTCTCTCGAGTTCTTTTTAAAGCTACTGTCATGAAGCCCTTTGGCCCATCATATCCACACCAGTCGTCAAACAACTATCTATTCTAATCCCACTAATATCCAGAATCCAGTTCTTCAGAACAGCCATAAGTGTTCTGAATTCTGAAGATGTTAACTCCTTCCTCGTTCTCTCTCTCTGTCTCTCTCTGTCTCTCTCTGTCTCTCTCTGTATCTCTCTCTCTCTCTCTCTCTCTCTCTCTCTCTCTCTCTCTCTCTCTCTCTCTCTCTCTCTCTGTGTCTCTGTCAGTAGGTCTGTCAGCAGTTGTGTAATTTCCCAGCATTCCCTGTTTTATTACCATATTTTTGCTGCTCTCTTTCCAGAGGAGGGCTCTGGAAATCTATCTTTACTTGATTCCTGACCAAAGAATTTATTTTTATTCTGGTATAGGGACACTCCAGTTTTCTAACACATCTGGACTGGTCGACTGACAGTCGCTACATAGTCACAAACTCTGGAGACTATGAGGTCCTCTTCTGTGAGTACAGAGTCTCTAACATTGTTGTCAAATTCTATAGATGCTACTTAAACCTGGGGAAAGTTTTCACAAATGTCTGGTCTCTTATTCAGATGGTAACTATGTTGAGTGCGTGAGTGTTTCCTAGCATGCTGTTTTTTGTGAGGGGGATAAACTGTAGAGCGGGGATGTTTTGCCACTGTTAGTGTGTCCGATTGTGGTTGCTCTCAATGTGGTCTCCTCTACACTGGGGAGACAGGACGCCAGCTTGTGGAACGTTTCAGAGAACATCTTCGGGACACCCACTGCCCTGTGGCCAAAAACTAACTCCCCCTCCCACTCCGGCAAGGACATGCAAACCCTGGGCCACCTCCACCACCAAACTCTAGCCACCCAACACCTGGAGGAAGAACGCCTCCTCTTCCACCTTGGGACCCTCCAACCACATGGGATCAATGTGGACTTCATCAGTTTCCTCATCTCCCCTCCCCTCCCCTCCCCTTACCCTTATCCCAGATCCAACCTGCCAACTGGGCACCACACTTTTGAATTGTCCTACCTATCTACCTTCCTTCCCACCTCTGTTCCACCCTCCTCTCTGACCTATCACCTCCTCAGCTAGCTTCCCTCCAACACCACAACCACCACCACAACCCTCCCTCCATTTATCTCCCAGCCTCCTTGGGCCATCACCTCATTCCTGAAGAAGGGCTTATGCCTGAAACATCGACCTCCTGCTGCTTGGATGCTGCCTGACCTGCTGCGCTTTTCCAGCACCACACTCCTCGACACCGTTGAACTGCACATTGGTGAGACCATATCTAGAGTAGTGTGTACAATTTTGGTCTCTTATTATTAATAAAAAGGACATAAATTGCTTTAGAAACCGTTCTAAGAAGGTTCAGTTGATGGGTCCCTGAGGAAGGGGGAATTATTTGTGTGGGGAGGTTGGACAGATTGTGTCTGAGCCTGTAACCCACTGGAATGGAGGGGAATAAGATGTGATCCAAATGAAACATGTAAAATCCTGAGGGAAACTTGACCGAGTAGATGCTGGTAGGCTGTTCCCTTTTTTGGGAGAGGTTAGAACCAAGGGAAACCGTTTACAAATGAGGGGGCTTCCATTTCAGACAAATTGAGAAATACCTTGGGTAAGAAAGTTCTAACGACTCATACAGTACGGAAACAGACCCTTTGGTCCAATCAGTCCATTCCAAACGTAATCCCGAGCTAAACTAGTCCCACCTGCCTGCTCCCGGCCCATTTCCCTCCAAACCTTTCCTCTGCATGTACTTCTCCAAGTGGCATTTAAACGTTGTAGTTGTACCCACATCTACCACTTCCTCAGGAGGTTCACTCTACACGCAAACCACCCTCTGTTAATGAAGAAAAAAATTGCCCCTCATGTCTTTTAGATTACTTACAGCGTGGAAACAGGCCCTTCGGCCCAACAAGTCCACACCGACCCGCCGAAGCGCAACCCACCCATACCCCTACCTCTTGCCTAACACTACGGGCAATTTAGCATGGTCAATTCACCTGACCCACACATCTTTGGACTGTAGGAGGAAACCGGAGCACCCCCTCCTCTCTCCTTGATATGCCCACATGTCTTGAAGTTCCCCCCCCACCATTCTAGGGAAAAGATAACCATCATTAACTCTGTCCATACCCCTTATGATTTTAAACTTTTAAGGTCACTCCTCAACCTCCTACGCGCCAGTGTAAAAAGACCCAGTCTTTCTTTATAACTCAAGCCCTCCATTCCCAGCAACGTCCTGGTAAATCTCTTGTGAAACCCTCTTCAGCTTAATATCCTTCCTATAACAGGGTGACCAGAACTGGACCCAATGTTCCAGAAGAGGCCTCACCAATGTCCTCTCTAAAACATCAACATGGTAGCCATTTGAGTATAGGAGTTGGGACAAGAAATTAAGGTAAACATGCCAAACTCATGACTGAATGGTAGAAACCAGGTCACTAAACATCCCCCAAGGCGGGGAGAGAATCTCGGCTACTAAGGGGGGGGACACAGGATTTTGGATTAGACCAGAAAGTGAAATTGAGGTGGAGCAGTCACAATGGGCTGAATGGCCTACTTTTTTCAAATTTTAGCATTAACATTTGTAACTCTTTGATCTTGATTTTTATAATAAAACAATAAACAGTTTTTTAGAACCATAGTTTAAAATAAAATACAAAGAACTGTGGATGTTGGAAAACTGAAATTGCTGGAGAAACTCTGCCAGTCTGGGGGCAGAGAAAGCAGAATAAATGATTCCTGTGCAGTGACCCTTCATCAGAAACTTTTGTTAAAATGTCAAGCGCCATGAAGAGTTATTGGACCAGAAACATTTGATTTTGCTTTCTGTAGCCAGACCTGCTGAGTTTCTCCAGCAATTTGTGTTTCCGAACTGTATTTAGTCTGTAGCTATCTGTTTGGAGATTGGGTAAACACTGACACAAAACTCCCTCTTACACCAAATCCTTGTTTTCCGTGGAACGGAGGAGCTTTAGATCTTCCACGGATGCCACCGAATGTGGGAATCTGTTTAGCTCCGTTGGCTGGGTTCTCAGTTTCCTGAGTAGGAAGATGCCAACAGCATGGGTTCAATTCCCATCACCGGTTTTAGATTCCCATTGAAGGACTCTGCTTCTCAACTCCTTCCCTCATCTGAGCTCTGGTGGTCCTCGGGTTAAATCGCCACCTGTCGCTACTCTCTAATGGTCTGGTAAGACTATGGCAACACAACTACCAACCGTGAATACTGGTACACTGTAACTCTCCTATCGACAGTGAAGGCCAACATGGTCAGGTTAGACTAGTGAATGGGGAGGGCAGTGAACTTGTGGATGGTGAGGAGTGAGTGTACTAGTTTGTATATTCTGAGTAGAATCCCGTTTGTCCCCTCAGTCCTGTCTCACCGGTCAAAAGCAACCCTGGCTGATTTTTGTCACCTAACTCCATATCCCTTTTTGATGGAGTTTAGCGAAAAAGTCTCATCCGACTTCCGACTCACTTGTAATACTTGGCTAATTCTTAGATCCTCGAGGAGAAAGTGAGGTCTGCAGATCTGAGCTGAAAATGTGTTGTTGGAAAAGCGCAGCAGGTCAGGCAGCATCCAAGGAACAGGAGAGTCGACCTTTTGGGCATAAGTCCTTCTTCAGCCCATTCCTGAAGAAGGGCTTATGCCCAAAACGTCGAATCTCCTGTTCCTTGGATGCTGCCTGACCTGCTGCGCTTTTCCAGCAACACATTTTCAGCGCTAATTCTTAGATCCCTCTCAGGAAAAAGTTAAAACCTTTCTGCTGTAGCCCGTGTTCTGATTTTTGTGATTCCGTTGCTTCCTTTTCTCTAAGGCTTGTGTCTCCAAGTGACGTCTCTAACCCTTCCTTCCCTCCCCTAGGGACTCCGAACTGTAAACAGGTGACCAGCATGGATGTGGTGCGGGACTTGGAGTGGGCAACTTCTTCCTGTGTACTGTCCTTCCAGGTCTTTGGTGAGTATTAAATTGGCTCCTCTCCTTATCCAAGTCCTATATGTCAGTACAGAGATATTTTAGATTAAATTACTTTTATAGTGTGGAAACGGGCCCTTCGGCCCAACAAGTCCACACCGACCCGTCACCCACCCAGACCCATTCCCCTACATTTACCCTTTCACCTAACACTAGGGGCAATTTAGCATGGCCGATTCACCTAACCTGCACATTTTTGGATTGTGGGAGGAAACCCACGCAGACACTGGGAGAATGTGCAAACTCCGCACAGTCGCCGGAGGCAGGAATTGAACCCGGGTCTCTGGCGCTGTGAGGCAGCAGCGCTAACCACTGTGCCGTCACCATTCATTTTGGAAATGGCATTAGAGGGAGAGCCACTCAAAATTGGCTTCCTGTCATCAATGTGTATGGCTGTTGCCTTCCTTGGGTAACCACTGTTTCATTTTGAATATAATGATTACTGTTGGTCTTATGAGAAGTCTTTAAACTTGTGTTGCTTGAAAACAAGGCACCAACCATATACAAGGGATTGGCCACCACTTGGCAAATAAATTTCCGTTAACTGTATCCGGCACTAGAACATGAGAACTGCCTTCCTTTGTAGAACTTGCAGCTGAGCAACTCTGTACAAAGGGGGAAACCTTGATTGGCAAGGTGTTTGGTTTTGGGGAGTGGGGGGACTGGGGAATGTTGTGCCATTTCCAAACAGCCAGTCAAAAAGTGCCAGGGCACGTCCAAACAGAGGGCGCGGGAGTGACAAATGGACAGCAGAAGCTGCTGTATAGGAAACCCTTCAATCTCCCATGGAAGGACAGGGCACAGCCATGACAAATAGCAAGGGTGATGTTTGCTCTTTGTAGCTGCTCTAGGTATTTTAATTGTGCAAGCTGGTGTGAGATGTGGTGGTTAAACTGGTCACATGTACATCTCACCCCAGAGTGTGCTTATTATTCCTTCATGGGATAGTACATTGTCTTAAAGACACATCAGTTTAAGGACTTCTCTCAGGACCAGCAGTAGTCTATATATATATATATATATATTTTTTTTTTAAAACTGCAAAGTGGTTACCAGAGGAAAGCAGCAGGCACCTATTGATGCCAGGAAACCAACTTTAAATAGGTTTCCTCCACTCTGTATTGCCCAGTGGGTAACGGAGTCACCCCCATCGCTGTGGGTCTGGAGTCACGTGTAGGCCAAACCAGGTAAGGATGGCAGCTTCCTTCCCTAAAGGGCATTCGGTGAACCAGGTGATTTTTTCCAACATCATAACTGCTTCATGGATTCTTTAATTCCAGATTTTTAATTGAATTCCAATTCCTCTGTCTACCACAGTGGGATTTAAACCTGGGTCCTCAGAACATTAGCTCTGAAGAGTCATCTAGACTCCAAGCATTAGTGTGCCCTCTCTCCCCATGGATGGTGGCTGACCCGCAGTGAGATGCAGCATTTGTTGTTTCCCGTATAGATTCCAGTCTCTGCATTAAAATGCTCCATAGCACATTACCTGGGTCTCCAGGTTAATATCTTCGAGTAAAAAGTGAGGTCTGCAGATGCTGGAGGTCAGAGCTGAAAATGTGTTGCTGGTTAAAGCACAGCAGGTCAGGCAGCATCCAAGGAACAGGAAATTCGAAGTTTTGGGCCAGAGCCCTTCATCAAGAATGAGGGGAGTGTGCCAGGCAGGTTAAGATAAAAGGTAGGAAGGAGGGACTTGGGGGAGGGGCGATGGAGATGTGAAGAGCTTCTGTGCAGAGGAGATGACCTGGGGGGTGCAGTGAGAGAGAGACTCACTGAAATCCTTGTAGAGGGAGGAAGAGAGCTTCTTCAAGGAAGGCATCCTTGGATGCTGCCTGACCTGCTGCGCTTTAACCAGCAACACATTTTCAGCTCTGATCTCCAGCATCTGCAGACCTCACTTTCTACTCGAAGATTTTAACCTACTGCGAATCCTCTTGCAAGGATGCCTTCCTTGAAGAAGCTCTCTTCCTCCCTCTACAAAGATTTCAGTGAGTCTCTCTCTCACTGCACCCCCCAGGTCTCTCCAGGTTAATAGTCCAGTGAACGTACCACCAGCCCATTGCTTCCCCCTAGTGGGCACTGTGCCCAGCTCATTCCTGGTTTTATTTTTCCCAGGTGTCTGGCCAGAGGGGGCTGACGGGACTGATATCAATGCCATTTGCAGGTCATCCGATGATCAACTCCTTGTCACAGCAGATGACTTTGGGAAAGTGAATTTGTTTTCCTATCCGTGCTTGCACCCTCGGGTAAGTGTAGTGTGAACATTTTGTACCCAGTGGTCTCCCTCGATATGCAGTTGCTGCCTCTTGTTACACTGTAGTTCGCACTCGCTCCTCCCATAGCTCATCCACATTTGTTCATTGACCTCCATCATCCAGATCAACGTCTCCTCATGCTGTCCTCCACTTCACCACTGAGCAGAGATCTCTGCAACTGATCCAACAGCTCAGTGCCTTTTTATTCCCTTTTTCTCCCCGCGAACTATCACCTTTTTAGTTTTTAGAATCCTTTTCCCTCTTTTGCAAGTTCAAGAATCCTCTCTTAGAAAGAAGAGTCCTATTGGGCCCTGAAGTTAAATTTTTGCCCCTGATTTTCCCAACGGCCAGGCAGTCATTTGTCCTGTGTCTCGCTGTGTCTGTGTCTCTCTGCTCTGTAGAACCTCTGCCTAGCAGATTCGGGGGGGGAATTGCCTGGGAGAAATGGAAAATACTGCTATGTCCCCTTATGCCTGGGACTCTTTGCAAATCTCTTTTATTTTCAAACTGGAAAATTTCACAGACTCCAATGGAATTAACTGAAGTAGTTACAGAATTGTGGCAGTACAGAAAAGGCCCCAGGAAATCAGCCATGACAAATTACTGTAAGTCTACACCAGTCCCACTTTCCCGCACTCCATCCATGAATGTTACGATACTTAGTTTTCCTTTTGAAAAAAGGTTGAGGGCTCTTGCTGCAATTACCCTCCTGGTCAGTGCAGTTCACGTTCGTAACATCAGCTGGAAGACTAATGGGGGGGGAGAAACATCCTCAAATCCCCTCATCCTCCTGCAGTTCGCTTAGTCTTTAACAAAAAATGTGCTTCAGTTGCTGAAAATATTCAAAGTTTTTTTTTGTTGACACTTAAAAACCATCAAAGGGCATGATGATTAGTGTGAGAAAATATGTAGCATGGTGGCTCAGTGGTTAGCACTGCTGCCTCACAGCGCCAGGGACCCAAGTTCAATTCCAGCCTCGGGCAATTGTCTTTTGTGGAGTTTGCACATTCTCCGAGTGTCTGCGTGGGATTCCTCCCACAGTTCAAACAGGTGCAGGTTATGGAAGTTATTCTGTCATTAACTTAGTGTTGCAGTGTATGCCTGGGGTCATGTTACAGGGCTCCAGTAACAGATAATGGTGTATTGTGATAGGCTAGTTAATTCACTGGTAGATGGCCTAATGCTGGTGTTGTGGTGTGATGGAGGTAACCAGTGAGATAGATGATTTCTTTAGAAAAACAAAGCAAGCCAGCATGATCGGCTATGCTAACATTATCCGATAAGGACGGGACCAACAATTATATAACCACGAGAAGAACAAAGCTTGGGGCGAGTCAGGGAAGACCTTTTGCTGGCTCCTACAGCTTTGATTTTGCAAGATTAAAGTTTAAGTTCATGAAGGATTTTCTGTGTCTCCTAGTAATTTTTTTTATAGAACATTGAGTGATTCTTCCACAACAAGGTTAGAGTGGATTGGCTGTGCTAAATTGTCCCATAGTGTCCAGGGATAGAACATAGAACAGGACAGCACAGAACAGGCCCTTCAGCCCATGATGTTGTGCTGACCAATGATCCTCATGTAAGGTAAACCTAATGTACGAACCCTCAAATTTCTGTGACCATATGCATGTCCAGCAGTCTCTTAAATATCCCCAATGACCTCGCTTCCACAACTGCTGCTGGCAACGCATTCCATGCTCCCACAACTCTCTGCGTAAAGAACCCACCTCTGACATTCCCCCCCCTATACTTTCTGCCAAACAGTATAAAACTATGACCCCCCATGTTAACAATTTCTGCCCTGGGAAAGTCTCTGGCTATCAACTCTATCTATGCCTCTCATTATCTTGTACACCTCAATTAGGTCGTCTCTCTTCCTCCTTTTTTCCAATGAAAAATGTCCGAGCTCAGTCAACCTCTCTTCGTAAGATAAGCCCTCCATTCATGTGCAGGTTAGGGTGGATTGGCCATGTTAAATTTCCCCATAGTGTTCAAAGATGTGCATGTTAGGTGCATTAGTCAGGGGTAAATGTAGAGTTCAAGGTGGGATACCCTTTCGAGGGTTGGTGTGGCCTTGTTGGGCCA
The DNA here is from genome assembly GCF_020745735.1 of Hemiscyllium ocellatum. Lineage (NCBI taxonomy): Eukaryota > Metazoa > Chordata > Chondrichthyes > Orectolobiformes > Hemiscylliidae > Hemiscyllium > Hemiscyllium ocellatum. Next base: position 8,095,959 of record NC_083447.1, on the reverse strand, counting down.
AATGGCCTGTTTCCACACTGTCGGGATTCTGAAACAGCACTGAACTGGATCGGTCATGATTGAGTTAAAAATGGCAGAGCTGACTGAAGGCGAGTGGCCCAGCTCCTATTTCTTTCTGGATCTGGTCAGAATAACCCTTTTTTTTAAATCCCAGTTTCCTGCTGCCTGCCATTTCTTTGTCTGTAAAAAGCAGCATATTGCAGCCCTTGGCTTTTCTTTAAATTTCAGATATTCATAAAACAAATCTTTGTGTACATACACAATCGCGAATCCAGTTTGGTTCTGCGCAGTAGCACATCCACTAAACCAACACTCCTTTGGAGTTTGACTCTCTCCCAAAAAACGAAAGGCATCTCTTACACATGCAGGACTTTAATTAGGGCACCACGAGGGTCCAATAACTGAACGGACCCCCATTTACCTTCAGCAGGAAGACCTCGGACAGTGGTCTGTTCCCTCTGTAACATGGCAGCAGCTGTCTCTGCTTCAGAGCATAGCCCTTGGCCATTGGTCAGTTCAGTAGGATTAGATTAGATTCCCTACAGCGTGGAAACCGGCTCTTCGGCCCAACCCGTTCACACTGACCCTCCGAAGAGTAACCCACCCAGATCCATTTCCCTCTGACTAATGGGCAATTTAGCACGGCCAATCCACCCTGGCCCGCACATCTTTGGACTGTGGGAGGAAACCAGAGCACCTGGAGGAAACCCACGCAGACACGGGGAGAATGTGTAACCTCCACACAGACAGTCGCCAGAGGCTGGAATTGAACCTGGGACATGAGGCAGCAGTGCTAACCACTGAGCCATCGTGCCGCCCCACTGTCTTTGGTTTTTTTGCTATTTGCCTTGTTTTTTTTCAGAAAACTCATGGTTTGCCAATTTGAAAATCAGCAAATTCATCTCTGGCTTCCTGAGAGAGAGAGAGAGAGCGTGAACTGTGTGAATTCTACTTAGAGTTCAGATCCTTCCTGAAAGCGCGCTCTCAAAGAATTCTATCAATCTCTGGCTTTCTGCTGTGGTTTTAATATAGCAAAATTAATGACTATTAGCAGCCAGTGACAGTCCGATAATCTCGCTTCACATTAATGTGTGCACCCAATTAATTCAGTGCCTTTTTATTCTATTAATCTCGCTCGCTCACTCCCCTCTGCATCATCTCGGTTCATCTGTTTTTTGAAGGTGGATTTACTTTTAAGCAGAGCGATGGGAAAGGAATTATTAAACATTTTTAAGTCACATTTGTAATTGACCTATTTGTTTTTAAATGTCATAATTATCATATCACTACTTTTCCCACCCTCTGAGTATTCTGGCACTCTGCAGAGTCAGGATTAGATTCTCTTCCGTGTGGAAACAGGCGCTTCGGCCCAACAAGTCCACACTGATTCTCTCAAGAGTAACCCATCTAGACCCTATAATTTACCCCTGACTTGGCAAATTAGCGTGGCCAATTTACCTGACCTGCACGTCTTTGGATTGTGGGAGGAAACCGGAGCACCCGGAGGAAAACCCAAGCAGACACGGGGAGAATGTCTGTCTGTGTGGAGTTTGTACAGTCACCCGAGGCTGGAATCAAACCCAAGTCCCTCGTGCTGTGAGGCAGCAGTGCTGACCACTGAGCCACTGTGCCACAGTTATTGTGGTGTCTGGCTGCACACTGGACTCAGGCTGACCTGAAATCCTTCCTCCAGTTGAATATGGAAGCCATTGTTTTCAGTCCCTAGCTATTGACTTCAGCCCTGGCAACTGTCTGACACTCGGCCAGACCATGTTTGCACCCTCCAATGAGCTTCCAATCGGACAAATCCTGCTGTTTCCAAGCTTTCCTCTTTTTTTAATTTTTTTTTCAATTTCCAACACCAGGAAGATAGGAAGAGAGCTATTTGTTTTTCTTTTCTTTTTCTTTCTTCTTCTATTGGCCTAGTGACAAGCAGTGCCCTACACTCCTGTTTTTTTTGGTTAAATTTTTCTTTTTTTTTTCTAACCCCCGCACTACTGCCTAACTGCGGTAGGGCCTGTGTGTGTGCAGGTGAGAGACACAAGGTGCATGAATCTTTATTTAATTTCCACCACCAGGAAGAAAGGAAACACCCAAGTGGCCTGTGACAAGCTGGGCCCTTCACATCAAAGGGCAATGCTGTGTGATCAAAACAGCTTTCCTCTGTTAACTCTACTGCCATCTCGGCTGATTGGCTGTTGAAGCCCTCGTTCACACCTTAGTGACCTCTGCCCTCGATTATTCGAGCACGTGTCTGGCTTGCTACCCAGGCCCTACTCTCTGTAAACTCTGGTCATGCCAAACTCTGCAATCTCTCCAAATCCCCTGTTGGCTGACTGACTGACACTGGTTTGGGTGAAGTAATGCCTCATTTTTGATTTTTTTTTAAAAAAACAAAATGATGTTCGTCTTTTATTTTCAATCTCTCCACAGTCTCATCCTTCTCTATCTTTGTAAAGGCCCCCAACCTTGCAACTCTCTGAAGTCTATGATTTTCCGATTCCTGCCTCTTTAGCTTCACCGCCACTTTGATTTTAATCACTTCCGCCATTGGCTGTGCTACCTTCAACTGTCTAGCACTAAATTCCCTCCTCAAACCCGTCCGCCTTCAGTTTATTCCTCCTTTTTGAAGATACTCCTTTTTAACCCTCTTCTAGGAAGACTTGGAGCTCAGTCAGAGTGAACTGAATGATGTTAGGTGCATTCATCAGGAGTAAATGTAGGGGAATGGGTCTGGATGGGTTCCTCTTTGGAGGGTCGGTGTGGACTTGTTGGGCCGAGGAGCCTGTTTCCACACTGTAGGGAATCTAATCTAATGTTAGAATCTCACAACACCAGGTTATAATCCAACAGGTTTATTTAAAACCACAAGCTTTCGAAGCACTGCACTTTCATCAGTTAAATGATTGAATGAATAATAGTCACTTGTACTCTGCAATGAACAACACAGCGAAATACAGTTAAAGCTTCAACTGTCAACACAATCTGGTGCCATTTTGTGTAGTTGAAGAATAGAAGGCTATAAATGGAAGGAAGTCCATCTTTGTTCCTCCTCACTGCTCTGGCTCATCAGCATAGTAGGATAGTGTGAAGCATTGTTCATAATGTAGCCGTGAATCACCTTGGAACATTTTTATGACATTAAGTGCTTTTGCAAATATAAGCTATTGTTCACAATCCTGGCTGACGCTCCAAATGCTGCACTGTCAGACTTGACCCGGGGAATATAGACCGTGGGAGGCACAGTCTCTGGATAAGGGGCCAAACGTTTAGGTCCGAGAGGAGTGAGTCCTGACCGTTTGAAGTGGCTGACAAACAACAAAAGCAGGTGAACCCGTCACTTTTCTCTTCACTGTGTGTATTGTATCTCACAGTGCCAGCACAGACTCACCATTACGCATCTCAGGCTCATGAGATGTTTTCTCAAAACAAAACAATGGACACTTCTGTCACATCCACCTTTAACTATCCCAGAGTGTTTGAGACACCCCCTGAGAAGACCATTTTAATTTCCAGGATAGGAGGACTTAGGATTATATTCACTCGAGTTTTAGAGGGGGGGAAATGTTTGAACTTGAAGCTTTATTTTCTACTTAAAACAAAGGTGTCACTGTACTTTAATCACTTGCAATGTTTAACTTTAACTTTATTCTTTCTTTCTACGCTGCTCCTAAGATTCTGTACTAATGTACTTAGATGGCACTTGGCTAGTGACATTATACACTTTTTACTGTACTCCTATACTTTTGAGTACGTGACAATAAAATTAATAAATAAATCTCAGCAGCCTATAAAATTCTCCTGGACTAGACTGGGTCAATGCAGGAAGAATGTTCCTGATGACCACGGAGTCAATATCTAAAGGATACAGGGTAGGACTGAGATGAGAAGAAATCTCTTCACCCAGAGAGTGGGGGAGCCTGTGTGATTCTCTATGACAGAAAGCAGTCGAGGCCAAAACGTCGAATGTTTTCAAAGAGTTAGATATTGTTCAGAGGGATAAAGAAATCAACGGGTATGGGGGGAAAGTTGGGACCAAGCACTGAATTGGACGATCAGCCATGATCGTATTGAATGGGAGAACAGGCTCAAAGGGCCGAATGGCCTATTCTGTTCGTGTCAGCACATCAGGCCTGTCCTGCCATTCAGTTGTATCATGGCAGATTTGTATGGTCACTTCATTTTTGTTTCCTTTCTCAAGACTTTATTTTGTCAGGCAAGTGCATGATGGATTTCCACACTGGATGCTCTCGGTTTGTCACCCTCTCCCATTGGCCGATTTAGGACAGAGAGATCCGCATTGGGGAGGAGCTAATGAGCAGCAAGATTCCCGGTTATAGAAAGGATATTAAAACCGGAGAGGGTTCAGAAAGAGATTTCCCAAGATGTTGCAGGACACGGAAGGGGGACTTTTTCACTGGAAGCTGAGGAGGTGACCTTTTATCGAGGTTTATAAAATCATGAGGGGTATAGAGAAGGTAAATGGTTGGCGTCTTTTCCATAGGATGGGGGGATTTCCAGACTAGTGGGCATATTTTTAAGGTGAGAGGAGAGAGATTTTAAAGATGAGGGGCAATTTTATTTTAGTGGTTGGAATGAAGTGACAGAGGAAGTGGGTACAGTTACAATGTTTAAAAGACATTTGGATAATTTCGTGACCAACCAACCCAACCACCCCGTGGCTCAACACTTTAACTCCCCCTCCCACTCCACCAAGGACGTGCAGGTCCTTGGACTCCTCCATCGCCAGACCATAACAACACGACGGCTGGAGGAAGAGCGCCTCATCTTCCGCCTGGGAACCCTCCAACCACAAGGGATGAACTCAGATTTCTCCAGTTTCCTCATTTCCCCTCCCCCCACCTTGTCTCAGTCGATTCCCTCGAACTCAGCACCGCCCTCCTAACCTGCAATCTTCTTCCTGACCTCTCCGCCCCCCACCCCACTCCGGCCTATCACCCTCACCTTGATCTCCTTCCACCTATCACATCTCCATCGCCCCTCCCCCAAGTCCCTCCTCCCTACCTTTTATCTTAGCCTGCTGGGCACACTTTCCTCATTCCTGATGAAGGGCTTATGCCCAAAACGTCGAATTTCCTGTTCCTTGGATGCTGCCTGACCTGCTGCGCCTTAGCCAGCAACACATTTTCAGCGCTAATTTCATGAATAGGAAAGGATTGGAGGGATATGGGCCAGGAGCAGGCAGGTGGGACTAGTTTAGTTTGGGATTGGTTTGAACGAAGGGTCTGTTTCCATGCTGTAGGACTCTATATAGATCGATGAACACCCAATTGTGGTGCAGTGGTACTGTCCCTAGCCCTGAGCCTGAAGGGCTGAGTTGAAGTCTCACCTGGTCCAGAGGGTGTGTCGTAACATCCCTGAACAGGTGGGTTAGCAACTACTTAGACATGCGAACCATCTAATAGAGGGGTTGTCTCTGCAATGACTGTCACTGTTCCCTGTTTCTGTTACAGGCGCCAAGTCACAAGTACAGTGGCCACAGCAGTCATGTGACCAACATTGCCTTTCTCCATGACAACACCAGTCTGATCTCCACTGGTGGGAAGGACATGAGTGTCATTCAATGGAGCGTCGCCTAGGTTACCGCACTTTATCCAGTGATGCAATCCCAGCCGTGTGGATTGGGTGGTGCTAGGGCACTGCACAGCAAGATTCCACCCTTCAGTGCCTCATTAGTCACCAATTCTCTTTTTATTTGTTTTGCGGTTTTGCTGAATTTATTTTTGTTTTAGTGGGAAGCTGAAGGGGTATCTATTGCTCTTCCCTTACCCTCAGCCCCTGCACTATGGCTTTTTAAAAAGATTTCTTTAGCCTCCTTGGGCCACTTCCAACTCGAGGACAGTCCTATAGCTGCATTGAAACGATTCGCAGTCTGTCTCCATCACCCCTGCTGTGCTCAAGTCATTGCATGTGGTATGAGCAATTTTTTTTTAAAATCAATATAAGAATCCATTCTGGAGATCCCTTTTTGTAAGCAGTTGGTTCCTGTTGAGATTCAGTTCCAAAGGAATCCCGCAAACCACTTTCTCAGCTGGACCCTACAAGGGTAACGGGGTGTGTAGGAGAGGGCACAGGTCTATTATTGCTCCAAGGCTATCCTGATTAGTCCAATCATTGATTGATTGATTTGTGTCAACACTCCCCCGGTCTGTTTTCTGGGGGTTGTTTAAAGGCTTCTGCGCCACCCTAGGACTCCAAACTGAGATTTTGCAAAAAGGCATTTCCACCTCTGACCCACCGGCCCTCCCAAAGTTGCCTTCCTGCTGCGTTCAAACGGCCGGCCCATTGCGGTGAAAACTCTGGGAGCCTTTTTCCTCACCCTCTCTGCTGAAGGAACCGGACACTGTTTCCAATTCTGCGACAGACCCTTTTTCACAGCTGGAGCCCGTGGGGAATCTTCACGGGGATACCCTATGTGTCTAAAACCATCAGGAGTCAACCAAACGGGCAAAAATAGTTCTCTTGTATTCAATTTATTTTCTAAATGTGCTGAAAATGTCAAGGCTGACCATTCGGTTTTTGTTTCTGTCCGATTATCACCTGGTTTGGGATTCCCAGACTAGTCCCACACCAGAGTACTTGGGTTTGTTATTTTTAAATGAGAGGTGTGGGGTTAAGAAGTGTTTTTGCTTTTGCCACGTCGACTGCAGTCCCTAGATCAATCATGTAGCACGGAAGAGGCCCTTCAGCCCATCAAGTCTGTGTCACCATGGCAACCCAACTGGCTCATGGGAATTCATTTTCTTGTTGGACTAACACATCTTCCAAATTTTTTTTTCCTCTTTATTTTTCCCCCTCCACCAGCCCCAAGTTTGTTTGGATAGCCACAGGCTCTGATCCAATTTCCACACTATGGATTTGCAACTGGGAAAGCCTGTCGAACAGGCCATTATCCATTTTTTTTGTTGTTTCTAAGCACAGTGACAAATGTGTATGCACTAAACTTCCATTTGCACCATTTAAATGCCAATGTTATCAATCTGCTGACCTGGCAACACCACGTGGCCATTACCTCGACACCCGAAGTAAGGCAGTTGGATGGGATCTATCAGGTAATGGCCTGGTTGACAGCAGCAAAGCCATTTGGTTATTAACAGATTCCTGAATACATTTATGTTCCCCTCTCCCTGTTTTGGCTGAACCATGGTTTAAATCCCTCCTGATGTTCCTCAAATGTGCTCTCTCTCTCTCTCTCACTGTCATTTATAAATCTGATCTCACCAATCTCCCCCACGTTCTGAGAATGGACTTTTATTTTTAGAAAGTGTATATAACTAACTGATTTAAGAATCACAATGAAGAAATACAAATGGAAAATGAATGTGTTTCTCCACTGTAGAGAATTTAACTTTTTTTTTTGAAGATCTCTCTATTTTGTGAAGGCTGCAGCAAATTGTACAATTGCAATTTTTTTCCCTGTAAGTCTCTAAACCCAGACGAGAGGCCTGTGTCGATGGTCGGTGTGTGTAAAACCTTCACAAGAACCAACGTCCTTCCAAGCACTCGCGGGAGTCCCACGAGTCACCAGTAATTTTTCATTTTAGAATCAAACTTCCTATTTCTCAGAAAGAGTAGGTGACAAGGGGAAACTTCCCTTTTTTATTCCCTCTTTGTAGAGTTACAGCATCATTTAACTTTTTTTTTTCTTTGAATGCATGTTTCCAGAAAGGAAGACATTCGGCACATCTTGGTAAAAACAATGACTACAGATGCTGGAAACCAGATTCTGGATTAGGGGTGCTGGAAGAGCACAGCAGTTCAGGCCGCATCCAACGAGCAGCGAAATCGACGTTTCGAGATGAAGGGCTTTTGCCCGAAGCGTTGATTTCGCTGCACTTTGGATGCTGCCTGAACTGCTGTGCTCTTCCAGCACCACTAATCCAGAATTCAGCATCTCCTGTCTGTGCTGGGGCTGTGACCAAAGTGAACACGACTTGACCCCACCCCCCCCCAACCCAGTGTCTCGTTGACCAACGTAGACAGAGCAGTAATGCTCAGAGGACGCTGGGTTCGGTTCTTGCTGTGGTGAGCTAAATTAAAGTGGAAATCCAGAATTTAAACATATTCAATGGCCCCAGAATTATCCATTGTCATAAAACCCATCTAGTTCATCAAGGATGAGCACTAAATGGTGTCCCAGCCAGCAACTCCCATGAGTGAATTATTAAAAATAAAAGTTAGTGACCTTTAGCAGCTTGGGCCTATGTGTGGCTCCAGAACTATAGCCATGTGGTTGATCCTTAACCGAAAAAGTCACTTGGTTCAAGGACATTTAGGAATAAGCAACAAACACTGGCCTTTGCCAGATCCCCTGAAGGACTCTCAGTACTTTGTTGTTCCTGAGAGTGATCGGTCTGTGGAATTCTCTTTCCCAGAAAGTAGTGGAGGTTGTGTTGATGAATTCATTCAATTAAAACCCTGAAAGAACCGCAGATGCTGGAAATCAGAAACCTAAACAGAAATTGCGCAGAAAAACTCAGCGGGTCTGGCAGCATCTGTGGAGAGAAATCGGAGTTAATGTTTCAGGTCCAGTGACCCCTCCTCAGAACTGCTCTCTGAGGACCTGACCTCTCAGAGGCTGCAAGTCCTGATCAGCTTTTTCTGGCCATTTCTGTTTTAATTCAAGGTTTGTGTGTGTTTTTTTTTTAATCGAGCTATTGAGGAGCAAGCAGGGCCAGGCAGAATGTGGGGGTTCTCACTGCAATCCGGCCACAGTCGGACAGCATGGGGGCTAATTGGCCTAAATTTCTCCTGTATTTTATAGTTCAGCTGCAAACCCTCTTTGCTTCAGTCGCTCTGGTAAACATTCCAAAATCCCACTGCGTCAGAAGTGCCAGTGGTAAAAATCATTCTGCTTTGTGTTTGTGTGTCATTCCTGGGCTTGGTTGTCTTTTACCGTCAACGAACATCTCCTCCCCCCCCCCACATCCCTGCACTCACTCAAAAGTTGCCTATTTGTGGAAGAATTCTGATTGGCTGAAGGTACCCATGAAAGCATGCCATTTCATTGGGTATTGGGGAGGTGCAAATTTAAAGTCCCACTGAAGACATCATTTAACCTCTGATGTAAAGGCATCATGACCTGGGTTTTTCTTTAAGAAAGTTGCCAGTTTTATTTTTGTTGCAGGAAATCTAAAGCTTCTGTGAAAGTGAGCCAGAATGTGTTTGCAACGCACAGCAGTTCCTTCATTAGTGCCTGAATGACGTATTGGTGCTTTTTGTTTAGTGATGTGTTTTGTAGCAAAGTGGGAACCTATATCGCACATCACCAACCATTTATTTTTTCGCTTACTCTAACTTCTCATCTAGCTCCCCCCACCCCCCCCCCTCCCCCCGCCTTGTGGGTTGGGGGTGGGGATTTATTGCCTACGTAGTTTGAGTGATGGGCGGTTGCTGCCGAGCTGAAGGTGGTCTGGATCGGAATGGAGCCTGATGCCAAGCTGCTACTGACCAAACCTGGATCTGTCATCCGTTCCAGGAATATGGCAGTGCCCAAACGCCGCAGCAGTCAAGCAACTGACAACCAGCTTCAATCACCAGTCAGGTGAAGCGCTGGCGATTCAAGTGAAGAGATGAATTTTTAGTAACACGTCCTGCAACATAGAGAGTTAAATTGAAAGTTCCTTGAGCTCTGGACTTCACCTTCTCTCCTCAAAGGGGAAAGCAAAAAAAATCACCCTCTATGCAGTTTCTCAAAGATCTTGTCTCTGTGTTTCGCTGCTGAGCAGCACAAACCACTGTGCAACCCCTCCAACTGGTTTCTCTAATGGTGCTTCTCCCCTGTCGTTGCTGCTAGACCCCAGTGAGAGGGTCTCCCAGGAGTGAAGGCAAAATCGCCACAAAAGCAACGGAAAGGGATGATTTTACAAGGATGTTGCCAGGGTCGGAGGATTCGAGCTATAGGGAGAGGCTGATCAGGCTGGGGCTGTTTTCCCTGGAGCGTCGGAGGCTGAGGGGTGACCTTATAGAGGTTTATAAAATCATGAGGGACATGGATAGGGGGAATAGACAAAGTCTTTTCCCTGAACTAGAGGGCATAGGTTTGGGGTGAGAGGGGAAAGATATAAAAGAGACCTAAGGGGCATCTTTTTTCACACAGAGGGTGGTACGTGTATGGAATGAGCTGCCAGAGGAAGTGTTGGAGGCTGGTACAATTGTAACATTTAAGAGGCATTTGGATGGGTATATGAATAGGAAGGTTTTGGAGGGATGTGGGTGGGTGCTTGCAGGTGGGACTAGATTGGTCGGCATGGATGGGTTGGACTGAAGGGTCTGTTTCCGTGCTGTACATCACTATGACACTACATGGTTCAACACAGAGTAGGAAGGAGGGGGTGTTGAAGAGAGGGTTGTCGGCTCATAGAGACTGAAACGAATGTTGGTGGTTTGGTTTGAGGCTGGGTCCTTGTGTGTTCAGCTAAAGGGCAAACATATTGACTGGACTAAAACAAAGGAAGGTTAACAGGACCTGAGGATGGGTGTCGAACTAGACAAATTCATGACTTTTTTTCATCAAAAGGAATAAAATGTAAAAGTAGGGAGGTCTCGCTAAAACTATACAAGGCACTAATCAGACCTTTATCGAAAAGCAGTCCAGAAGCGGTTCACTTGCAGGTATGGAGGGACTGTCTTATGAGGAGTGTTTGTGTAGGTTGGGCCTGTACTCATTGGAATTTAGCAAAATGAGGGGAAGCTTAGTTATAACACTGGGCAAAAGTGAGGACTGCAGATGCTGGAAACCAGAGTTTAGATTAGAGTGGTGCTGGAAAAGCACAGCAGGTTAGGCAGCTCACCCCCACCTTCTCAAGGGGGCAATTAGGGCCAGGAGTTAAATGCTGGGCCCGGTCAGCGATGCCCACATCCCAGGAGCAAATATTTGACAAGTCACTGATCAATCAAGCAAGGATTTACCAGAAATGTCTTTCCCCAAGAAACAGGGTAGGTGCAGATGTGGATCTCCTTGTGGGAGAGTCAAGGGTCAGAGACCATCGTCCCCAAATAAGAGCTCACCCATTGAAGACCGAGATGAGGAGGACTTTCTTGTCAGAGGGGAGCGAATCTGTGGAACTTTTTTCCCGCAGAGGGCTGGAAGTAAAGTCGAGGTTGTGAGAGATGTTTGCTCTGTAAGAGAATCCAGGATTATGGGGGAAAAGGCAGGCAAGTGGAGCTGAGGGGTACCAGATCAGCCGGGATCTCCCTGAATGGTGGAACAGACACGGTGGGCTGAATAGCCTCCTTCTCCTACATCCTGTGATCTTGTACGTTACGATGCAACAGGTTCATGGGTCCTGGATGAGAAGAAGAAACGATACTCAGACCAGTTGCATTAACAAAGGGCTTCAATGTAATGCATTCATTCTCTGGTTCTGAATTTTGTAGCCAGCACTAACTACAGAGGAACCTCGATTATCTGAATATCGGATTATCCAGCAAGATCCCAAGGCCCCAATGTTTGGCTAAACTGTTATCTGGCACTCGACTATCCAGAATTTGATTAACCAAACAAAATACTCCCCACCCGTGTCCTTCGGATAATTGAGGTTTCTCTCTACCGCAGAGATGTTGCTGGCTGTAGGAATCGCGCCCTATTTTCAATTCGAGCCCACTGGTCAGGATGTCCTGAATTTGACACTAAATTAACAATCCTAGGTCCGAGTCAACAGCTGGGCACAAGTAGGAAATGGGGACACTGTCATATTGGGGAGTAGAGGGACTTTTATCATGGTGAGGCTTGAGGTGTGGAATTGGGGTAGAATTTCATGCTGCACCTCGCTCAGCCAGTGTGAATAATGGAAGTGCAATTGTACTCAGTGCCAATATTCTGGGTCTTTTGCATTCAGTGCACCCTTTACTAAACAAAGTAGTGCTCCTCAAGTGATGGGTTCACAGCATCAGGGAGTTGGATTCAATTCCAGCCTCTGGTGACTGTGCGGAGTTTGCATGTTCTACCTGTATCTGTGTGGGTTTCCTCCGGGTGCTCCGGTTTCCTCCCTCAGTCCAAAGATGGGCAGGTTAGGATGGGTTGGCCGTGCTAAATTACTCATGGTGTTCATGCTCAGTGGGTTAGCCATGGGAAATGTAGGGATGGGGTGGGTCTGGGTGGCGTGCTTTTGGAGAGTCGATGCAGACCCGATGGGCTGAATGGCCTCTTCCCGCACTGCAGGGATTCTGTGAATTACAAGAAGGCAGTTCCATGTTGTGTGACTTCAGTTATGTCGATGGAGTGGAGGTGTTGGACCTGTTTCTCTTTGGAGAGGGTTGTGAGGAGATTCGATCGAGGGTCCTGGCCAGAATAGAGAGGGGTGCTGGGAATATTGCTGGACAGGCCAAGGCCTAGCGAGCCTAATAGAAAGCACTTGGATGTAGAACCAAAGGTGTGGTGAGGAACAAGCGTTGTATAGAGTGAGTTGTTGGGATGTGGAAGGCACAATCCAAGAGTGTGGCTGGAGGCCGGTTTCCGTCGAAACTTTCATGAGGGAATTTGACAGCAACATAATGGAGGTGAGCAGTAGCTGTGTTAGTCTTAGTGTTGGCCTGGATACAAAGGGCCAAATGGCCTCTTTCCATGCTAAGCATCGATGACAACTCCTGGAAGATGCCTAACCCCTGAGGTGAGAGGATGTCGAACCCTGCTCCTTGGATGGTTTGCTCCGAACTTTGGGGCCAGTAAATGCAGTAACTGTTGTCCTGAAAGTCCACAAACTCTAGATAAGAGTCCAGGACTAGGATGAAATTGGATTCACTCAAATCCTTGTGGCTGTGTGTAATTCTCTACTGGAGAGCATTGGATGCTTAGCCATTTATGTTCACGACAGAGATCAGTAGCCTTGGGGTGTGCTGAAGGACAATGAGGGAGCTGGAGTTTTAGATAGATGAGTCATGGTCTGTTGAAGGGTGGAACAGGATTAAACAGAGATAGAACCTTTTCTCCAGTTGCTGATCGAATCAGTCCTTTTGAGTTGTCCACTATGATCAGGGTTGACCATCCAACTGAATCCTCTGTTCCTACGTTCTTCCCATAGCGTTTGATCCCTTTAGCCCTAAGAACTGTATCTGACCCCTCCTTGGAAACATTCAATGTTTTGGCCTCAACTGCTTTCTGTGGTAGAGAATTCCAAGTAGAAGGCAGAGGTTTAGAGTGAGGGGAAAGCTATAAAAGGGGTAACTTGGTCACGCAGAGGGTGGTGTGTGTATGGAATGAGCTGCCAGAGGAAGTGGTGGAGGCTGGTACAATTGCAACACTTAAAAGGCATCTGGATGGGCATATGAATAGGAAGGGTTTGGAGGGATATGGGCCAAATGCTGGCCAGTGGGAATAGATTAATTTAGGATATCTGGTCGGCGTGGACCAAAGGGTCTGTTTCTGTGCTGTACAACTCTATGACCGAGGCTCCCCACTCTCTAGATGAAGACATTTCTCCTCATCTCAGTCCTACCCCACATCCTTAGAATGTGGGCCCATGGTTCTGGACTCCCCTGGTCCCCAGGAACACCCTTCCTGTAATTGCCCAGTCATGGCGCAACAATGCTTTCGTTTTCACTGCAATTGTCTTGGTTTGAGTGACGTGCTGTCTCAATATGCAGGGTGGTTCAGCATTGTCGGGTAACGCCAATACCTGGGATTGCCATCGACAGGAGCAGGGGAAACTGGCTGATGGGTAACTGGTTACCGGACTGGCTGGGAGCTGAGGGCCTGGAGAGAGGGAGGTAAAGGCATCTACACTCTACCTTCCGTACCAGGGGCTAGTATTTTGAAGTTTTTGTTGTGACCAGCTTCTCTTCAAATTGGACCGTTATCAAGTGTTTGAGAAAAAAAATAATGGGGGCAAGGCAAAGTCTGTCACAATTGGGATGTGGAAATTGAGAATGAACTGTGGGCAGTGTGATATTTTGGCAGAGATGTCACCCCCTAGGGTGATTGAGTGCCAACACAACTTGTCACCCACCCTACCTTCAAGAATCGGGCCTAACTTTCCCAGAGGGCAATCAGTCAAAAGGACAGTGACCCGTCGAAATCTGGATTGGCAAATTTAACATTGCGGTGTAAGACAGAGATATTCCGCTTGCTGGAGGTCAGGGACAGTGTATACAGACCTGTACAGTGTATGTATGGTATTTTTATAATCCTAGCAGAAAAATCTTTATAACCAAAACATACTGTCATGCCATAAGGCTGGGGAAACTGAAATATAAGATGGCTTTTTAGCTGCGCTGCAGTTTGTTTTTTTTTAATGAAAATAAAGTTTATGTTGTATGTGTACATTTGATCAAATAAAATATGGAAGCATTCTCACATCATGAAATGTATTTGGGAGCTATTTTTAAAATTCCATTCCATATGAAACAGGCCGTTCTGCCCCTCGAAGGCGTTCTGCCCCTTGAATCTGTTCTACCATTGTATCAGGACTGATTTCTCAGACCTGTACTCCTGCCTTCTCCCTTGAACCTTTGATCTCCTTGCTCATCAAGGATCTGTCTTTCCTGGGTTTAAAGATAAAGGCCACCTCAGCCTTCGCTGGGAACGAGTTCTACAGATTCCCCACCCTCTGACTTTCCTCCGCATCTCAGTCCTAAAGGCTGACCTTTCGCTCTGAGACTGTGCCCTTGGGTCGTAGTCCTTCCTACTGATGGAAACATCTTCTCCACGTCCACTCCACCCACGCCTCTCGGTATCCTGCCAGTCCTATTCACTGCACGTGTTCACCATTGGTAGGGCCAACATTTTGTTGCCTGTCCCTAATTGCCCCTCGAGAGAATAGAGTAGAATCTCCACAATGTAGAAAGGCCATTTGGCCCAACAAGTACACACTGACCCTGCGCAGAGAATCCCACCCGCCCGTTCCCTATTTCTCTACATGTCCCCTAACCTACACATCCCTGAACTCATGACCAATCCACCCTAACCTGCACATCTTTGGACTGTGGGAGGAAACCCACACAGACACGGGGAGAATGTACAAACTCCGCACAGACAATCGCCCGAGACTGGAATCGAACCCGGGTCCCTGGCGCTGTGAGGCAACAGTGCTAACCACTGAGCCACCAATTTGCTGAATCAGTAGATATACTGTCAAAGCCTTTTTAAATTTTATTAAACAATACACAGTTTACAAAACAATTAACATGAACAGCTGTATACAGAGAAACAGCGATTTACAATGGAGGGGAGTGGCAAAGCCAGGACCCAAACCCCACCTTCCAAACCTCAAATCCCACTTTCAATCATCACAAAACAGTAACGATGACATTTGTATATACGAGACAGTCCAATTACATAAAAAACAGTGCTTACAATGCAGACTCCCAGCAAGGACCCCCCCTCGTCCCTCCCACCACTCTAAGGTAGCCCACCCCTATGCCCCTTCCGGCTCTCGGTCCACCCCACCCCCCCGTTAAGGCCTTTTACTGTGCACTCCTCAGTTACACATTGGTTGAGGTGTTACCATGGAGAAAGGGTGGCACGGTGGCACAGTGGTTAGCACTGCTGCCTCACAGCGCCAGAGACCTGGGTTCAATTCCTGCCTCAGGCGACTGACTGTGTGGAGTTTGCACATTCTCCCCGTGTCTGCGTGGCTTTCCTCCGGGTGCTCCGGTTTCCTCCCACAGTCACAAAGATGTGCGGGTCAGGTGAATTGGCCATGCTAAGTTGCCCGTAGTGTTAGGTAAGGGGTATATGTTGGGGTATGGGTGGGTTGCGCTTTGGCGGGTCGGTGTGGACTTGTTGGGCCGAAGGGCCTGTTTCCACACTGTAAGTAATCTAATCTAAAGCAATTGATGTCATCTGGTCAACCCACCCTGTTACTGATAATGCAGAACCAAGCACTAAAGAGAACACAGTCCTACCAGAGATTAGGGCTGCTCTTTCATGGGAGAGGGAGAGAGCTGGTGGTGGTTTAACCTGAGGGTCACCACAGCTCGTGAGGGGAGATTCTTTCCAGGTAACCTCAGCTGCTCTGGGAATTGAACCCATATTGTTGGGGTCACTCCGTGATGCAAGCCAGCACCCTGACGGGGACTTGAACCTTGGACCCTCATGATAAAGAGGCTGATGCTCTACTGACTGAGCTACCGGGGCTCAGAGTCAACCGCTCCAAACCGACGTCAAAAAAAGTGTTGCTGGAAAAGCACAGCCGGTCAGGCAGCATCTGAGGGGCAGGAGAATCAACGTTTTGAGCACAAGCCCTTCGTCAGGAATGCAGGGGTGCCAAGGGGGCTGAGAGATAAATGTGAGAGGGGGGTGGAGCTGGGGGAAGTTAGCCGGGAATGCGATAGGTGGGTGAAGGTGGGAGGTGATGGTGATAGGACTGGGTGGATAGTTGGGAAGGATGATGGACAGGTAGGACAGTTCAAGAGGGCGGTGCCAAGTTGGAGGGTTGGATCTTGGATGAGGTGGGGGGAGGGGAGATGAGGAAACTGGCGAAGTCGACATTGATCCCGTGTGGTTGGAGGGTCCTGAGGCGGAAGTTGAATCTCCAAGGGAGCGCTTGAGGTAGAGTGCCGTTCGAATCAAAGAGTTCGAACATCTTATAATATGCCTCCAGAGCACGTGGGAGTTTAGCTCAGACCTCCTGGCTTGGAGGTAGGGAACACTACCACAGTGATCCGACATCACACTTGGAAGTGAAAGTCAGATAGGCTACTCCCCCATAGAGAGAGAGAGAGAGAGCTCAGCTCAACCTGGGAGTGACCTCACCCAGAGTGAGGGGAGCGTGAGTCCTCCCTGGGACTACAGCGAGGAGTAGATAAGTCACCGCCATCTTAGTTACAAGGATCCCTGTGTACGATTTTGCAGTTACAGTTCTCAGAAAAATAAAGAAGCGAAAAGTCCAACAATACAGGTTTTGGGAATAACTTACAAAAATGGAGAATATAAAAGGTCAGGACAAGGGTCTTCCAACCCAGACCACCCTGGTATCTAGCTTCCCATCCACCCTGGGCCTAGACTCCAGACTGAGCTGCGCTTCATCTTGAGGCTGGGAGACCGATGTGGAATCACCTCGAGACCGGGAGACCACACCGAGGCAGTACTGAACCAGTAATCTCAGCTGGGATAAGTCTTCGAGTAAAAGGTGAGGTCTGCAGATGCTGGAGATCAGAGCCGAAAATGTGTTGCTGGTTAAAGCACAGCAGGTCAGGCAGCATCCAAGGAGCAGGAGATTCGACGTTTCGGGCCAGAGCCCTTCATCAGGAACAGACCTCCCTCCGGATCCTCCGCTCCACCCTTGCAGCCATGCGTCGCTACCTACGTTCCCTGCAATCAGCCATTCCTGATGAAGGGCTCTGGCCCGAAACGTCGAATTTCATGTTCCTTGGATGCTGCCTGACCTGCTGTGCTTTAACCAGCAACACATTTTCATCTCAGCTGGGATGGCAACTGAACCCATGTTGACAAATCAGCCATCCAGCCAACTGAGCTAATCGACAATACAACCCCCCCACCCCGCTCCCCCCACCATCCCCAAGCCCCTTCTTCAAATCTCCTGAGGCAGAAACCAGGCAAGCCTGTGGAGAATATCTTCACAAGGGAGAGGTTAGTAGGCCCCTCTGTCGTCAAAGAGAAGTGATTGGTCAGCGCGATTAACCTCTCGGTAAGCACTCACCCCTTCCGACGAGGAGCAACACTGAGATGGCGCTGGGACAGAAACACACCACGTTGATGCTGCATCACAAATCAGAAGTGGAACTCAGTAAGTTCCAGTGAACCTGACCACAACTTACAGCATGGTCTTCACGCGGTATGGGGTTTGTAACACAGCGACTGAACCATGAGGGCCACACTAAAGTCAGACATGATTGTGCCAGGTCATGTTTTGAGAAATCACAGCAAGTGTTATAAAACTGGAAAGATTGGTGCACCACGTTAGACACACACTGGTTTCAACATGCGGTATCTCCACTTTCATAATGTGTGTTCGGGTGTCTCAGCACCTTGTACAAACCTCTCAAATCTGACCAGTACTGTGGTCTCCAAATTCACTGCATCTTTCTTTGATTCGGAGGTAGAAGTCATTCTGGTGTTTTTATTGGTATTATGTACGCCTTTAATTATTTACTGGAATGTTTGATAAAAGTCCCTGAGTCAGAAACTTCAGTTTTGTTTTGAATTGAACGCAGATTTTTTTTTTCACGAGTTTTCGGGATTTCTGTTGAGCTGTCACCTCTGGGAGTTGGCTTGTTGCCCTGTAGCCTCTGAGTAAACGTTTACTGCATCAGCCGTGATTCAAACAGTGCCTGGAAACCTGTTCGGTTATGAGTCCAGCCGGTGCCTGGCGATTTTTCTTGATGCCACCGAAAAGGAGAAGGTCGGATTTAGCAGCGTTCTTTAGCTCCCTTCACCCCTCCCCCAGGGGCTCACTGGTAAAGTAGCAGACTGCACAACACCAGTCCGCATACAATGCACTACCTCAACTTTGAATGTCACCATACCTGGATAGCAATGACCTAAATTTGTGTAGCACCTTTGCAGGCATGAGATCTCCCAACATTCTTCTGAGGCACCTAATCAGACATGATTTGGAGATGCCGGTGTTGGACTGGGGTGCAGAAAGTTAAAAAATCACACAACACCAGGTTATAGTCATAGAGTCAGAGAGTCATAGAGGTGTACTGCATGGAAATAGACCCTTCGGTCCAACCCGTCCATGCCGACCAGATATCCCATCCTAATCTGGTCCCGGCCCATATTCCTCCAAACCTATTCGTACACCCATCCAAATGCCTTTTAAATGTTGCAATTGTACCAGCCTCCACCACTTCCTCTGGCAGCTCATTCCATACACATACCACGTTCTGTGTGAAAAAGTTGCCCCTTAGATCTCTTTTATATCTTTCCCCTCTCACCTTAAACCTATGCCCTCTAGTTCTGGACTCCACCACTCCAGGGAAAAGACTTTGTCAATTTACCCTATCCATGCCCCTCATAATTTTGTAAACCTCTATAAGGTCACCCCTCAGCCTCCAACGCTCCAGGGAAAACAGCCCCAGCCTGTTCAGCCTCTCCCTGTAGCTCAGATCCTCCAACCCTGGCAACATCCTTGTACATCTTTTCTGAGCCCTTTCAAGTTTCACAACATCTTTCCGATAGGAAGGAGAGCAGAAGTGCACGCAATATTCCAACAGTGGCCTAACCAATGTCCTGTACCCAACAGGTTTAATTGGAAGCACACTCCAAAAACTAGTGCTCCCAATTAAACCTGTTGGATGTAACCTAGTGTTGTGTGATTTTTTGACCTAAGCCGACAGGGGAATCGGTTTAGCTCAGTTGGCTGGATTGATAGTTAACAGAGCAGTGTGATGCCAACAGCATGGGTTCAACTCCTATCACCTGTTTGAAGTTGCCTTCTCAACTCTGACCTCTGGTGACCCTCAGGTTCAAACACCACCAGTTGCTTCTCTCTGATGAGAGAGTGGCCCCTCTGATCTTGTAAGATTACAGTGGCATTCAAACAATCAAGCCTATTCCATTAACGATGGAGGTGGAAGTGAAAAATAATTATTCAAGCTACACATGATGTCACAAAAGTTATGTTACAATCTTCTAAAAATGGTGTTCCCTGATATTTCTGAGTAGGTCTTGTTACTTTGAAAGATGCAAATACACATTTAGAGAAGGCAGTGCCTTAGTGGTATTATCACCGGGCTGTTAACTCAGAGACTCAGGGTAATAAAAACTAAAAAGAATTATGAACGCTGGAAATCAGAAATAAAAATGGGAATTGCTGGAAAAACTCAGTAGGTCTGGCAGTATTAGATTACTCACAGTGTGGAAACAGGCCCTTCGGCCCAACAAGTCCACACTGACCCGCCGAAGCGCAACCCACCCATACCCCTAACCTAACACTACGGGCAATTTAGCATGGCCAATTCACCTGACCCGCACATCTTTGGACTGTGGGAGGAAACCCACACAGACAGAGGGAGAACGTGCAAACTCCGCACAGTCGCAGGGAGAATGTGCAAACTCCATACAGTCACCTGAGGCAGGAATTGAACCTGGGTCTCTGGTGCTGTGAGGCAGCAGTTATAACTACTGTGCTAAGCATCTGTGGAGAGAAATCAGGGTTAACATTTCGGGACCAGTTGTGAGGAAGGGTCGCTGGATGTGAAACGTTCACTCTGATTTCTCTCCGCAGATGCTGTCAGACCTGTTGAGCTTTTCCAGCAATTTCCGTTTTTATTGTTGGTAACATTCTGGGGATCCAGGTTCGATTCCCACCATGGCAAATGGTGGAATTTAAATTCAATAAAAAATCTGGAATTAAGAGTCTAATGGTAACCATGAGTCCATTGTCGATTGTTGGGAAAACCCATCCGGTTCACTAATGTCCTTTAGGGAAGGAAACTGCCATCCTTACCTGGTCGGGCCTACACGTGACTCCAGACCCACAGCGATGTGTTTGACTCTTATGTGCCCTCTGGGGCAATTAAGGCCATAAATGCTGGGCCTAGCCCATGGGTGGATTAAAAGTAAACATTACTTTTAAAAATTGACTCAGAGAAAACAACCTGACTGCTTTCAATCTATAAGTGTACCAACAGACCCTCTTTATTTTTTTTTGACGCTCCTGTTTTTTTTAAACCCGCACACTCCCGCCTAACTGCGGTAGTGTTTATTTTGTCCCCAGCCCCCATGGTGTGTGTGTGTGTGTGCAGGTGTGAGACACAAAGTGCACAAATCTTTTTTTTCCCCAAAGTGTAACCAAAGACACTCCTGCTTATTTTTTCTTATTTTTTTTGTTTCTTTTTTTTTTTCTTTACCCCCACGCTCCCGCCGAACTGCAGTAGCGCTTACTTTTTCCCCAGCCCCCATGGTGTGTGTGTGTAGGTGTGAGACGCAGTGAGAGACACAAAAGTGCACAGATCTTTATTCACAGCAGCCCCTCTTTATAAGTGCTCCATGCACTTAATTAAAACAAAGGTCTCTATTGTGTCTTAATAATATAATTAACAGATAATATAATATCTTTCTGAATCTCATGTTTCAGGTGGTTGTCCCAGTTTTGTAACTAACTCAGAAACAAGACAATCTGGAAATGGTTCTCATACAAAGGATGGAAGTGAGTAATTTTATGCTCAAACTAAGGTTAAGGAGAATCCAAAGGGATTCTTTCAATACATTAGGCTCCTTAATGATCATCAAGGTAGGAACTGCAGGTGATGGGGGAGATACTACAGTGTTGACTGTGGAGAAGGATATGGAAGATAGAGAACACATGGAAATAAATAATGATATCCTAAAATGTATCTATTTTGCAGAGGAGGCAGTGCTGGATGTCTTAAAACACATAAAGGTGGATAAATCCCCAGGACCTGATCAGGTGTACCCGAGAACTCTGTGGAAAGCTAGAGAAGTGATTGCTGGGCCTCTTGCTGAGATATTTGTATCATCGATAGTCAGAGGTGAGGTGCCGGAAGACTGAAGGTTGGCAAACGTGGTGCCACTGTTTAAGAAGGGTGGTAAGGACAAGCCAGGGAACTATAGACCGGTGAGCCTGACCTCGGTGGTGGGCAAGTTGTTGGAGGGAATCCTGAGGGACAGGATGTACATGTATTTGGAAAGGCAAGGATAGATTCGGGATAGTCAACATGGCTTTGTGCGTGGGAAATCATGTCTCACAAACTTGATTGAGTTTTTTGAGGAAATGAAAAAGAGGATTGATGAGGGCAGAGCGGTAGATGTGATCTATACGGACTTCAGTAAGGCGTTTGACAAGGTTCCCCATGGGAGACCGATTAGCAAGATTAGATCTCATGGAATACAGGGAGAACTAGCCATTTGGATACAGAACTGGCTCAAAGGTAGAAGACAGAGGGTGTTGGTGGAGTGATTTTCAGACTGGAGGCCTGTGACCAGTCGAGTGCCACAAGGATCGGTGCTGGGTCCTCTACTTTTCATCATTTAAATAAATGATTTGGATGCGAACATAAGAGGTACAGTTAGTAAGTTTGCAGATGACACCAAAATTGGAGGTGTATTGGACAGTGAAGAGGGTTACCTCAGATTACAACAGGATCTGGACCAGATGGGCCAATGGGCTGAGAAGCGGCAGATGGAGTTTAATTCAGATAAATGCGAGGTGCTGCATTTTGGGAAAGCAAATCTTAGCAGGACTTATATACCTAATGGTAAGGTCCTAGGGAGTGTTGCTGAACAAAGAGACCTTGAAGGGCAGGTTCATAGTTCCTTGAAAGTGGAGTCGCAGGTAGATAGGATAGTGAAGGCAGTGTTTGATATGCTTTCCTTTATTGGTCAGAGTATTGAGTACAGGAATTGGGAGGTCATGTTGCGGCTGTACAGGACATTGGTTAGGCCACTGTTGGAATATTGCATGCAATTCTGGTCTCCTTCCTATCGAAAAGATGTTGTGAAACTTGATAGGGTTTAGAAAAGATTTACAAGGATGTTGCCAGGGTTGGAGGATTTGAGCTACAGGGAGAGGCTGAACAGGCTGGGGCTGTTTTCCCTGGAGCGTTAGAGGCTGAGGGGTGACCTTATAGAGGTTTACAAAGTCATGAGGGGCATGGATAGGGTAAATAGACAAAATGTTCCCTGGGATGGGGGAGTCCAGAACTAGAGGGACCTAAGGGTGAGAGGGGAAAGAGTTAAAAGGGACCCAAGGGGCAACTTTTTCACACAGAGGGTGGTATGGGTATGGAATGAGCTGCCAGAGGAAGTGGTGGAGGCTGGTTCAATTGCAACATTTAAGAGGCATTTGGATGGGTATATGAGTAGGAAGGGTTTGGAGGGATATGGGCCGGGTGCTGGCAGATGGGACAAGATTAATTTCGGATATCTGGCTGGCATGGACGGGTTTGACTGAAGGGGGTGTGATGTACATCTCTATAACACCTTGGCTCTTCTGACAGGGAAGGAGCTGCGATATATTTCCGAGTTGGGATGGTGGGTGGAGGGGAACTTGCAGGGTGGGGTGGGGGGGGTGCAGGGTGATGTTCTCATGTATCTGCTGCCCAGATGGATTGTTGTTCAACACTTTGCGGTTCAATAAGGCAGCTCACCCCCATCTTCTCAAGGGGCAATTTGGGACAGGCAACAAGTACTGGCCTTGCCAGCTTTGTCCACCTGGCCCGAGTGCGTAAATAAACACACCTCCTGTCTTTGACGTACGGCACCCAGATTAAGACGAGAGGGGATGGGCTCCGAAGAGTCAGTTGCACAAATTTTTATTGCAGTGAGGACTTTCGCTTTCGTTTTGACTCTTCCCTGCAGATTGTGTTTTCGGTTCTCACCCCCCACTCAGGGGATGGTGAATCATCCCAGACTGAAGTTCTGATCTCCATCACCTTCTCACCCGTTTCAATCCTTGAAATGTCAGAAAACAGACGTAGAGTGTTAGCGTTTCACCTTGCCCCATGAGTAAAAGACATTGAGTGCAGCTGAATTAAGACACCTCGCTCAACAGGTTCAGCAGAGGAGCGGAATCGAAGTGGAGGGAGATTCCGTCACACTTACTGAAAACAACAAACACTGGGAAATCACAGCGGGTCAGGCAGCATCCACGGAGAGAGAATGAGTTAACGTTTCCAGTGTAGATCTCTCCATGTCCCATCGGTGAGACTAATATGATGTGCACTCCTGGTCTCCCTATTAAAGGAAGAGAATAATTGCACAGGAGATGGATCAGATGAGATTAGCACCTAGAACCCCAACAGTGTGGAAAGAGGCTGATGGTTTACAGAGTTGTGCTGGTTCCCGCCCTCCAGGATGGATCTGAGATGCAATTGGTCTCCAGCCCGGGACCTTCAGGCAGTGGAGCGGTCCCACCAACGCTGCTTGTGCAAGATCCCGCAAATTCACCGGACACACTAACGCCAGCCTCCAATACTAGGCCAACACCCCCAGCAGTGAGGCACTGACACTCCCTGCACCCCCCCCAACCACCACCTCGATCGGCCACGATGGGCTGGGCACGCCGTCCCCATGACCGACACGAGACCCCCCCAGCGGGTGCTCTACTCCCAGCTCCCAAACGGCAGGCCAGCCCCAGGTGGGACAGAGGGAGCGCCTCAGGGATACCCTCAAGGCCTCACTGGGCCAAGTGCATGCCTTCCCACAGACACTTGGGAATCACTGGGCCCAGACCGTCCACAGTGGAGGAGGGGCATCCGGGAAGTTGTGGAGCACCTGGAGACTCGCCGTCGGGAAGAAGCGGAAGCCGGGCGAAAGGAGCGCGCTGCCTCACCAACGCCCCACCCACCCCCTTCCCATGACCACCTCCTGCCCCCAGAGTAACAGAGCCTGCGGTAGGCCCATCGGTCTGTACAGCCACCTGCAGACTCACCCTGAGAGAGTCATCCTCGGCTGCGAAGGGGTGGTGTTGGTGGTGATGGTGGTGATGGTGGTGATGATGGTGGTGGTGATGGTGGTGGTGATGATGGTGATGATGGTGGTGATGGTGGTGGTGATGGTGGTGATGATGGTGATGATGGTGGTGATGGTGGTGGTGATGGTGGTGGTGATGATGGTGGTGATGGTGGTGATGATGGTGGTGATGGTGGTGGTGATGGTGGTGGTGACGATGGCGATAATGGTGATGGTGGCGGTGGTGATGGTGGCGGTGGTGATGGTGGCGATGGTGATGGTGGTGATGGTTGTGGTGGTGGTGGTGGTGAGACGATGGAGGAGAGGAATAGCGGCCCAGGCATCTTTGATGATGAGCTGCTCAGGACTGATGGACTCTTTTTAAGCTCGATCTTTCTATTTTTTATTTCTTAATCATAAACTACTGAAAATGATCACAGCGACAGTGGGAAAGCTTTTCACTGTATTTAACTGTTCTTCTCACTAAAATTCTCGTAACAATAAAATCATTCATTCATTCATTTGTTCATTGGCATTTCAGTTTATCGTGATCATGTGTATAATCCCCCCCACCCCCCCCCCAAACTCTTTACAAAGCTTCATAGCTCCTGGTGGACAAAACATCTTGGGTTCTAAACACTCCACCTGATGAAGGGGCAGCGCTCCGAAAGCTTGTGATTTCGAATAAACCTATTGCACCATAACCCTGTGTTGTGTGACTTCTGACTTTGGGTTTGACAGAGTGGACAGGCTCCGTACATGAGGAGACCACCCAGTGCCACCCTGAGCCCCATCCCCCTCACCCTTCCTGTGCTCTTCCTGATTTTGTTTCCGATTTCCTTTGGATTGTGAAGTTGAGTCAAAAGAGGGAGAACATTCCAAATGTCTACTACTCTTGGAGTAAAAGATAATCCCCATCACCTCCGAAAACAACAGCCTATCTCTGAGGACGTGGGCAGCAGATACACAGAGCAACATAGAACATAGGACAGTACAGGCCCTTCGGCCCTCGATGCTGTGCCACCCATTTATCCTACTCTAAGATCAGACTAACCTACATACCCGTCATTGTACCATCTTCCATGTGTCTATCCAAGAGTCACTTAAACATCCCTAATGTCTCTGACTCACTCCCATGGCTGGCAGTGTATTCCACACACCCACCACTCTCTGTGTAAAGAACCTACTTCTGACATCACCCCTAAATCTTCCTCCAATCACCTTAAAATTATGTCCTCTCGTAATAGCTATTTCCACCCTGGGGAAAAGTCTCTGGCTATCCACTCTATCTATCCTTCTCATTACCTTGTAGACCTCCATCAAGTCACCCCTCACCCTTCTTCACTCCAATGAGAAAAGCCCTCGCTCCCCCAACCTTCCTTCATAAGACATGCCCTCCAGTCCAGGCAGCATCCTGGTAAATCTCCTCTGCATCCTCTCTAAAACTTCCACATCCTTCCTGTAATGAGGTGGCCAGCACTGAACACAATATTCCAAGTGTGGTCTAACCAAGTCTCTATAGAGCTGCGGCATAACCTCATTGCTCTGAAAATCAATCCCCCGCTAATGAAAGCCAACACACCGTACACCTACTTAATAATCCAAACAACTTGGGTGGCAATTTTGATGGATCTATGGACATGGACCCCAAGATCCCTCTGTTCCTCCACACTGCCAAGAATCTTGCCTTTAATCCTGTATTCTGCATTCAAATTTGACCTTCCACAGTCAATCACTTCACACCTTTCCAGGTTGAACTCCATCTGCCACTTCTCAGCCCAGCTCTGCCTCCTGTCAATGTCCCGTTGTAATCTACAACAGCCCTCCACGCTATCCACAACTCCACCAACCTTCATGTCATTGCTAATCTTACTAACCCACCCTACCACTTCCTCATCCAAGTCATTTATAAAACTCACAAAGAGCAGAGGTCCAAGAACAGATCCCTGCAGGACACCACTGAGCTCCAGGCTGAATACTTTCCATCTACCGCCACTCTCTGTCTTCTATGGGCCAGCCAATTCTCTATCCAGACAGACAGGTTTTCCTGTATCCCATGCTTCCTTACTTTCTTAATTTACCCACCATGGGGAACCTTATTAAACGCCTTGCTAAATTCCATGAACATCCCATCCAGTGCTCTACCTTCAACAATGTGTTTTTTCACATCCTCAAAGAATTCAATAAGGTTTATGAGGCATGACCTGCCCCTCACAAAACCATGCTGACTATCTCTAATCAAACAATAGATTTCCATAAATCCTGTCTCTCAGAATCCTCTCCAATAATTTGCCCACTGCTGAGGTGAGACTGACCGGTCTGTAATTCCCAGGATTATCCCCATTCCCTTTCTTGAGCAAGGGAATAATATTTGCCACCGTCCAATGATCTGGCACCACCACAGTGAACAGTGAGGACGCAAAGGTTATCGTCAAAGGTGCAGCAATCTCTTCCCAAACTTCCTGTAGTAACCTTGGGCGTATCCCAGTTGGGAGAAAGTGAGGACTGCAGATGCTGGAGATCAGAGTTGAGAATGAGGTGCTGGAAAAGCACAGCAGGTCGGGGGAGCAGGAGAGTCGATGTTTCAGGCATAATTCCTGATGAAGGGCTTATGCCCAAAACGTCGATTCTCCTGCTCTTTGGATGTTGCCTGACCTGCTGTGCTTTTCCAGCACCATACTCTCAACCCTATATCCCATCTGACCCAGGGGACTTATCTAAACTTTTGTTTGTCAAAATTTTCAGCACATCCTCCTTATTAACATCAGCCTGTTTCACGCTGTCCTCACAAACGACAAGATCCCTCTCAGTAGTGAATGCTGAAGCTCAGTGTTTACTAAGGACCCCCCCCCACCTCCTCCAACTCCAGCTGCAAATTCCCCCCACTATCTGTGATCAACCCTACCCTCATCCTGACCATCCTCTTGTCCCTCACATAAACATTACAGCTGTGCTGAGGGAGGATATTCCCGAAAATATATCCAGGGAAGTTATTTGGGTGGAACTGAGAAATAAGAAAGGGATGATCATCTTATTGGGATTGTATTATAGACCCCCCAATAGTCAGAGGGAAATTGAGGAACAGATTTGTAATGAGATCTCAGTTATCTGTAAGAATAATAGGGTGGTTATGATAGGGGATTTTAACTTTCCAAATATCTGGAACTGCCATAGTGTTAAGGGTTTAGATGGAGAGGAATTTTTTAAGTGCATACAAGAAAATTTTCTAATACAGTATGTGGATGTACCTACTAGAGAAGGTGCAAAACTTGACCTACTCTTGGGAAATAAGGCAGGGCAGGTGACTGAGGTGTCAGTGGGGGAGCACTTTGGGGCCAGCGACCATAACTCTATTAGATTTAAAATAGTGATGGAAAAGGATAGACCAGATCTAAAAGTTGAAGTTCTAAATTGGAGAAAGGACAATTTTGACGGTATTAGGCAAGAACTTTCGAAAGCTGATTGGAGGCAGATGTTCACAGGTAAAGGGACGGCTGGGAAATGGGAAACCTTCAGAAATGAGATAACAAGAATCCAGAGAAAGTATATTCCTGTCAGGGTGAAAGGGAAGGCTGGTAGGTATAGGGAATGCTGGATGACTAAAGAAATTGAGGGTCAGTTCAGAAAAAGAAGGAATCTTATGTCAGGTATAGATCAAGTGAATCCTTAGAAGACTATAAAGGCAGTAGGGGTATACTTAAGAGGGAAATCAGGAGGGCGAAAAGGGGACATGAGATAGCTTTGGCAAATAGAGTTAAGGAGAATCCAAAGGGCTTTAATACATACATTAAGGACAAAAGGGTAACTAGGGAGAGAATAGGGCCCCTCAAAGATCAGCAAGGCGGTCTTTGTGTGGAGCCGCAGGAGATGGGGGAGATACTAAATGAGTATTTTGCATCAGTATTTACTGTGGAAAAGGATATGGAAGATATAGACTGTAGGGAAATAGATGGTGACATCTTGAAAAATGTCCATATTACAGAGAAGGAAGTGCTGGATGTCTTGAAACATATAAAGGTGGATAAGTCCCCAGGACCTGATCAGGTGGACCCAAGAACTCTGTGCAAAGTGAGAGAAGTGATTGCTGGGCCTCTTGCTGAGATATTTGTATCATCGATAGTCACAGGTGAGGTGCCGGAAGATTGGATGTGGTGCCACTATTTAAGAAGGGTGGTAAGGACAAGCCAGGGAACTATAGACCAGTGAGCCTGATATCAGTGGTGGGCAAGTTGTTGGAGTGAATCCTGAGGGACAGGATGTACATGTATTTGGAAAGGCAGGGTCAGATTAGGGATAGTTAACATGGCTTTGTGCGTGGGAAATCATGTCTCACAAACTTGATTGAGTTTTTTGAAGAAGTGACAAAGGATTGATGAGGGCAGAGCGGTAGATGTGATCTATATGGACTTCAGTAAGGCATTCGACAAGGTTCCCCATGGGAGACTGACTGGCAAGATTAGATCTCATGGAATACAGGGAGAACTAGTCACTTGGATACGGAAGAGGCTCAAAGGTAGAAGACAGAGGGTGGTGGTGGAGGGTTGTTTTTCAGACTGGAGGCCTGTGACCAGTGGAGTGCCACAAGGATCGGTGCTGGGTCCACTACCTTTCATCATTCATATAAGTGATTTGGATGAGAGCATAAGAGGTGCAGTTAGTAAGTTTGCAGATGACACCAAAATTGGAGGTGTAGTGGACAGTGAAGAGGGTTACCACAGATTACAACAGGATCTGGACCAGATGGGCCAATGGGCTGAAAAGTGGCAGATGGAGTTTGATTTTGATAAATGCGAGGTGCTGCATTTTGGGAAAGCAAATCTTAGCAGGACTTATACACTTAATGGTAAGGTCCTGGGGAGTGTTGAACAAAGAGACCTTGGAGTGCAGGTTCATAGCTCCTTGAAAGTGGAGTCGCAGGTAGATAGGATAGTGAAAAAGGCGTTTGGTTTGCTTTCCTTTATTGGTCAGAGTATTGAGTACAGGAGTTGGGAGGTCATGTTGCAGTTGTACGGGACATTGGTTAGGCCACTGTTGGAATATTATAGATGTTGTGAAACCTGAAAGGGTTCAGAAAAGATTTACAAGGATGTTGCCAGGGTTGGAGATTTGAGCTACAGGGAGAGGTTGAATGGATTAGATTACTTTTAAGATGGAAACAGGCCCTTCAGCCCAACAAGTCCACACTGACCCTCCAAACAGCAATCCACCCAGATCCATTCCCCTACATTTACCCCTTCACCTAATACTATGGACAATTTAGCATGGCCAATTCACCTGACCTACACATCTTTGGACTGTGGGAGGAAACCGGACCACCCGGAGGAATCCCACACAGACACGGGGAGAATGTACAAACTCCACACAGACAGTTGCCCAAGGCGGGAATTGAACCTGGGTCTCTAGCATTGTGAGGCAGCAGTGCTAACCACTGAGCCAGCCTGCCACCCGCTGGGGCTGTTTTCCCTGGAGCATCGGAGGCTGAAGGGTGACGTTATAGTGATTTACAAAATCATGAGGGGCATGGATAGGATAAATAGGCAAAGTCTTTTTCCTGGGGAGGTGTGTCCAGAACTAGAGGGCATAGGTTTAGGATGAGAGGGGAAATATATAAAAGAGACCTGAGGGGCCAATTTTTCATGCAGAGGGTGATGCGTGTATGGAATGAGCTGCCAGAGGAAGTGGTGGAGGCCGGTACAATTACAGCATTTAAAAGGCATTTGGATGGGTATATGAATAGGAAGGGTTTGGAGGGATATGGGCCCGGTGCTGGCAGGTGGGACTAGATTGGGTTGAGATATCTGGAGGCATGGACAGGTTGGACTGAAGGGTCTGTTTCTGTGCTGTACATCTCTATGACTCTATGAATCTAAGTGTAGAATGCCTTAGAGTTTTCCTCAATCTTACCCGCTAAACCTTTCTCATGCCCCCTTCTAGCTCTCCTAAGTCCATTCTTCAACTCCTTCTTGGCTACCTTGTAACCATCTCGAGCCCTGTCTGATCCTTGCTTCCTCAATCTTAAGTAAGCTTCCTTCTTCCTTTTGACTAGATGTTCCATATCCCTTGTCTCCCAAGATTCCTTCACCCTACCATCCCTTCCTCACCTCAGTGGGACGAATCTATCCAACTTAATGCTTCCTAAACAAATTCCACATTTCTGTCATGCTTTTTCCTGAGAACATTTGTTTCCAATTTTGACACCTCAGTTCCTGCATAATTGCACTGTAATTCCCCCTCCCCCAATTCGGTACTTTCCCACACCGTCTGCTCCTATCCCTCTCCACGGGTGTCGTCTAGAAACACTCTCCCACTGAGAGATCTGACACCTGACCTGGTTCATTGCCAAGAACCAAATCCAATATGGCCTCCCCCCCCACCGTCAGCCTATCTACACAATGCGTCAGGAACCCTTCCTGGACACATCTGACAAAAACTGCTACATCCAAACTACTTGATCTAAGGAGGTTTCAATCAATATTAGGGAAGTTAAAAATCACCTAAAACAACAACCCTGTTAATTCTGCATCTTTCCAAAATTTGCCTCCCAATCTGCTCCTCTATGTCTTTGTTGCTATTGGGAGGTCTACAGAAAACTCCCAATAAAGTGACTGCTCCTTTCCTGTTTCTGACTTCCACCCACACTGACTCTGCAGACAAACCCTCCTTCATCATTTCCCTTCCTGCAGCTGTGATCCTATCCCTGATCAGCAATGGCACTCTGTCACCTCCTTTACCTTCCCCTCTATTCCTTTTGAAACATCTAAACCCCTGAACATCCAACCACCATTCCTGCTCCTGTGATATCCAAGTCTCCATAATGGCCACAACACGCTAGCTCCAAGTACTGACCCATGATCTAAGTTCATCTCCCGTTTTCCTGACACTTCTTGTGCTAAAATGGACACACTTCAACCCATCACACTGACTGCAACTTTGCCCTATCAACTGTCTATCCTTCCTCACAGACCCTCTGCACCCTGTATCTACCTGTTCACCATCTACTCATCCTCTGACCTGCAGCTCCGGTTCCCATTCCCTGTTAAACGAGTTTAAACCTTCCCGAAGAGCTCTAACAGACCTACCCCTCCAGTTCAGATGCAACCCATCCTTCATGTATAGGTCCCACCCTCCCCAGAAGGTAACCCAATGGTCTACATATCTGAAACCCTCCCTCCCACACCCACATGTTCAACTGCACTCGCTCTCTGTTTCTAACCTCGCTGGTAGCAATCTTGAGATTATTGCTCTGCTCATCCTGTCTTTTAGCTTCCAAGCTAACTCCCTATATTCACTTTTCAGATCCTCCCCCTTTTCCTGGCCATGTCATTGGTGTACCATGACTTCTGCCTACTCTCCCTCCCCCTTAAGACTCGATCTGAGACATCCCTGACCCTGACACCCAGGAGGCCATATGTCAACTGGGAGTCTTGTATTGAGCCACAGAAATTCCTGTCTCTTTCTCTAACCGCTGAAGCTGCTATTCACTATCGCTCTCCTATTCTCTCTCCTTCCCTTCTGAGTCACAGACTCAGTGCCAGAGACCTGGCCACTACCGCTTTCCCCTGGTAGGACGTTACCCCCAACAGTA